>NC_030852.1:24053999-24072752 GCF_000208745.1 Theobroma cacao
TCATCATTGTACATCATTGAACATTCAGCCAAGGGTGGGTATTGTGAAAATTTCATGCTTTCTTGCCCAATTTGATTTCTATACACATTTAACTAACTAAAACTATCAATTTAACTAAAAATCAAAACATAAGAATTTCAAATTTCTCCCACTTAAAATTCGGCCAGCCCTTCGTATCACTTTTTGATCTCTCTCCTCAAGCATGCTAAATGAAAACAAAGGCATAAGAAAGGTAGAAATCAAGCTAAAGTCGAAAAATCTTATCGTTAGACGCGTAAACAGACAAAAAACGCGATTTCCCCTTTGAATTTTCTAGTTCTCCTTTAGTTTTTCTCTTTTCTTCCTTTCCTCTCTATTTTCTCTCTTGTTCTCTCCTTATGGCAGGCCATCACCTGATGTGGGGTTTAAATGAGCTGATTTTCCTTTAAAATAATATTAAACAATTAAAAAGTGCCATGTGTCACTTTCCCATTGACCCGTTTTTAAAATTTCATCCTTTAAACTTCAATTTTTCACCACTTAACATACCATAGTTATTCATGCCAAAAATAAGTAAATCGTATGATTTTGACAAGTTTTGGGTGGTGAAAATTATGGTTTTTACCCCGATGTGACAAAATTACCGTTTTGCCCATATGTTTCGAAAATTACCGGAATTGAAATTTTTCACTTCCTATCATTAAATTATACTCCAAATAGTTAATCTTGGTCAAAAGTTTCACTCCATGATCAAATTATTATCTTAGGTGGTAAAATGACGATTTTGCCCCTAAACATCAAAATTTTAAATTTTTCCCCAAATGAACCCTCGAACTCCGAACAATCATTTTTGGTTATTCCTGGACTGTAAAATATTAAATTTCATCCTACGATTCCTATTTGAACTAGTTCGAGGTTAAATCAACTCAAGTGTACCGTTAGGTACAATACCGGGTTTCGTCTATTCTCAGGAACTTTCCTAGTGTAATAACATGCTACTCAGTGCATGTATGTCATGACATGTGTTTATAGGGTCGGGTTTTACACCCATTTTGTCTCCAAGTGGCAAATGACCATTTTGCCCTTAGATAGTGAAAATTTCGATTTGACTCCAAATTGATCCTCGAACTCCGAATTACCATTTTGAGTCATCCCTAAACTGTGAAACTTTTAATTTCACCTTAAAATTCCTATTTGAACTAGTTTGAGGCTTAATCAACTTAATGATACCATTGGGGGCAATATCGTCTTTTAACTATTCCTCGAACTTCCTAAATATGCAAACATTCTATTGAGCATGTAAATGACGTCGTAATTATTTTATAGAATAGGGTTTGACAATTTATTTCGAAAAACTAATAAAATAAAAATAAAAAAATGAATAAATTAAAAGATAAAATTATAGAATTAAGGAAATAAGTTCTCCAATGATGAAATCTCAAGAAAACCAAAAATGGCTTCTTTGGAATTTCTAGGTGAGAGAATTTTTTAAAATTTTACCAAAAGTGTTAGGAAGATCTTGGGCAATTTTCAATATCAAGAATTTTTATTTATTTCAAAAAACTAATAAATTAGAAATATAATTAAAATATTAAACCATATTTTATTTAATAACGCTTAAAAGGACACATAATTGATAGGATACCAATTAAATAGGCTTGTGGGGGTGCTAATACCTTCCTCACTCGTAAAAGACTTCCAAACTTAATCTGATTCGTACACTAGAACTTATTATTTTTAATGAGCCTAAGTCAAACTTAGGACCTTAAAAAAAATAGATTTGCTTGTGTGGTCAATCGCACCTAATAAAAAAATATTGATAGCGACTCCTTTTAAGTCCAACTATTGAGTTCTAGGACTCACCATGTTATGACAGCTTGGTGACTCCACTAGGGACCTTAAAAAGTCGAGCCCATAACTAGTTATGTGTGAAAACTTAGTTTACAATAGTTTAATTTTATTTTCTTTTATTATGTCTTTTCTTTTTCAATAGTTCAATTTTTAATATTAATTTCCTTTATTATATTTTTCTTCTTTTTATATGTATAACATGGTTTTTCCCACACACTCACCTTGCATACATACATGAAGCCCTCTACCTAGGCTTTGTCCCTTTTAAGAAGAAGTAAAGTATCTCTACTCTCGTGAGGTGATAACCTCCTTATAGGCTAGTGAAATACTTCCACTCATATTAAACCCTTTTTGTTAGGAGCTTATGATGGGTGAGAATTGGGGTGCCTTACTAGTCTAGAGTGGACGATAGTGAGGAACAATTTGGGGACCTTTAGCTTTTTGTTAAATCCTAGCCCACATATAATGAACTATAAGAGCCAACCTTAGATAGAGCCATCCTACCTTTTTTTAAGAAAACATCAAGACTGGTACACATTATAATTTTGTTACGATATTTGTTTTTGTAATTAATATTTCCTGTATATACTAACTTTTTTGCTTTGTTTTACAATCATGCATTCATCACATACGATATCTGCCACGTGATGATATATGATGAAAGCGACTTCTGTTACATTCATGGAATGCTCATCATTTGATTTGAAGCTCTAATCAGAAGAGGCACAACAAAAAGAGGGTGATTGCTTGGTAAATGGTTATATTTCCACTCACCTTGAGAAGATTCATCTTGATCTTTAACAAAATGATTTCTTTGAGTTGATTAAAATATGGGGGTTATGGAAAAAATCATAACAATGAAGGTTTTAATAAAACTATGGACATATCACATCACAACTCCAATCTAGTCTAGATGGTAAAATAATTTGAGCTATAATCCAATTTTGGGATCCTTCTTACAAATGCTTTGTCTTCAATGAGGTAGATATGACCCCAACTATCGAAGAATATGCAATTTTACTTGGTCTAAATACTTCTGATTCACGTAAGGTATATTGGAGAAAGAGAAAGCCTGCTAGTTGCAAAACACTTGCAATAATAATACAAATCAATCTGCAAGAGGTGAATGCAAATAAAATTCATAAAGGAGAAAGTATTTGCATATCATGGAATTTTCTTCAAGACTTTATCATGAAACACATAGAGGATGAGCAAGGTATGAGTATGATGGCTATAGCAATCTATAAGTTGATCTTTTTCCAAAGGTGTTGGGACACATTGAAATGAGAATCATTGACTTTTTCGAACAAATTGAAAATGGAATTCATCTTTCATTAGCAATTTTGGCAGAAACCTTTAGATTTTTAAACTATTTTTGACAACATGGCTATGAACGTCTTATCGAATGTGCACAACTCTTATTTGTGTGGTTTCAAAGTCATTTCAAAAGTGAGAAACACGCCGTTTGTAAGCCTTATCTTGCATCGACTCTTATCTTAAAGTTTTGTAAAAGTAAATGGCCTAAGAAAAAGTCCAAAGCAGAGTGGGTTTCAAGGCTTCGACTTCTCGCTAATATAGAAGTAGTATGGATAGCACGTTGGATGTCTTGAGAATCTACGGTGTACAAATGTGGAGACAACCCATGGGTTTCACTTTTGGGGCCTTGGGCTCCAATCATGGTACAGAGGCAATTTAGAAATGAATAATTCATCCTAATGACGTGTAAGCTCAATCAGCTCGAGTTCTCTTATGGCCAGCCAAGGATAGTAAAGAAGACTGATGAAATTGTTAAAGCATGGACACAAGCACATAAAATAAGTCTAGGGAAGTTAGCTGACAAAGTTACTTCTAGGTATCTAACATGGCAACAAGATCGAGTCAAAGACATGGTACTTCCATCAGAGCCTAGTAGTACTAATAACACCAAAGCAAGGGATGTTGAATCATCATATGATAAGATGGTCATGTGGAAAGATGAAACAAGAGGGTGCGACAAGAAATAGAAGATTTGACAAAAGAACGTGAATTAAAGATTCATAGCTTTGCAAAAATCGTGAATAATGGAATGAGAAATATGAATGCTTAGGCCATACTCTTTTGTCAATGACTGCTGATCTTGGCAAGTTACGAAAATATTTAAGTGAGAAAGAAAAAGACTTGAACAAAAACCAAAAGTAAATTGATAAATTCCAACCTTCTATAGATAGTATGGGACAGAGGATGCATTTTCAACGAGAGAAAATTCAAAGGCTTAGAGAAGAATGTGAGCAACATGAGCACACTATTCTAGCCTTTCAAAAGAGTATGACCAAGCCAAACAAGAATGCCTTTTGTATCAAGTTTTTGCAAGATCACGAAACATTGGGGAGACATGGAGGCATGAGTTTTAAGCCAAGCAAGCTCAGGTGGCACACTTCGCAAGGCAAACTAATAAGTCAGTCCCTAAGGCAAGGGAGATGGTTAAAAAGACAGAGTTACTTAAACTTGAAATTCTTCCAAATGGAGTATATGGACAATGATTGCTTAATTTCATAAACGAAGTGCACGATCATTACAAGCAAGTTAGACATTTCAAGTATTTTACCTTAGATTTTTAAGTATATTAATCTTTTTTAGGTGAGATTTTTTATTTTAAGATAGATTGTTCTTTATTTGATTTAATGTAAGTAGTTTAAGTTGGATTTTATTTTTGGTAATAGAATTCTCCTTTCGTTATCTATCGTCACATGGCAAATATTCAAAACATATTTAAAGCATGCATTTACATATCTAAGCTTATTTTTCATAGACATTTCAAGGCATCCTAATATATTTAAAGTATGCATTTACATGTCTAATTGTCATACAAACGTATCCTGACTCATATTTATGGTAAAAAAAGGTCCTCAAGATAGCTCATCGGCCAAAACCACCTATTTGTCACCCATGCAACACTCAACTACAAATCAAGATCATGGAAAACAAACAAGTTGAGGGAATGGATCAAATAGAGAAATCTCAAAAAGTGATAAAAAAGCAATTGGTTGAGATGATGGACTTAATCATGAATATCAGCAAAAAAAAACAATGGTTGAAGAACTTGCTAACCAAGCTAGCGAATAGATCTCAAGTAATAATGATTCCATGTATCAACCTTCATTGTCTCAAAAACAGCACCAATACCCAATACATCTTATGGGAAATCATCCTTATTATGGGGGATAATTATCAACAAAGGGAACAACCACTCGAGCAAACTTAGCTCATCCAGTCATAGTTCCAAATTTAGATGATCCAAAGGAACAGGAAAAGTTGAGTAAAAGTGCATTCGAGGTCGTAAATAATTTAGGAGCATAGAAAAAGTTTGACCTTTTACAGGAACAATTATGTGTTATGGAAGGAACAAATGCTTTAGGTTCTATTGATGCATTAAAACTAACTCTCATACCTAGACTAGTAATTCCTCCAAAGGTTAAGGTCCCTGATTTTGAGAAATACGATAGTACTAAGTGCCTGATGGCACATGTAACCATGTATTGTCATAAGATGGCTGCTTACACTTATGATGATAATTTGTTTATTCATTGTTTTCAAGATAGCCTTACAAGATCAACCTTTAGATGGTATAATAAGCTGAATTGAAACCACATGCATTCATGAAAAGATTTGGCACGAGCATTTGTAACTCAATACAAACATGTGGTAAACATGGCCCTAGATTGTTTGACCCTCCAAGGCATGGAAAAAAAATCTAATGCAAGCTTCAAAGATTATGCTTGAATGTGGAGAGATATTGCCTCTCAAGTCCAGCCACCATTGATTGAGAAAGAACTAACAATCATGTTTGTCAATACTCTGAAGGCCTCATACTACGAAAGATTGGTCAGAAATGCCACCAAGAAATTTACAGATATGGTATTGTCAGGGGAAATAATTGAAGTTGCAATTAAGAATGGTAAGATTGAAGGAAGAGATACCCCCAATTTTAGAAAAAAAGGAAGTTGAATCCCAAGCATTTACACTTGAAAGTCCTTAAGCTAGAGCATACAACCTATATCAACCTTATCTCCCTTACCAATCCTATTATCCCACCTTAAACAATATTTCCCAAAACCCCTATCCATACTAATGGGCCTTATAATTAACTTTCCAAACAAGTGTTCAACCAATACCATCAACACCATCACCACCAACCCAATCCACTACACGACCAAACAATATTAGGGAACTTAGAAATAATCTAGAGAAATTCGACCTTAGTCCCATATCCTATACAGCTTTGCTTCCCCAACTAATCGAACACAACCTTTTGGCAAAGGTTCACTTAGAACCTTTAAAGCCATCTTACCCAAAGTGGTATGATGTCAAAGCTCAATGTGATTATCATTATGGGATTCAAGGTCACTCAACAGAAAATTGCACAGCCTTGAAACATAGGGTGCAAAGATTGGTCAAAGCTGGACTTTTGAACTTTGCGAAAAAGCCTGAGGCAAATGTTAATGAAAACCCTTTGCCCAATCACTCAAAGGCATCAGTGAGTGTTGTGGAAAATGAGGTAGCTTAATACATCAAATGGAATATGAGTGAAATTTAAGCCTCAATGGAGGAAATATTTAAACTTTAGTCAGTGCTAGTATGATTCAATCAGCGTGAATGGACCAATGTCTCAGATATCTAAGATATAATTTCGAGCATGCATGTAAGTACCATATGGGAATTAGTGGACATTCCATTCAAGTATGCAAAGCCTTTTGCCAAAAAGTGAAAGATGATAGATTCATCCATAATTTACTATTAAACGCAGTGGCAAAAGATTCATACATTACTCCTAAGGGTTTGACTATTTATTACGAAGAGAAGACAAATTCGAAGGTCAACGCTATTAAGCCTGAGGTAATTGTTGAGGTTCCTAGCCCTTTTCCCTATCAAAGCAATAAGGCAGTCCCTTGGAGGTATGATTACAATATCATCTCGCAAAGGATATTTAATTGTTTACCTTAAGAAAATAGTGATGCTAGCATAACTGATGTTGGGGGAATAACTCAAAGTGGGAGATGATATACCCTTGAACTATGTTGAAAGGTAGAGAAAGTAAAGGTGACAAATGAGAATATAGAAAGTCCGTCAAAAGGGCAAGCGAGTCAACCTATTGTAGTACAAAAAGTGGGACATAAAAAGCCAATAACGGAGAGAGAAATTTGTGAATTTCTCAAGTTAGTTAAGCATAGTGTGTATAACGTTGTAAAACAGTTGAATAGAATGCCAGCTCGCATATCATTATTGTCACTACTCTTAAACTCTGAGCCTTATCGAAATGCCTTGCTTAAAATACTCAATCAAGCCCATATGCCACATAACATATTAGTTGAGAATCTAGACCACATTATAGGGAATGTTACTGAAACAAATTTCATAACTTGTAATGACGATGAGATTCCATCGGATGGTAGAGGATATAGTAAGGCGCTTTATATAACCACCAAACGTAAAAACCATATCATGGCTACAGTCCTCACTGATAATGGCTCCGGGCTAAATATTATGTCATTAACCACACTAGCTAAACTACTTGTGGACATGTCCTACATGCAAAAGAACCATATGATTGTAAAAGCTTTTGATGGAACCAAACAAAAGGTAACTAGGGATATAGATGTACCGATACAGATTGGCCCTTGCACTTTTACTATCAGATTTCAAGTCATGGACATTATACCGTCATATAGTTGCTTATTGGGTCGACAATGGATACATATGGCTAGAGCAATACCATCATCACTCCACCAGAAAGTGAAATTCATAGTGAAGGGTCAGTTGATAACAATCTCAAGCGAAGAAGATATCCTTATTGCCCAATCACCATCGGCCTTTTATATCGAAAACTTAGAAAAAGTAATGGAATGTTCTTTTAGATCTTTTGAAGTTGTCAATGCTATTTATGTAAGTAAAGGATCGATGATACCTACTCCACGATGATTGAAAATTTCAAAGATGGTAATCTCGCAAATAATGGGCAAAGGATGTCATGCTAGTTTCAAACTTGGTAAAGAATTGCAAAGAATTAGAAAATCGATGGTATTAAAGAAGAAAGAGGAGAATTTTGGTTTAGGGAATAAACCCACAAAAGAAGAGAAAATAAAGATGATAGTTGAAAAAGAAAAAGAAGATTGGATCATTTCTGAGGCACCGAACTAAAAATTGAAAGATTGAATATCCCTTATTTGAATGAAACATTTCGTTCAATTGGCTACATTTACCTCGAAAGAAGTCTTGAGGATGCCTTCATTGATTTCTCAATCCAAGCAGTTGAGGATAGACAGCCAGAAGTAGAAAAGGAAACACCATTAGTATACCAGGGATCACTTGGCGTGACACTGAGTAATTAAGAGGCAATTGAGTCGGCAGTTATATCTGACCCTCTTAGGTAGATATGCAATTTTTTATGCTTATGCCTAAAAGCATTAGAACATTTTAAGAAAAATGGGTTTTCTTTGTCTCTTTGTTTTAAAAATGACCTAAATAGTCCCTTACTCATGCCCAAGAGCACTAGGAAGGTTTTAATATATGAAAGGCATCTTTTGTTTTATTATTTTAATAAAATGATTCGTGCGATGCATTTTCATATCTCCTTATTCATTTAATTTTCATGCATCAATTTCATCAGCTATATTCCCACACATTTTCCCATTTTACTCATTTTCAAGGATCTAAGTAACGAAGATGAAGACAATGATAATAATCTGGGATTTGATTTTGAAAGAGATACAAATATTGATGAACTTAAAGAGGATGTGGATGATTACACTTTGCTAAGACTTGTCGAACAAGAAGAAAGACAGATTGCACCCCATCAAGAAATCTCTGAGACAATTAATTTAGGAGATACAGAGAATAAAAAAGAAGTTAAAATTGGCACATCATTATTGCTACAGCAAAAACAAGATTTAGTAAAGCTGCTTCGGGAATATGTGGACGTGTTAGCATGGTCATCCTAGGATATGCCAGGACATAACACAGACATTGTAATGCATAAGTTGCTATTGAAACTAAAATACAAACCAATCAAGCAAAAATTGAGGTGCATGAAACTAGAGATGTTGTTAAAAAAAAACTGAAGAAATAGTTTAATGTTGGATTCTTGGAAGTGGCCAAATATCCAAAATGGATGGCAAACATAGTCCCTAGCCTAAAGGAAAGATGGAAAGGTTAGAATGTGTGTTGATTATTGAGACTTGAATAGGGCAAACCAAAAAGATAATTTTCCATTACCTCATATTGATACTGTGGTAGATAATGCAGTCAAATATTCCATGTTCTCATTCATGGATGGATTCTCAAGCTACAATCAACTTAAAATGGCTTCAGAAAATATGGAGAAGATAACTTTTACAAGTATGTGGAGCACATTCTGTTACAAAATGATGCTTTTTTGGCTGAAAAATGTTAGGGCTACCTACCAAAGAGCCATGGTAACACTCTTTCATGACATGATGCATAAGGAAATAGAAGTACATGTTGATGATTTGATTGCAAATCTAGAAGAGTGGAAGATCATATGATTGGTCTTTGAAAATTGTTTAAAAGATTGCGAAAATACCAACTTAAGTTGAATCCATTTAGATGTACCTTTGGCACTACTTTTGGAAAGTTGTTAGGTTTTATTGTCAGTGAGAAGGGAATTGAGGTTGACCAAGATAAGATACGAGTTATTCAAAACTTGCCACCCTTTCGTACTCAGAAAGAAGTTAGAGGATATTTAGGAAGGTTAAACTATATCGCCCGTTTATATCTCAACTTGTGACCAAATGTGATCCAATTTTCAAGCTTCTTCGTAAACATGATTCTGGTGAATGGAATAAAGAATGTCAAACAGCATTTAACAAAATCAAAGAGTACTTATCCAATCCACCAGTATTAATGCCACCTATGCTAGAGAAACCTCTCATTTTGTATCTGACAATGCATGACCAATCCATGGGATGTGTATTGGGGTAGCAGGATGAGACTGGTAAAAAGGAATATGTCATTTACTACTTGAGCAAGAAGTTCATTGATTACGAATGTAAGTATACACAGCTCAAAAAAATGTGTTGTGCATTGGCTTGGGTAGCATGTAGACTTAGGCAATACATGTTGTATCACACAACTTAGCCTGTGGAAAAGATGGGCTCCATAAAGTATATATTTGAAAAGCCATCTTTGTCAGGAAGGATCGTAAGATGGAAAGTTTTGGTCTTTGAATATGATATCATGTATGTGAGCCAAAAGGCAATAAAACAAAGTGTGGTGGCTGATGTCCTTGCAGATAGAGCAGTTAATGATTGTGAACATATAAAGTTCGATTTCCTAGATGAGGATTTGATGTGTATCTCACAAATTGATAAGGAGAGTCCCACAATGAATAATACATAGAAAATATTCTTTGACAGAGCCTCAAATGCTTTGGGGCATGGTGTTGGGGTAATCTTAATTTCTTAAAATGGGAATTATTATTCAGCTACTACTAGGTTGGATTTTCAATGCATTAATAACGTAGTAGAATATGAAGCATGTGTTATGGGATTATTGGTAGCAATTGATAGAAAAGTGGATGACCTTGAGGTATATGGGGATTTTACTTTAGTTATCTATCAGTTACGAGGAGAATGGGAGACAAAAAACCCAAAGTTAGTCTTATATCAGACGTATATAACAAAGTTAATCAAGAGATTTGGCAAAATTAGCTTTAATCATGTGCCTTGAGATGAAAATCAAATTGTTGATGCGTTAGCTACTCTTGTTACGATGTTTAAAGTAAGCACCGACTTTAACATCCAACCCTTTGCAAATGAACCTACATGAGTTACCAGCACACTGCTCAAGTGTTGATGAAGAAATAGACTAAAAACCTTGGTATCATGATATCTTGCAATATATCAAATACCAACAATATCCAAAACACATCTTAGAAAATGATAAAGGGATCATTAGAAGGATGGCAATGGGATTTTTCCTCGATTGTGAAGTTTTATACAAGAAAAGTAGAGATCGCGTGCTCTTGAGGTGTGTAAATGCCACTAAAGCCAAAAGAATAGTTGAAGAAGTCCATGAAGGAATTTGTGGTTCTCATGAAAATGGACACATGATGGCTAGACAAGTTATGAGGGCAGGTTATTACTAGTTGACATTGGAGAATGACTGCATTAACTATGCCAAGAAATGTCGTAAATGCCAAATTTATGCAGATAAGATTCATGCTCCACTAGTTCCTTTACATGTCATCGCTCCTCCATGGCCTTTTTACATGTGGGGAATGGATGTAATTAGACCTATTACCCCAAAAGCCTAGAATGGGCATCGATTTATCCTAGTAGTTATTGACTATTTCACGAAGTGGGTGTAAGCAGCATCTTATGCAAGTGTTACTAAGGTAGTCGTCTCTAAGTTCATAAAGAGGGAGGTAATATGTCGATATGGACTTCTAGAATGAATCATCTCGGACAATGCTCAAAATCTAAACAACAATATAATGGCTGAAGTTTGTACTAAATTTGAGATTAAGCACCACAATTCAGCACCATATCGTCAAAAGAAGAATGGAGTAGTAGAAACAACCAACAAGAATATTAAGAAGATCATCAAGAAAATGATAAACAAATACAAATATTGGCACTAAAAGTTACCATTTGCACTACATGCATATCGTACTATAGTCCGAACATCCACAAGGGCAAACCCGTTTTCACTAGTATATGGAATGGAAGTAATAGTTCTAATTAAAGTGGAAATCCTTTCTTTAAGAATCTAAAGGGAAGTTGACTTAGAAAAAGCGAATTGGGTTTAAGACCGTTATGAGCAATAGAATCTTATTAAAGAGAAAAGTTATGAGCGTTTTGTCATGGGCAGTTATATTAAAGAAGATTGATATGACCATTCAATAAGAAAGTTCAGCAATGCTGTTCTAAAGAAGGAGAGCTAGTCTTTAAGAAAATCCTTCTTATTCATCATGATTCTCGAGGAAAGTGGACACCAAATTGGGAAGGTCCATATGTGGTAAAAAAGGCATTTTCAAAAGGCACCCTGATTTTGACTGAGATGGATGGTGATGATTTGCCAAATCCAGTAAACTCAGATGTAGTTAAGAAATATTACACTTGAGGTGTACACAAAAAAAAAGAAGTAAAGAGGGTTAAAGTTGAAAACCCAAAAAATGGGCAATTTGAACACAAAGGAAGGCACCTATGTTGAAAACTTGAAAAGACGACTTAGGTACAAAGGGTGAACACTGAAGTTCGCATAAGCAGTTGGTAAGACAGGGCAAGGTCTGTTCAAACGCAGTCAAAGTATCAAGGACATCAATGAATGTGTTTCTTTCCAAAAAGAATCTTAGATCAACTTGAAATTGTTCGAATGTTCATTATTGGGGTATGAATTTGCTATCTCAGTCAACATTTCCTTTCTTAATTGTAATGTTCCTTCGAACTATAATAAAATATATTGTCTCCAATTACGTATTCCCACCAATTTCCCATTTTTCCTTGAATTGAGGAGATTTGAAAGTGCATTGCATTGATCATTAAATTGAAATGACAATGAACAAAAGACTAAGCTCATACATTGAAATCATTGAAAAGAAAGCAATAGGTGATTAATGAATAAGGAACGAATAAACTCAATCTCTTGATGATGAAAAAGTGAAAGCAGTCAAAAGAAAAAAGGAAGTTTAGCGAAATGTAGAGATTTCAAGATCAAACTATGATTTGATTGAAGAAGACCAAAAAAGGGATCAATTATGGAAATTGAGGACCTCTGAAAAGCCATAAATATGGATGCATGACATTATCATAGTAATTAAGCATTTGCATACCATGACAACATTTTGCATCATATGTTTATTCCTTTTTAAGTTACGTAACCTCATTCAAGATGAAGAGTTTTAAGTCACAAAACCTCGTTCAAGATGAGGAGTTTTAAGTTACATAGCCTCATTCAAGGTGAGGAGTTTTAAGTTATGTAGCCTTATTCTATATGAGGAGCTTTTTCTTTTTATAATAACCTCATTGTAGGTGGAGAGTCTATATCTAAAGTTACATAGCTTCATTCTAGACGAAAAGCCTTTTCATTAGAAAATTATTTTGGCTAGAATAGTGTCTACTTCTTTGCACAATTTCTAGTTCCCAAGAAATGTGCAAAAAAGGGCAGTTGTAGACACCCCAATTTGTCCGGGTGTAGCAATTTTGGAAAATAAATAAAAAAATGAAAATCAAGAAAATATAAAAAGAGAAGAGAAAAATATGAAAGATGAGAAATGTTTATACTAATCCCACTTTTAGATTAAGTCTAAAAAACATTAAGATTAAATCGAAACTTAAAAACCAATTCAAATAGAAGTGCAACACATTGCCTATAAATATAGCCAAGCCTCAGATTAAAAAGGGGAGGAAAGAAAAGGGGAAAAAAAGAAGTGGTGGAGTTTCTTGAGTTTTGAAATTTTTTATTTTTCTAGATCTAGGAAAATCGGCTTAGTTTCTAAAGAAACTATTTCGATTAAGAGAGCCCTAAGAGGATTTTTCTAAAAAGATTTGGTAAAATTCCGTTGCCGGTGAATGATGGCCAATGAAGGTGGACGGTGGCAGACATGGTGGCCGAAATTTGGAAAAGAAAGAGATTTCTTTTTTAGAGGAAGAAGCTCTTAAATAGAGAGAGCAAAATGAGTAGGAAATAAAGGAAATGAGGAAAAGAGAGCTTTTATACTATAAACAAAACGACATAGTTTTGATTCAACCAAAAAGAGGAAGTTTTATAGGTAAAATCTTATTGATCTAGCCCACCCTTGTTATTTTGCTCACCCAACTTATTTGGGTAACTTTGACCCAATAAGTTGGTTTTCTTTTTGGGTTTCTTAACCCAATAAGGCGAGTTCTTGTAATTTTTTTATTGATTTGTTTTTAAATATCTTGAATTATTCTTTTTCATGATTTTTTTATTTTTATTTATTTTTGGTCTTTCAAAATTAGGAGCTAATACATAATTTATGTAATTTCTCTAATGATGAAATCTCAAGAAATCCAAAAGTGGCTTCTTGAGAATTTTTAGGTGAGAGAATTTTCCAAAACTTTACTATAAGTGTTTGAGAGATTTTAGCAAATTTTCAATATTAAGAATTTTTATTTATTTCAGAAAACTAATAAAATAAAAATAGAAAAAAGGAATAAATTAAAAGATAAAATTATAGAATTAAGTAAATAAGTTCTCCAATGATGAAATCTCAAGAAAACCAAAAGTAGCTTCTTGGAAATTTCTAGGTGAAAGAATTTTTTAAAATTTTACCATAAGCCTTTAAGAGATCTTAAGAAACTTTCAATCTCAAGAATTTTTATTTATTTCAAAAAACTAATAAATTAGAAATAGGAAGAGGAAATAGAATTAAATTATTGAACAAGATTTTATTTAATAAGGCTTAAACGAACACATAATTGATAAGGTACCAATTAAATGGGCTTATAGGGGTGCTAACACCTTCTTCACACGTAAAAGACTTCCGAACCTAATCTAATTCGTAGGCTAGAACCTATTATTTTTAATTAGCCTAAGTCAAGCCTAGGACATCAAAAAAAAAAGATTCGCTTAAGTGGTCAATTGCACCTAATCAAAAAATATTGATGGTGACTGTTCTTAAGTTAAACTGTTAAGTTCTAAAACTCACCACATTATGACAGCAGTCCTCACTGCTGTTCACATTATTAGTAGAGTGCCAAATAGCATCCTCAAAAATAAATCACCATATTAGCTACTATACCAAAAACCACCAAACTATGATTAATTCATAGTTTTTGGATGCCTATGCATTGTTTCCACACTAGCACATAATAGAAAAAAATTTGACAGTAGAGCCAACAAGTGTGTGTTTATAAGGTATCCAAATCACATTCAAGGGTACAAAGTTTATGATCTAGATGCACAAAAGGTCATAATATCAAGGAATATTGTCTTCCATGAGAATATATTGCCATTTGAAAATTTATTGCTTGATTCACAATGCTCTTCATTTTATCAAACAGATGGTGTGCATATTGCTCCTACAAGTCTTTTTGATTCAGATATAACAAATTCTTCCCTTCCTTATCATACATCATCTGAATTACCTTTAAATGAACGCTTATCAAGCTCAAAACATGCCATCACACCAGAAAAATGAAATTCAATCTCATAATTCATCACTAATTCCTAGTTGCAGGTTAGTGAGTCTAAAACAGAAACCGGCATTGAACCAATTGATCCTATACTCTGCTCAGGAAAAGTTCTAGACAAAGACAAACACCTAAGCATTTAGATGCTTAATACACAAAGTTACCCTCTCATACAAATTCAGTCACATCATACCCCATAACTAGTTATTTGTCATGCCAAAACCTCTCTCTAGAACATAAAGCATTCATTATAGCCTTATCAAATGTTCATGAACCAAATTCTTACCAAGAGGTTGTGAACCACTCACATTGGAAAGATGCCATGAAAGTTGAGCTAAAGGCTTTGGAGAACAACGAAACATGGAGTATAGTTCCATTACCCTCGGACTCTCATGTAATTGGATGCAAATAGGTGTACAAGCTTAAGCTAAAGGCCAATGGAGAAGTGGAAAGATATAAGGCTCGATTGGTAGCCAAAGGATATAACCAAATTGAAGGGTTTGACAACCAAGAAACCTTCAACCTGGTGGCAAAACAAAACATGGTTAGGGTTTTCTTAGCCTTAGCAGCAACAAACAAATGGTCACTATCACAGCTGGACAAAAACAGTGCCTTTCAAAATGGAGAGTTGAAAGAGGAATTATACATGAAACTCCAACAGGGGTACATGATCAAGGGGGAGAATTCAAGTGGATCTAAACTGGTTTGCAAATTGCACAAGTCCTTATATGGACTGAAGCAAGCATCTAGACAATGGAATTTTAAGCTAACAGCTTCCATTTTAAGATATGGTTTCAAACAGTCAATGTCAGACTATTTTTTGTTCACAATAAAGAAAAAAAATGGAAATTTTATTGCTCTTTTAGTATATGTGGATGATATCTTAGTAAGAGGCACATCTATTAAAGCATCAAATGAAGTGAAGCAGTACCTGAAATAAAAATTCAAACTAAAGGATCTGGGAACTATTAAATATTTCCTAAGTCTTAAGATTGATCAATCAATAAAAGGAATATCCATTTGCTAGAGGAAATGTACCTTAGATTTACTTGAAAGTTAAGGGCTACTTGGATACAAACCTATTTCAACACCTATCAATTATAACCACAAGCTCAATAAAACTGAAAAGGAAGAAGAGTTAGATAATTCTACCAGCTATAGACAATTGATAGGGAACCGTTTATATCTCACTTTTACAAGACCTGATATCTCATATGCAGTGTAGGTTCTCTCTTAATTCATGGATAGACTAGGGAAAAGGCACCTAATGGTAGCTTATATAGCATTAAAGTATCTGAAGAAGGCTCCAGGCCAAGGAATTATGATGAAATCAGACTCCAAATTGAGAATATATGCATATTTAGATAGTGATTGGGTTGGTTGTCCAGAAACTAAAAGATCCATAACAGGCTATTGCATACTTATTGGATAATCCTTGGTAAGTTGGAAGTCAAAGAAGTAGCAGATAGTGGCCAGGAGTTTAACAGAAACAGAGTATAGATCCATGGCCACCACATGCTATGAAGTTATTTGGTTGAAGTTATTGTTAGTAGATTTTAAAGTTAATCATGATGAAGTAGTGACTCTCTATTGTGACAATCAATTAGCATTGCACATATGCAGAAACTAGTTTTTTATGAATGAATGAAACACATAGAGATGGATTGCCACTTCATCAGAGAAAAGTCTTAATTAAATTCATCAAACTAGTACACATTGCCACTGATTCATAGATAGTTGACTTATTCATTAAGGACTTACAGCCAAAGCAGTTTTATTTCTTACTGCATAAGATAAATGTTCTCAATGATTATGCTCTTCTTGAAGGGGAGTATTAGATGTGAGATGTAGATAAATAAATTTGGAAGATAAGCGAAATGAAGAAGGCTGAGACTTGAAGAAGAAGAACTTCAGAAATAAGTGAACAAGACTGAAAATAATGTATGCACCGTTTCATTGAAGAAGAAAATAAAAGAGGAATGGAACACACCGTATCACTAATGCTTGCCTCCCATAGTTACCATTTAAAGCTTTATTCTTTTCACTTTACTCTTTTCAAATGTTAGTTAGTCTGTTATTAATAGTTTAGTTCATTATTATTTCTCTCTCACTAGCTGATTAGTTGAAAAACCTTTGTATATATACTCTGTAATTGAGCTTTTCCTTAATGAGAATTTCCTTGACATTCTCACATATTTTTTAATTCTCTGTGCTGCTTTCTTGGGTATTTTTATTAGGGCCATTCTTAAAAATCGTTGTGAATTTCAATGTTGGGTGCAAGACAACTATGTCCAATGTAGTCATGGGATTTTGCATGATTTTAACACTTCTGTTCTTGGCTCTTCTTTTCAATTATACACCTCTGGTAGCCTTATCTGCTATTATCATGTTTGCTATGTTTGGACTAATCAACTATGAGGAGATGATTCACCTTTTTAAAGTTGACAAATTTAAATTTTACAATTGCATGGTGGCCTTCCTTGGTGTTAGTTTCATAAGCATGGATATCGGGCTTATGCTTTCTGTAAGGATTTCTTTAATTTTTTTTAATTTTTTTAAATTTTTTGATAAGCTCTCAGAAGAAGAATTAAATGGACAATATATTTTGTTTTAGCTTTCTTAACTAAAATATTTTCTATTATTTTAGGTGGGACTTGCTGTACTAAGAACACTATGAATATTTGACATTGACACTCACAATTCAATTTTTGTAAAGGTAAATGCTTTATATCAAGCTTTCTGTAATGTATACTTTAGTTTGGATATTGAACATGATTCTTTCATTTTGTTTGTTGTTGGCTTTAACTTTGATCACTCATTGTTGCTTTGCTATTGTGAATCACTTCAACGAAAGTGCTATCACAATAAATCACTATTAGTGCATTGATTTTTTTTATTTGCTCGATTTATCAATTTTTGTGCTGCTATAGTTATTGTTATGTAATGAAGGTGCTTATGAAATTAAACGTGAAAAAACGTTTTGTTTTTGTTTGAGTGTTATTATCATCAATAGCATCGATTATGGTTTTCTTACAATTGATGTGAATCAACTATATTCCCATCCATTCTGTTCCAAAACAGAAAACCTAATATAATTGACTTGCATTAAAAAGGACATTCTAACTACATCAATTGCTATGGATTGTTTATAGGACAATCCAATATATCATATTCTTAGGTTTATATTTGAGATTTAAGGCTCTATCACTTTCAACAATGCATAGAGTTAAGTTGAAATTGTTTATAAAAGTATATGTGTCCCGACCCGGAAACTCCCATCGAGCCCGTGACACCCGCCGCGAAGCCTCGATAGACATTCTTCCTCTAAATGCTTTCGAGACCTCGCAAGGCTTTTGTACTAGTTTTTCCATTTCTCTCTCTTTCTTCTTTTTTTTGAATAATAAAATTAAATAAAATATTAATTTAAATAATCTATTTTAATGTAAACCAATATATATATATTTTTGAAAGATCAAAAATTAGTTTTCTGCACATAAAAACAAAATAAATTTATACATACTGTAATATAGAAAATTGGGGTATACAATTTAAATTACAATGACACGTGGGCCCCCAAATAACTGAAAAGGTTTAAGTCTATAACCTTGCTTTCTAGGATGCAACTCCGAAATTTACTTCTCGATGCAATTGACAGTCTACTGCCTATTCTGAGCCTGAAAAATGTATAGGAAGAAGGGGTGAGATTATAAAATCCCAGTGAGTAGACAGACATCATCAAAATAATCTAAAGCCGAGTAATAGGAGACAATTAAAA
>NC_030852.1:24075749-24122504 GCF_000208745.1 Theobroma cacao
AATTAGCAAAGTAAATTTTCTATCACAGATGCATGATCGGGATACTGACCCCAACATATCTATATTATCTATGTGATATGCCATCGTCATCCCTTAGGGCATATTTCATTACCAATATTTACATATCTTTACTATGATAATTTCTCAAATAAATTAAAACTTGTGGGGGAAAACATACTTTACAATTTATATCTCCTTCTATAAGCATCTCTAAAAATCCTCATATTTTATGTCCCACCTTAGGACAGTCTTCTCATATGGTTCAATAGATCACAACTTCATCACACGCCTAATGATTCATTATTGATAGTATCCCACTATCCTCATAATCATAACCGATTATATTCCTCATCTTAAAATTTTACGGTATCACCTTCTAATTCCCTCCATACTCAAATTTATAATCCTTAACTTAACCCCGTTAACTGGTGATCAATTCATAATACTGCAAGGTTTAATCGTTATTAAATCTAATAATTGCTGGAACTATTAATGGCTTCCTATTTCAACCTTCAATACTTATTTAAAATAATCGATCTTGCTACTAAGATAATTATTCATCCTCAATACTTATATTACTAATCTACCTTTGTCATACGAAAAGATTTTTACACTCCTTCTGTCCTTTAAACAACTACTCCATCATCCATTTATATTATACAAGATAATAGTCAACTCTTAAGCCTTTTATACAGGGGATTATTATCCTTCTCATACTACATCTGCCTAGGATTACAGTATTACAAGCTTCAACAAGGCACTAAACATCTTTAGGATCATTATCATCTTGATCCTTTTTCGAGTCCGTTTCAAGTTCTCCCTTTTTTTTTCTCTTGCCATTTACTTACATTGCTCCCACAGCTAGAGGGAGAATGTCTAACGACAATCACTTAATCTCTTACACACCTTGAAAACAAATAAGTCTCTATATGCAGACTCATGCATTCTATTCGACTTAATTTAACTTAATCCAGGGCCACGCAGTGTCAATCTCCATTTCTTAAAACAACTTTAAAACCAAAAATTTTAAAATCCATATCTTTAAAATCAAAATCTTTGATCTTTAAACCATGCTCTGATACCAATAAAATTGTCACGACCCGGAACTTCCATCGAGCCTGTGACAACCGCCGCGAAGCCTCGACAGACATTCTTCCCCCGAACTCCTTTCGAGACCTCGCAAGGCTTTTGTACCAGTTTTTCCATTCCTCTCTCTTTTTTTCCTTTTCTTTTTCTTTTTGAATAATAAAATAAACTAAAAATATTAATTAAAATAATCTATTTTAATGTAAAACAATATATATATGTATATTTTTGAAACATCAAAAAATTAATTTTTTGCACATAAAAACAAAATAAATTTATACATACTATAATATAGAAAACTAGAGTATGCAATTTAAATTACAATGACATGTGAGCCCCCAAATAATTGAGAAGGTTTAAGTTTATAACCTTGCTTTCTAGGATGCAACTCCGAGATTTACTTCTCGATGCAATTGACAGTCTACTGCCTATTCTGAGCCTGAAAAATGTATAGGAATAAGGGGTGAGATTATAAAATCCTAGTGAGTAGACAGATATCATCAAAACAATCTAAAGTCGAGTAATAGGAGACAATTAAAATAATTCATCCCAACCCATATAAATAATTGGATTTCATCTAATTACTCAACATGGCTTATGCACTTTTCAAAAACTTGGCCCTTGCCAAAAATCCATTCTCGGGGATACCTCGCGAAAGCATCTTACCGAGACCGCCAAGGCTGTTTATTGTCACACACACAAACACATTTCACCTCTGACAACACAGCCGTTCCTTGGCGTTGGCTGAGTCCCAATTTCACGTGGTGGCCAGCGTGAAGTGTACTCAAATCCTACCTCGGGAGTTATCCTACGCGCCTCTCCAATCGAGGTAAGCTCAATAATTGGGAACCGTGCCCCTCTAATTAGGCTGGCCCACGGAACCCCCGTCACTGCAGTGCCCACTTTATAATCCACCAACCAATAAAATCATAATAGTATGACATGGCTCACTTAACACATTCAAGGCAAATCAAAGCAGTTCACATATTCTTTAAATCATAAAAATAACCAGTCATACCCACATTTATCATAAGCCATTTAATGTAAAATCATGGATAAACAACACAATCATAGTATAGGTCTCCAATTACTCTATTTTTGAAATCATTATTAAATTTTCAAAAATTTTATAAAATTATTTTATAAAATCCCATTTTCCCATAAAACACAATAATTTTCCAATTAAACCATTTTTCCATAAAATCACACAATTAAATAAATCTACTCTAGATAATTAAGACGATAGTAAGTTTACTCACTGTACTAGGAGTAGATATACTCCTATTCTCGGTCCTCGGGTGTAGTCTTTTACCCGTATCAGATAGCTCACCACCTATCCACAATACATGACACAAAAAATTCAATAATTTGTGTCAAATCAATATATATTATTTCAGGCTCTTATCCATGCGTATGCACTAGATAGGGTGTGAAATGTTTGGACAATCGCTTAATCACAGTGTCCGACCTAACTCGCCTATACACGGTGTAAATTTCTAAAATCTCCAATTCAACTCCAATTCCATCCATTTCAATTTCAATTATCCAATTATATCCACAATACCTCAATGACTATGAATGTGGTCCAATTTATCAGTTCGGACCACAAATTACGCTTTTACCCCTAGTGGGTAAAAATTTCAATTTTTTTGCACCAAAAATTCCCATTTAATTTCCAACCTCATAATTCATCATTTTTCCATCTAATTCTCTTAAAATAAAGTCAACCTCATCCTCACACACCATTGGCTAGATTCGGCCTAGAGAAATTCATGGAGAAAATGAATATTTTTCTTGTTGTTTTACTCATAAACATGCTAAACTAACACTAAACACTAACATAGTTCAAAATCAAATTAATCTAACAACTTTCTCTCTCTAAACCCATATGATCAGATTTGAATCCATCATCAAAACACATAATTTAACCATGGAAAATAAGGAGAAATGCATGGAAATGATAAATCTTAAGCTAAGCTTGAAAAATCATACCTTTAAACACTTGATTCCTTGAAAAATCACACTTTTTCTTTGAATTTTCTCACTCTAGGGTTTGTTCTTATTTCTCTCTCTCTCCTGCTGGTTTTGGCTGACCCTCCAAATGAAGAATTCTGGAACTTTCAAGCCTTTTAATAGGCTTAATAAATATTATTATTTTATTTACTTTTTGAATATTTTATTATTTTATTTTTTTCTAGCCCTCTTTTTGTCTTTCTTATTCTACCACTCAATCCTCTTCACTTATCCATATCTTCCATGAAATTTCTAGACTTTTCCAAAGTTTTGGTGGAGCAAATTTTTAAAAATTACACTTTTACCCCCGTAAAAGTGAAAAATTACGTTTTTACCCCAAAAACTGAAAAATCGCCCATAGACATGTTTTTCATCCCTTATACTCATATCATTCTCCAATTTGTCAAATGTCATCTAAATTCTCTCAAAATCTCAAAATTTGTCCATGGGTGGAAAAATTACGATTTTACCCCTAGATAGTGAAAATTTCGGTTTGACTCCAAATTGATCATCGAACTCCGAATTACCATTTTGAGTCATCCCTGAACTGTGAAACTCTTAATTTCACCTTAAAATTTCTATTTGAACTAGTTCGAGACTTAATCGACTCAATAGTACCATTAGGGCAATATCATCTTTTAACGATTTCTCGAACTTCCTAAATATATAAACATTCTATCGAGCATGTGAATGACATTATAATTATTTTACAAAGCAGGGTTTGACAATATGCAAGATGGTGACTAAAGCATATGATCTACCGTTTTGATTATGAAGGTATATGACACCATTGGAAGCAACAAGGTTGAGGATGAGTCATTTTTCATATTCTTTTTTCATTGTACTTTCTTTCAAGTCTTAGTTTTGTTTGTCTATTAAAAGAAAAATTAATCTTAGTTTTTTTTACTTTAAAACCTACTGTCTTACAATTGGTGTCTACAGTTTCTTATGTGTTTAACAGTTCTTTGATATATTAATCAATGAGTTCATTTTTCAACTTTAACATGAAACAACATCATTGTAATTGTGTAGTTTTGGATTAAATGTAAGAGGCTAAGTATGGTGATGGGATACTCATGACTTATGTATAATACATATTGATATTCAAGATTTCAAGTAAGAGAATTTAGTAATTAAATGATTGGTGAGAGTTAGTACTTAAATGATTAGATAAATGATCATGTTTGATACAATGAATACATTCAAAATGGATTTAACTTTATGAAGAAGTTGTGGTGATTGATGTGCTAAGATTGATCTCTATATTCTGATTTTTACTTCTTACCCTTTTTATCTATGCAAAGATGATGATTGGTCCATTGAAGGGAAGAGCAACATTCTTTCTTTCTGATAACTCTACGATATAGAGTTATTTGAGCTTAATTTTGATAGTAATTTAACATAATTCTTGTAGTAATTTAAAAAAAATAGTAAGTTTTATTTAATTATTTTAAATTAGTTATTTTAGGTGAGTCAATCTAATCTTAGTTAATTTTATATTTAATTTAGTGTTAATATGGTTAAGATGGGTTGTTACTGATTTATTTGTGTTTTTGTAGGTGTTTAGTGAAAGAAGAATTTCAATGAAATGAGGAGAGCAATTTTGAGGTGTAGATTTGCACTGCACATATTTTGGTTTTTCAGCCATAACTTTCTCTACAAAGCTCCAAATGAAGTAATTCTTAAACCATTGGAAAGATAAGCGAAAAAGCTACAACTTTTATGTTTAATATGCTGTCCAGTTAGTTTGGAAAGTGGTCAAAAATCCTGTTAAATTTAACATACTGTAGTAGTCCTAGAGAAATTATGATTTTTGTTAATTAATTGGGCAAGGTTGTGACTCACATAGTCTGATGAGAAAATCCCAATTGAAATTGACTTCTTTCTTCACCCAACTTGGCCTAACTTCAAAGCCTCTAAAAACAACCTTTCAAAAGAAAAAAGAGAGAACGAAAACACCAAATTGATAGTTAAGAGTCAAGCCACAAAGTTATTAAAGCTGAGAAGAATGTGAAGGATTCAAGAAGACTCGGAAGATCAAGATTATAATTCTTGAGTTTTATCTTTTTGATTATTTTTTTATTTTCTTAGTTTGTTTTTATTGTTTAAACTTTATTCAATGATGATGTGTGACTTGATGGGGAACTAAATTGTTAATCTAAGATTATGATTAAACTTAATATGTAGTCTGATTTATTTATCTTTCTTTTACTTATGTTTTATAGATTTAAGTCGTTTATTTTATTTTGTTCTTAATGCATCTAATTGCTTGATCACCGATTAGATTAAATTAAAAACCTAGGTTAAACCTTGACGAAGGAGATTTAAGTAGACCTTGAATAAAATAGCGTATGATCGAATACACTTAGTTGATTAGGTAATTTGATTTGCATATAGGGTAGACATACAGTTATAAGCCACATGTAGCCATGATTAGAGCATAAACTTAATGAGTCTTTGTTCAATTTAATTTGCATAGACATATAGTAAATTAATTGGGATAGGTATTTTTATGAGAAACTTGACAGAAACTTGTAAATAATTTAAGACTCTAGGTTAGCAACTTGATCCATTAAACTGAGTTATAAGAGAGAGACAATAATCAAATGAAGTATTGAGGGACATCATAATCTTAGATCTAGTAGTTGATTGAAGTTTCAATTTAGTAGTTTTAATTTTTTTTTTAATAATTTTAAATTTTGGTTATTTGAATAAGATTAGGGTGTTATAATTTTAGTAGCTAATAGTAGGAATTAAAAAAATTCTTCATGGGAACAATACTCTATTCATTGCTATATTACTTGTTAACGATACGTGCACTTGCATGAGAATTCAACAATACTTTCCTGTCACACTGCATTGATGAAAATATAATTATCCTACATATGCTATTAAGGTTTCTTGCTATTAAACAAATAGGGCTCCTAAAATTCTTAAACTTTCTTATATTATTGAAAATCTTAATTATCCAGTTGAAAAGTTGGGCTACTATGGTTAATTCTTAAACTTTCCTACATTGACATTGGCCTTCAAGATCTATAGTTTCTAGGTTCATCTATTGTTAATACAATATGAATACTTGTATATGACCTTTGTCCAAGAGTAATGAAGAGCTTTCTTTGTTTCTATAACTAGGATCTAGCATTCAAGACTGTTGTTCCTTATGCAGGATGGATTAGTAATTATTGAATATAGTTAATGAATTTGGTGGCCAGTTTGTTTTAAATTTAAATTGAATAACTAATAATTATATTATGTGTCTTTTCATCATTCACTGAACTATTTTTCTTAACTTGTTTTGCAGTTTACTGAAAATTTTACAAAAGAGAGGAAAGATTATGGAGACAAGGTACTTATTTCACGTGTTTTTTTAAGTTGGATGCAAGGTTTGTTTTATTTTCTTTAGTTATTTGTAATTTTTTTACTATTAACTCTTTCATGACGTAACTTACTTGCAAATAAGTGTCTTTCAATCTTTTCTTGCTTCTTACAGTTTATTAGCAGAGTTAGAAAGATAAACATTAGATTATTCACCTCAACTTGTGTTTTTGGATCTTAAAGCTTTTCATGGTTTGTGAAATTGGAAGAGCTTTGTTGATTTTAGAAATTTGATATCTCTTAATTTACATATATTTCATAAGTTAAAGCTGCTTATAACCTGCAGAACAAGCCATGTATTGTGATAGTGCTAAATCTTTTGTGCTTGAAATGCAAATTGGACTAAATGAAACTGATGTATAGACAAGAATGGCCTCAAAAATTATAAAAACACTCAATACGTTTAGAGTAAGACTTCTTTTTCATGAAAACAATTTTTGGGACAATGAAACCTTGGTTGCTTATTGATGTATAGAATAATTTTTGTACATTTTGTAACAAATGTTATTTGTGGATATATTGAATATTAATTATTTGTCAAATTAATTAGCAAGATTGTTGCATTTTTTTAATAACATTTTGCTTATTGATGAATGCAAAATAATTTTTACATGTTATGATAATTTTTGTGTATTTATTAACAAATATTACTTGTATACATGTCAAATATTAATCAATAAAATTATATCGATAACAATATTTACTTTTTAATTTCAAATATTTATAAAATTTTGCAAGCTACGTAGCACGGCTCTATTCTAATTTGAATTTATTTCTCAATCAAAGTCGCGTCATATATAGTATTGCTTTGTTTGCTTGTGAGGGTGTAAAGGATAGAGTTTCCACTCCTTTTGAATTGTTTCTTCTCACATCTTTTTTAACAAAATTGCTTTCCTTTTTCTTCTTTTTTTTTTTTAATTTAACAACAAGGAAATTGATATTTGGTAAGTACTCTTTTCGTTACATGTCACACTGATTTTTTAAATAAGAAAAAATTTATAATTCTGTCATTTTATTACTTTAATTATTTTGTTAAATTAAAATTAAAAAAATGTAAAACTACTTAAGTTGAAGTTCTTAATCATAATTAAATTTAGATTTTAATCTTGTCTTAAAAATTCTAAATAACCTCTCGCGTGACAAACAATTGAATTCCAGACATTAATAATATTACCCTTAAGTACCAACATTGACTTAAAAACACCACACAAAAAAAAGAAAAAGAAAAAGAAAAAGAAAAGAAGCGGTAGAAGAAGGCCGATGTTGACACGACACATATGATTGGTTTAAAAAAAACAATACCCACGTCGGCCTACAAGACAACAGCCAAAAACGTACGAGAACCAATAAAAACAATTAAAATAATAAAAAACTTTTGTTAACGAAATTTTTAGCCATACTCTTTAAAATTATTATATTAATTATATGAAAATTTAGTACATTCATTATTACTTATTATATTTAGTAAAGAAATTGCATATAATATTTCAAATTAATCTTAAAAATGTATGTGGAACAATTGTTAACAAAGCTTTACTTTTACTAACAGTCTTGTAAAGGCACTTTTTAAAGTTAATTAAATATTATTTATGATAGTAATTTTATATTAAATACAATAATTATTATTAATATGAAAATTTTTAATGTATTAAAATAAGAAATAATACTCGAAAAAGCTCTTAAATCATTAAAAAAATTTAAATAAATTTTTATTCTTAATTTATGTTTAATTAAAATCATATATTTTTATTTTAAATAAAATAAATTTTTATAATTAATAATTAAATAATTATAATTAGTTAAATTTTACTTATATTTTATATACATGTAATACTGATATAATCTAAATGCGAAAGATGAAAAATTTTGTATGATCATCTCATCATGTTATATTGCCATTTATTATGATTTATTACTATATTACGTTAATATCAAGCAGATACAAATGTTGTTTTGATAAATAATATTTTAATTAAGTAAATAATTAATTATAAAAATAAAAATTAAACAAGTTTTAATTTCCGTACATTAAAAATAGTTGGAAATGCACGGACAAAATGTAAAATCCATGCGGCCCAGAGAGCAGACAACAACGACTGTTTCAAAGATTGAGCCAATGAGAGTTCGACAACAGTTTTTATGAAACCACCCTTGTTTTGCAAAACCATCCATTTTCTGCATCCAATCTGCTTTTTTTCTCTCGAAAGTGGTTTCCGTCTTTTCCATATATATCTCATGTTGTACATATGTATCAATACATATAAATGACACCTCCCCTCCCCCACTTCCTCCCTTATGATTTCATCCCAACGTTTGTGTTAAACAGCTTAGCCAACAGCCAAAGAGATAATAAGGCAACCATTTTTTTTTCTTTTTTGACTAAAGATACCCAGAGAAAGTGAGCAAGAGAGAGAGCAAACTCTCTCTCCTCTCTCTCTCCCTGAGCTCACTGTCAGTTTCCTGTTTCTGGGTTGTTGTCAGTGGAGTTGGTGGAGGCCTTTCGCGAGGCAGAAAGGAAAGGATATCATCATGGGGAGGGGTAGGGTTCAGCTGAAGAGAATAGAGAACAAGATCAACAGGCAAGTGACTTTTTCAAAGAGAAGGTCCGGTTTGTTGAAGAAAGCCCATGAGATCTCTGTCCTTTGTGATGCTGAGGTTGCTCTGATTGTCTTCTCAACTAAAGGGAAGCTCTTTGAATACTCAACAGATTCTTGGTACGGTCTTTCTTAATTTAATCAATACTACTTTCTTTCTTACTCTTATCTTTTTTTTCTTATTTCTTTTCCTTCTCAAAGTCTTCATATTTCATGATCTTTTCTTAATTTTCTCTTCTTACTTTATTATTCTTCTTCTATGCTTTTTGTTGGATCGATGAATGAATTTGTTTTTTGAATTGCCGATAACAACATAAAGTGCTTTGATTTTAGCTTTATTATTGAGTCATGCGTAAAAGAAGAAAAATAGTGCAGAAAAAAGATCAGCTGGTACTGAAGTCTGATCATCTTTGAGATAAACAGTACAAAAGCACACTGAAAATAACACAGAGGTAGCGAGAAAGAGAGAGGTGGGAAGGAGGGAGAGAGAACTAAACGTGCAGAAGAGATCTCGTTGTGGATATGTTAGGGTACAATCTTAGTACTCCTATTTCAGGTGTAGTCTTGTCTTTGTTCTAACAAAAGCTTCAAAAAATTATAGTAAACCAAAGGGTAAAACAAATTAGTCCCATAAACTAATTATTTCTAGTCAACTCTACTATAATGTTCTTGACACTTTCTAAATCATTGGCAAAACTCATAAACAAGTCATATGGGTCATTCAACCAGGGAAACTGCACTAAAACAGGATCAAATAGAGTACAGTCAAGTAACTTTCAAAAGAAAAAAGGGGTACAATGGATTAGCAAACATGTTTGAAAGGAACAGAAAGAACAATTTACCATTAAAAACTAGAGAATTCTTTTGTTTGCAAAACAAACAGTTGGACAAAAACTTGGCACATTTAACAAGAAAGAGTTGAAACTAATGATAGTTGTCTTAGCTTCCACCCGGTGAGGGGTGGGCCTGAAGGCTGCCAAGTGGTTAACTAGACAGCTGCTTCATGTAACAGTGAGCCTTACATGAGATAGCATAGGACTAGGACACTTGGATCGAAGCATGCTATTGATTAACAGGCTATAATATTCGAAGGGGAAGTAATTCTCTTTTGGGCAAAAACTTATGGTCAATAACTTATGGATAATGTTTTTCTTTACAGAAAATAAATAGTTCCATTGTTACTCTTTAATATGTGAAAATCATATGCATCTACCTTATTCCAATGACATTCTTATGATGGAAAAGGTTAAAAAAATTACAAAAAAGAGTTTGGATGGAGTAGCAAGTGAGTTAGAGAGGGTGTGAGTGAAGCCTACTATATGCTTTGATGGTTCCTACCCCAAAATTCAACATATATGATCAGTGATTCCAATTTTTATATGTTGAGTTCCTACGACCTACTCTAAAGTTTGTTGGCTTTCGAGCAAGCTCAGGTCTTTCAAGAGCAAGCCTATTGTGAGCAATCACCTCTTGTTGGACATAACTGTTTAGTTCAAACCCCTGGTCACAAAGAAGATAACAATAGTCAATGTATTTCTTGGTTAGTGATGCTAATAGAAGAAACTATTTCTACAGTTAATTAGAAAGCATACTTGAGGATACTTTTGTTATTTATTTATTTTTTGTTGAATTGTTCATTTTATTATTATTGTTTTTCTTTTTATTTTCAAAAGCAAGAAGCAAAAAGCATGTTTGATATAAAAATAAATGATATTGAAGACGAAGTAGCAAGTTTTGTGAACAATAAAGTATATGATTTTATTTTATTTAAAATAATAATGTTAAGAGTTAGTTTTTTTCTTTTAACATCATGTATTCATGTTTAATCAATTTCATAATTTTGCTTTATATCAATTGTTTTTTTATTACTTTTTAGCAAATATTTAGAAAATAGAGAACAAATAATAAAAGTAACAATCAAGGCTTGACCCTCTTTAAGAGGGATAAGAGTCAAAATTGGGTGCTCTTGCCCAAGAGTTTATTGTACATACCTCAAAGAAAACCAAATGTAGATTTAACTATTTTTGAGTGTATATTTTGATAGCATGATTAAATAGTAATAACACTGAGGAAAGCCAATGATTGGTGACAATTTTGCCTTTACTTGTAGCTGCTATGGAAGAAATCATTGTGATGAATATTTAGACTTGGTTTTAGCTAAAGTGTTTAGCTTTTAGGCAAAAGCGGAAAAGTTCAGATAATGCTCTTCTCTTCATAAAAATTCAAAAAGTTAATATTTATTTTAATTAAAAATATATATAAATCTAATAATAAAAAGATACATTTAACTTCATATTACTGATTAGATTAAATTGGGCTAAGGTTGAGGACGTGATTTGAGAGACTTTCATAACCTTGGTCAAAGTTAATACAGCATCAGAGTTCAATATACTATGAACTGGAGATAAAACACCTGGACAACCAACACCCATTGCAACTAATTAAAATCACATTACAATCTCAACACAAAACGCATGACAACTGAAACATTCATACATAAAACCAACAAGGCCCATGTCTCACCAAAACTCCTATTATCAATATGCACAAAACATTTTATGTCTATCAACTCCCCCTTTTGCAAGTGTATCTGTGAAATGATTAGTTTTTCTGTAGATCTGCTTATATCCGACTTCTACAATCAACTTCAACATCTGTAAAAACCTTTCACAATACCTATTACCTAGTATCCGTTTTTGTAATTCATAACAGTGCAATATAAGAGTACAACTTTTTGCTCCATACTTTTTTCTTCCTTTATATGAATAATGTTCTTTGTTACCTAGCACTACAGTCCATCTGAATTATAATTTGCTAGCATGTGAAACTAATAATACCACAATTATTCTAAGCACACAATGAGAGATTTCTAATTTCCCTGACAAAACCCCTAATTTCTAATTAGCTCAAGACTCGTGAGCTTCTTCCATCTTTGTGTCTTCTTTAATTTGGGCTGTTACAAAATTTGGCAATCCAATCACTTGATTCAAGTTCCATCCCTTCTCTTTTTTTCGGGGTTTCATCCATATGTTTTCCTTTTCTTCCATTTTCAATAAAAAATAAACTGAAACTTTTAACCTTTTGAACTCATATCGTAACTCATATCATTCTTCTTAACTAATTAAATTAATAGTAATATTTGTTAGAGAGAGAGAGAGAGGGAGATTTCAAATGGTTCTAAGAAACCAATATCCTTTTACATTAGGTTAAATTTTCAGGTTTCATGTAATGCACATAAACAATAATAGTAGGCGTGAATGTTATAATGAACCCTAATTCAAACGGGTGTTAGGTGTAGGATAGTTTTTATATAGGGACAAGATTTAAGTAGAGTTTGTCAAATGAAATTCATAATGTTCTCACTTGTAAAACTAGTTGAAAATTAAAATTAGAAACAAAGGCAAGTTGTGACATATCAATTCATTTAAGAGGATCAACTATTGTATGAGTGAATCATTTTGATGTGAGTAGGAATTTTAAGATTAAGCTTATGTGAACTAGATGGTGTGGCAACTGATAATTGATAGTTTCACCCTCAAAATTCACTCCCTTCACGTGCGTGGCTGATCTAGACATTAAGTTTTTGGTGGCCAAACTAAATTAATATGTTATTTCATTCTCTTTTCATAAAAGAAATCCTATCATATTTACTAATACAAAAGAAATTAGAATTATAAATGTAAGCAATATATTAAAATAAAATGACAAAATTTTAAGGAACTGGGGTACATTATAACCAATAATGTAATTAATGTTTTATTTCATTCTTTTTCATTTTAAAGAAATTAGAATTATAGATGTAAGCAATATACTAAAGTAAAATGACAAAATTTTAAGTTAAAACAACTAAGAAAAGTAAACAAAAAATAAGCATGACATAAATTAATATTATGTAACAATAAAACTTATAAATTATGTTGCATCTTTGACTTTTGCTTGTAAAAATAATTACAAATCTAAAAAAAGAGAGTTGAATTGAGTAAGAAAGATGAATTCCCCTAAGAAAAAAAACAAGTCTAGAGATGTTGAACTTTAGTGTTTTTGGGAAAAAGTAAAAAATTAGTTTTAAATTTTCTTGTGATATTACACTTGTGACAAACCTACTAATTTCAAGAATTGTGATTCATGATTGATGAATATATTCCAACAAACAAAAATTTATGCGTTTTTAATAACTCTCCAGTTGCACTCGTAAAAAATAGGGTTATTGGGGGGATGGTACATTCTGGCCCTTCAAACCATCAGCCCCACCAGAAATCCAAAGTTTCACCCCAAACTTGGTATAAAAATGAAACGTTAAGGATTTAAGGGTGAAAGATGGGAGTCAATTTAGTTGTGAAATTATATTAAATTTATATGGACAATATTTCAGTTGGATCTTAAGGATAGATAATGTTCTATGCTCTAATGAGCCTGTTAGCTATCTGTGTCTAGCATGCATAAAGAAGTTCATATGAGGATTAGTTAGTCGGATCTCGAGATATGATTTAGGTGGTTTGTTTGATCTACAGTTCTCAATGAGACCTGATAAGGAAGTCAAGAACCATCCTCTATGTTTATATATGACCACACACGCTACATGATAAAAAGTTTGTGGTAGCTTTTGCATTCCATAAACAAAAACCATTTTCTACAGAAATTTTCATGCCTACTGTTAGCTTTCGCAATTCTGGTTGTTTGTTCGATACTTGTTTGATTTGTTTGGAGAAATCAAACCTCGAACAAACCGTACGCAAGAAGCTATAACTCAGTTGCCTTGAGCATGTCAGATGACACCGTGGAGCATCGGTTTCAAGGCAAACTTAAGTAGAATTTAGCATTGAAAGGGTTGTTTTCATGGAGAGGTGAGGTTGTGCTGTACTGAGCAAGTAAGAATCCAAGGGGGACAAGGGCACTGGACCGTGTATAGTGCATCCAGGTATTGCCACAAATAAGGAAGTAGGGAAAGTACGAAAGTTGAAGGGTAGAAGTATGATTCTGGAAGAATGAAGCACAAGTATACTGGAAGGTAGGGAAGCAGAGTATGTGAATTGGTAGGTAGGAAAATGGAAATAATATGTTTCAAGTACAGCCCTTGTTATTATAACAAAGTGATAAAATTCGTACTATGTCATCCTCATAGATGAATTAAAACAAGGAAAAGAGAAAAAAAATCAATATCCAAGCTAAATTGTTAAACTAGAAAGCCAAAGAGATAAGTTTTGCTAAAATTAATGTTGCCATGCCTCCCTTGCCATGCATGCATCTCCTCCGCAGATTCATTCACATAACATTAGGAGGTGTCGCTAGTTTTGAATGTGACACGTGGTGTTGAGCAAGTTGAGATGGAGTTTATTAGCTTGTTAAACCTAGAAGGCGGAGTGAGCCAAATTATGCAATTGTCCAGTGTCAAATTGTCATGCTTGGATCAAGTGTGTTTTGTTCAGAGGCAAGAACAAGATGTACTATCCATGGCGGTGGAAGGTTTATTCTTGAATCAATCAAAGCATGAAAATCATTCTCACTTTGCATACAGTGGTGGTCAACCTTGAGAATGTGTTTTCGGGGAGTCCAAAAACTTGCCAACCAATCCAATTCTGCAGGATCTCCACATTGTAATTGCTCAAAAGTGTGTTGATATCATGTGATTAAAAGATCAACCTGTTTACACTTAAATTGTTTTTTAACAAGTCTTTTGAACAATGAAAACATCAAGGTAGAGTTTGGGATTCCAAGAAGACCCTAAAGGGAAAGAGTCATCCAAAGGAGAAGAAAGTTGTGTATTAAATCATGGAAGACATAAAAAAAAAAAAAAGAAGGAAAATATATAAAGTTTAAATAGGAGAAACAATGAGGAACTCTGGAGAAAAAGAAAACTAGTTCTATTCCACTTCTACTAATTACATCAGATGTAGCCCATATATAAAGACATGACCCACTACCATTAATCTCTTAAAAATACTCCAACTACTTACAAAAAAATCCTACCACTAACCCATTACTAATATAACAGAAAATCCTACCGCTAACCCATTACAAATCCATTACCCATAAAACCAGAAACTGAACTATTTGACTTAGTAAACAGAAAAGCAAGTGTAGAAAACAATGTGTAAGACGCATTAATTTTTATCACTCCCCCTTAGTGCATGCTTACAATCAATGACCCCAAGAACAACTCTGAAAAATTCAAACTTGGGTTTTTCGAATGCCTTCGTGAATATGTCAGCAACTTGATCATTTGTAGAAACTCCTTTCAACTCAATTTCTTGATTCAGCACCTTCTCTTGAATCTAGTGATGACGAACTTCAATATGCTTTGTCCGTTCATGAAAAATTAGATTTGATGCAAGTTTGATGGCACTTTCATTGTCACATTTGATTTGCACAGCATAGTCAATTTTGCACATTATGTTTCCCATCAAACTCTTCAACCACATGCACTCTTGTGCAGCCATAGTTGCTGCCACATATTCAGCTTCTGTGCTAGATAAAGCAGCCGTAAATTGCTTCTTGCTACACTAGGAAATTACTAAAAACCAATGTTAAAACCATAACTTGAAGTTGAACGTTGATCATTTGCATCTTCAACCCAATCTGCATCATTAAAACCATTCAACAACAAATTTTCACAGCACTTGCATGAGACCATGATCAAGAGAACCCTTTACATAACACAAAATTCTTCTTGTTACATCTAAATGAGGTTTCCTTGAACACTGCATGAATTGGGAAATTACACCAACAGAATAAGTAATTCAGGTCTTATGATAGTTAAATCTATAACATACTTAAAAGGAAGCCTTAAAAGGACTTCTAAGTTTGGCCACGTTGTGGCTTTCTTTGGGTGACACTTGTCTGGGATATGTTTGGTATTATTTGATTTGTTGAGGCTGCACGTGTGGTATTTTCTTTTTATGCCAACTAAAACCAATGCATGGCTTTGATTCAATTGAGTCTTACTCTAGAAAACATCAATAGGCAAGGAAGCAAAGTAAAAACCACTCAAAAAAAAAAAACAAAAAACAGAGTCTTCAGCTCCCACTAATGTGAAGCTAGAATCTATCTAATCCCTTCAAAATCACCACCCATTAAAACTTAATCTAACACCATTTGGAAGAATAAAAACACCCAGACCAAAAATAATAAATTAAATACAAAATAAATCAATTCCAGATTTAATGTAGCAAAAATTATTTATTTTTCAGATCACTTATTGCAAAAGAAAGAAACATGAATGCATAAAGACTAAAATTAAAGGGTAAAATACCCTTACTCCCTTAAATTTTGATTGGAATTATATGGAGGTTTATTAGTTTTTGAAATGGACACTTCGCTCCAAGAGTGCGAACATCATTAATAGAAATTATTAAAAGACTAAAATATCCTTTCTTTTTTTATTAATTTTAAAAAATTACTATTATATTTTAAAAAAATAAAAAAAGGAGCACCGATAGATGCACTCCTTGGGGAGCTCGATTGGGGCTCCCTAAGGGAGCATTGGGGAGCCCCCAAAAGGGAGCACCCAAGGGAGCTTTTGTGTTTCCCAAATAGGGAGCTTTTTTTTAATTAATGAAAAAATAATAAAAAATAATAAAATTACATAATAGTAATTATAAAGATTAATCAAGGATAAAATTGTTTTTTTACACTTGCCACGTCAGCAAGTTGACGAAAATATTAACGGTTGATTAACTGTTAGACCTATGTGTCTAATGAAAACTATTTTTTTGAGACGGAGTGTTCATTTCGAAAACTAATGAACTTTCGTATAATTTTAATCAAAATTTAGAGAGATAAAAGTATTTAACCCAAAATTAAATGAGAACTATTGAATTAAAATTACTTGATTCAACAGATAATTAGAGAGAGAGAACGATGGCAGAGATAAACAATATAGTCAAAGGAGAGAGGGTTTAGAGAAACGGGTTGGTTGCTAGGGTCAGTGGGAGAACAAGAAGAAAAGAGCAAAAATGAAGAAAAGAGAAAAGGGTTGCCTGCTAGGGTTAGGTTATGATTTTATATAGAAAACCAAAACCATGTCATTTTATGGATACAAAAAGAAGAACAAGAAGAGGTGGGTCGGATTCATCCAAGTCCAAACCGGTTCAGCTTTAAGCTTGGCCAATTTATTTTATTTATGTAATTTTTTTATGCATGAATTAAATTTATGAAATTCTTTAAAAAAGGGATAAAAATAAAAAATGAAACTATTTTTTGATAAGTAATAAAAAAATAAAACAATTAATTGAATAAAGTTAATAATGACTTACTAAAATTATTGGGGATCCCAAAATTATTTTCACAAGGTGGATTAATTCTAAATAATTATATAGGCATAAGGTAAAAATTTAGAAATTAAAATTGAAGATAATTTACAAAATTTCATCATTAAAATTAAGAAAATTTTAATATGTGTAATTAATATTCATTTATTTTGACTTTAAAAAAAATTCATTTTATTTTAATAATTTTATTATATAAATTATGTAGCTTTTTTTTATTTGGTTACCCATATAAATTATGTAGCTTATGAATAATAACTTTCAATATATTAAATTTTCTTAATTTTCATTTTATTTCACTATTAGAATCATCGTAATTAACAAAATATGATTATATTAATATTCATATATATTAAGATATAAAAAATCAAATGTTTTTAAAAATTAAAAATTATTTAAATAAAAAATTTTGCTTAGCAAGACATGGGAAAATATTTTTAAAATATAGCTATTTTAAAATGATTATCTTTAATTTATAATTATTACTTTTATTTATAAATTTTCAAATTTAAAATTACTCTTTTTTACTATTATTATTTTTATTTATAATATTATGTAATTTAAAATTATTTTTTACAAAAAAACGACACCCATGCAAAGCGGGGCACCACTCTAGTAGATTAAACTACTAACAAGTTGTAGAAATTTTCTAGCCTCCTTTAATAGCTACCTTTCATCTTTCATCAGCTTGAGATGAGGCTTCATTGAAGTAGCCTTCTCTTTTGACTCCCCTATACCAAAACATTGCAAGAGCTCTTTTGCATATTCTCTTTGAGAAACAGAATATCGCTAATCTAATTTTTCAACCTCTTGACCAAGAAAGCAACCAACTTCCCACAGATTTTTCATTTCAAATAGAACAGCTAAGTCATTTTTCAGCCCAGCAATCTCATCTTCATTATCTCCGATCATTATCATGTCATCCACATACAATAAGACCAACAAATGCATATTCTATTCTAATTTAATGAACAGACTAGAATCCACATTAGAAACTTTAAACCCACAAAAGATAAAGTATTGAGCAACTTTACCATACCAGGCATGTGGTGCTTGTTTAAAACCATACAATGCCTTCTTCAAACAACAAATATGGAGGAAATTTTCCTGAAACAAATCCTTGCAGTTGCTCCATGAACACTTCACGATCCAGCGCCCCGTAAAGAAATTCATTCTTTACATCAAGTTGCCACAGCTTTCATCTTTTAAAGGCAGCAAGAGAAATAATTGATCTCACTGTCACCATTTTTGCTACACGACTGAAAGTTTCCTCGTAATCCAAACCATGATTTTGGGAAAAACCACGAGTGACCAAGCAAGCTTTGTATTTGTTGATTGTCCCATCTACATTTTTCTTCAATCAATAAACCCATTTGCCAATGACTAGATCACAGTTTTCTGGTATTGGCACCAAGTTCGATGTTTGATTTTTGTTTAAAGCTTCAATTTCCTCTTGCATAGCTGCTTCCCATTCTAGATGATCCTTAGCCTTCTCATAAAATGCTCTTGTAAAAAGGCATGAAGTAATAACGTAATGATTTAGATGTACTTCATAGTTTTTGAGGTAATTTGGCTGTTTTTTCTCCCTTCTAGACCTTCCTACTGTTTACTGCTCGCCATCTGAATTGGAGACATTTGGAACTAGATATTCATCATTGTTGGAAGCTTACATGTTTTCTTCAGGAACCAGTTGCAAATTTCCTTGATCACCACCAATAACTTCTTGAATTGAACTTTACGGTGGTGCATAATAAGATGAAACTTCATCAAACACAACATCTCTAGACGTGACACACTTCATTGTTTCTATATCCATACACCTCTACCCTTTCTTACATGAATTATAGCCAACAAAAATACACTTCTTTGTTTTCGGGTCAAGTTTAGTTCAATTGTTTTTGGAATATGAACATAACAAATTGAACCAAACACCCGAAAGTAATTTACATTTGGCCTTACATCATATAGTCTCAAAAGGAGATTTTTCAATACCTGGCCATGAAGGTAAAGGATTTATTACATGACATGCGTTTTGCACAGCTTCAGCCTAAAGCTCTCGAGGAAGATTTTTATCATGCAACCATGAAAGACTTGTAGAGGTGAGATAATCAAGGTTTCTTTCACCAACTCCTTTCTATTGAGGGGTATTTACACATGTCAATTGTCTCAAAATGCCATTACTATCACAATATTGGAAGAAATTCTCAGACATAAAATCACCTCCATTGTCACTTCGTAAGCATTTAATTTTCATCCCAAACTTCTTTTCTACATCATTTCTGAATTCAATGAACTTTGATAATGCTTCACTCCTCTTCCAAAAATTTCACCCATGTGTACCTCGATACTTGGTGTTTTTGTTGGTCCCATCAGGTTTATATGAACCAGCTCAAACATTGTAGATTTGCGATTTGATGACTTCTTGAAAGGAAGGCGATGTGATTTTCCAAATTGACAACCTTGACAAATCACATTTTCACGAATATTCTGTAGAATTGGTATGCCGTCCAACAACTTTCTTTTTGAGATTTGCTGCAGCAATGGATAGCCTACTGGCCAAGTTGAGCATACCAGATTGCAGCACTGTTAGTTTGACTTGTCTTCTTTACATATGCCTCCCTTACTGAAGTAACAAATAAGGATCCTTTCTTCTCACCAACAAAAAGAACATTAGCTGCTATTTTACTCACATCATCAAGCACTTTCACATTATTTGGATCAAATAAAACATATTTTTTAGAGTTCTTTTTTTAAATAATCCCTTTGCATAAGGTGTTTTTGACAATAGTTCTTTTCATAATTTTAACTATTTTTAGCCAAGAAAATTAAAATTTGGACAAAATTACTCTTAATGAAACCGACCCATTTGTTTGGCTCCGCATCTCAACTCGAAACCTATTAACGGCTCAAGTATGTTTAGGTCTGTGCTTCAAACTAACTCATATTTTTTGAGTTTTCCTCGTCAAATCATTCATCTCTAAAGTATTCTTTACTAGAAAGAAAAACGTTTAATCATTTTGAACATTTTAGAGTAATTTTATATATATAAAGAAAATTTTTGAGCGTTTTGAGCATTTTTAAGCATTTTGAAATTATTTTTGATATATGAAGAAAAACCTTTGAACATTTTGAACATTCTTTGTCAAATAAGCATATTTGTTAATTATGTTATTAAATGAAATATGGTGTATCGATTGAAGTTGTTGATCTTATTAAATGAAATTTAGTAGTTTTGGTAATTTTTATGCATTGCATAATCGATTTTTAGGCATTATGTGACTAGTTTTAGACATTACATGACTGACTTTGGGTATTGCATGACTAGTTTTTAAGCATTGCATTACTAATTTTTAAGTATTGCGTCACTGACTTTGAGTATTGTGTAATTAGTTTTTAAGTATTGTGTAACTGACTGATATGGTATTGCATGACTAGTTGATAGGCATTGCGTGACTAGTTGATAGGCATTGCGTGATTAGTTAGTAAGGTATTGTGTGACTAGTTAGAAAGGCATTGCTTAAAAATCAATCACGCAATACCTAAAAATCAGTCACGCAATATTTAAAACCAGTCATGTAATGCCTAAAAATCACTTACGCAGTGATTAAGTCACATAATGCCTAAAAATTAGTCTCGTAATACTTAAAAATCAATTTAATCAATTTCAACTTCTCAACTTTGGCGTTCTATGAATAAACCAATAAACTCAAGAACCTAAAACACATATTTTTTTTATTAAGCCATAAAATTGTGTATTTCATAAAAAATAGGTTACAAAATTCTATAACCCTCCAAAGCAAGACAAAATATATTGCTATCGAGAACGCCTTGCTCACTCTCTTTACGTAAAAGCAAAATATACTCTTTTTATAAAATATTTCCTGAACAATTTCAATTCAAAATCTCATAAAAAAATTAAAATTCCCAGTAAACATGCTTAACAATTATCCCAATCTCATGAACAACAAAACCGTAAACCACCATAAAACCCATCAAACATGCTTTAGCTGTTCCTTCTCTCTGAGCCCATTTTCTTAACCAATCCAATCCAACTCATCAACACAGACATCTTCATTGCAGAGCACGTTTCGAAGCAAGTCATCACCGAAAAGCATCCAATTACCACATTCATCATGCTGCTTGTAATCACCATAGAAGAGCAAAATCGTTGTTCATCGCCCTTGAGAATCCCAAGATCCGTCATCCAAAAAAATAAAATAAAATAAAAAAGAGCTTGATGTCATCTCTGCTCTTTGGATGGCGAGATAGATAGTATTTGACTAAAGAGAGAAATTGAGATTTAATTTTGAATTTTTGTTTGGATGACGGGATAGAAAAAACTGAAACCATTTTAATTTGTCTGAAATTGTTTAACGGATATTGTTGTCAAGTCACGTCAAAATTGACTAAAACTAATTAGAATTATAAAAAATGATATTTTTGAATTAAGCTTTTAAGGAAGGTTATTTCTCACAATTTTTTCTATTTTCTAGAACTAGTAATTTGTGAAACTGACACTAAATTTTGCTTTAAACCTGGAACATGATAAACATCGTTCAGCTTGATACCTCTGGTTCTTGCATCATCGTTCATCTTTGCAACACCTTCATTCATTACCGGATAAGTTGAATTATCGACGGTAACAATTACTCGATTTCCATTTTGTTGACGCAACTCTGAAAGTAATGAATCATTGCCAGTAGCACGGTTGGAGCAACTAGCGTCAATGATCCACTCTGTTTCATAGTTGAAAAAGGTTGATTTAGCGGTAACATAGTTTCTTCCTTCAACTACTTTTGTAGTAAAGCATTAGTCCCATTTGAGTTGTTCACCCTCTTCATTTACACTTACCACATTTGCTTTGGAGAGCTTCACTCGACAATTTTTCTTAATGTGCCAAATTTGTTTCACATCTATAGCACTTGATTTGGTTGTTGTTGTGTGAGTTGCCACTAGTAACTTTTTCAACACCTGGCTTCTTTTTTTTAATCCTTACTTTCCGTTGTTGTATTTTTCTTGTTATGCTTTCCTTTTGAGAAGAGAGCAACATCTTGATCAAAATTCTTTGTCATTTGCTTTGCGAAAGCCTCCTAGTTGAAAAGCAAATTCTCTAATTCTTCAACTGAAGGCTGATTCGCCCATCCTTGAATAGAGATAACAAAAGGCATGTACTCCTTCAATCCTTGAATGAGAAATCGGTGCAATCTTGCTTCACTGATTTTCTCATCTGCATCCACTTTTGAAAATTCTGCACATAGACTTTTAACTCATAAGAAATATTTAGAGATGGACATATCTCCTTGTTGTAGCGTTGCCAATTCATTTTCTAGCAACTGTAACCTTGCTGTATTCTTTTTTGGAAAACAGCCTTTCAAGTGTTTCCCAGACTTCTTTTAGTAAAGTAGAATCACGAACGTGATCGATGAATTACCACACTTAATCTTCCATTTCCTTCTTATTTCAGCATTTTCTAAAGTATCTACAGGAATTTCTGCATCAGTAGTAGCAATTAATTCCCACAAGTCTTGGCCTTGGAGATAAGCCTCCATGCGCATTCTCCAGTATTGATAATTTGTGCCTAAAAGCTTCTCGACACCATACTTGGTATTTAAACCGTTTCCCCCATTTGCTGACACCATATTGTAGAGCAAGAAACTTCTTTTCCACAACTTTCAATCTCCTCCAACAAGACCAGCTTGATGGACAAGAAGGAAAGAACCGCAAAAGTGCCTTAACCAGGCTTTGATACCATAAAACAAAAACAAAAGAAGGAAAATATATAAAGTTTAAATAGGAGAAATAATGAGGAACTCTGGAGAAAATAAAAATTAGTTCTATTCCACTTCTACTAATTAAATCAGATGCAGAACATACATAAAGACATGACCCACGACCATTAATCTCCTAAAAATACTCCAAATCCTACCTCTAACCAATTACTGACAAAACAAAAAAAAAATCCTACCACTAACCCATTATTGATAAAACAGGAAATCCTACCACTAACCCATTATTAATCCATTACCCAGAAAACTAGGAACTGAACTATATGACTTAGTAAACATAAAAGCACGTGCAGAAAACAATGTGTAAGATGCACTAATTTTTATCAAGACATGTATGGCAAGTGTGGTACAGTAACATCAATTTTGGTAGAGCTTATCTCTTAAACTTAGTCATATGTTTAGCTTGGGTCCTAATCTTTTCTTTTAGTTATTTAACTCATCTATAGGGATTAAGCCATAGGGGTTTTGTTACCAATTTTTATCAATTTGTTATGGAAGCCCAGGCTATACCATAAAGTTCTCATCTGCATCGGTTGTAGGTGTAGTGAATTCTTAATAAACAAAACACCTGGGGGTAGAGTTCCTTTCTTTTGGGGCTCACTTACTTTGATTTCAAGTCTGAAACTTGCTTCTTTTGCATTCTACACCATAGCTCTTTAAGTGCAAGATAGAAGAAATGGGGAGGAGGAGGTGTTACTGGCTAGTTTTGAATGCAACATATTATGTGAAGCAGAACTGTGGGTTAAAGTGGTGGTAAGGCAAGAGTAGTTAATGCCAAGATAGGGATGATAGGTCATCGTAATAGTTAGGAGAGTGAGGTATGTTATTTACAAGTTGATACCTTTAGGCTTCTTATAAAGGCAAAGACAGGGATGCTTAAGCACTCTAAACAAAATTTAAGAGCAAAATCCTTAACAATCCTTAGACTAAAGTCGGTGCCAGCTCTTACTCGTCACTTTCCCTCAAATATAGGTGCTAGACAATTGTTCGACACATCAATTTGACCCCCAAAATTAAAGGAAAAACTAAGAAAAAATTGAACACATAAGGCACATTTATACTTTGAGACTTTCTCCACAGTCTGAATAACATACATCTAGGTCTACCAAGTTAGCAACACTAGTTGTTTGAGATTGATTCGGAATCTTTCTACAATCCCGAGATGGCTCACATCAAGTACTGTGTCTTAAAAATTTATGCATGCGCTCCGAAAGTACAAATAGCTAAACAGTTGCAACTTGCAGGGCACATTTAATGACAAAAAAGTGGTATTATACAATAATAACTGCTAAGTCAAAAACAGCCATCAACATTTAACCTCGTATTACAGAAACTTACCACTATAACCTTCTGATATAACAAACCAATGTGTTACAATTTCTTACTTTGAAAATTCTCCAACATATGGTTTCTACACGGCGACAGTAGTCTTCTGAGCCTTTGTTCTCGTTTTCAGCTTCATAAAATTGTGTAGGATGACCCAACGTCTTTCTTATGCATACACTTCCTTTTAGCTAATTGGAAGAAATCTTTATGATGTAGCATGGCATTTCTGCCACATCAGATTGCACATTTAAGCAAACGAAAAAAAGTGAAGGAAATGTTACAACTATCCTGAAAGCTCAAAAATTTACCAATAAACTTAAATGTTTTATATGGAACTAGCAGATAGCTAAGAAGTGTGTGCTGTTATTCCCTATTAACAATATGGCAGCATTTTTCCTATCCTTTCATTAATTTATTTTCATTCTTTTATGGTTGAGAGTTCAATCAATTCTTATCTTTATCCCTTGTGCAGCATGGAGAGGATCCTTGAACGGTATGAAAGATATTCTTATGCAGAGAGGCAACTTGCTGCGAATGAAGTTGACCAAAATGTAAACCCCAAATTCTATGGAGAAATTTCCAAATTCTAAATGTCAAACATGCATCCTTTACTTTTAGCGGCTGTCTTTCACATGCTTCAGCAAGCTTTCAAAGGCAGTTATTTTATTCTATGTCAAATAAATAATAATAACAATGTGAAAGAATTCTTAGAATTGCCACTGCCATTTCTGTTGGATGAGATTCTATGAGATGGAAATAATTGCGTGTGCCCTCGTTTTACTAATCCTGTATCCTCAAAAGAAATAAAAGATACTTTCCATATGTTTTACAGGGAAGCTGGACTCTAGAACATGCAAAACTTAAAGCCAGAATGGAGGTTTTACAAAGAAACCAAAGGTACAATCAATTCCAAGTTTTCAAATGTATTTGATCATCTTTAACCTTAAAAAAGGAAAAAAGCAAAGATCTACTTATTTTAAAAAATAATTATCTTTGTAGGCATTTCATGGGAGAAGATCTTGACAATTTAAGTCTTAGAGAGCTTCAAAATTTGGAGCAACAGCTTGATTCTGCCCTTAAACACGTACGCTCAAGAAAGGTAAAATCATTTCAGGAATATTTGCTTTTGATTGTGCAGCTTAGGCCCAGAATGTAACCTGGCCTGCAATGTTTCACTTACAGAATCAGCTCATGTTTGAATCAATTTCTGAGCTTCAGAAAAAGGTACACCTTGGCTCATAAGCTTCTCTTAACTTAGCTACTATAAGTCTATAAGTAGAAGTCTAGAACATTATCTTAATTATACTATAAAGAGGTAGAGTTGCAATTGTCAAAGTGGAGTATTCAGTTGCCTTAAAATTTACTTTTGCATCAATCTGATACCCATCAATATAGAGTTTGTAAAAAGAAGAGTCGAAAGCAGCTTTAGAAGTATCATCCTGTGTGGGTAATAATCTTGGGCTCTTGGCATATTATTACTTCTGAGCGCCTAAGGATTTCTCACTATTAAAACTGTTCTATTATGTGGAAAAAAGCGTTTGAAATTGTACAGAGTACAGATTGCCTGACTTGTTCCATATGCAGGATAAAGCATTGCAAGAGCAGAATAACATGCTTGCAAAGAAGGTGAAAATTTCGATATCCGCAAATGTGAATTCTATGAAACTGCTCCTGTACAGCTTCTTTCCTGTGTAATAAGTACTAGAATTTTCTTGAGCCAAAAATAGGTGAAAGAAAAGGAGCAGGCAGTAGCCCAGCAGGCACAATGGGAGCAGCAAAACAATTGCCAAGACACATCCGCCATTCTTCTGCCACAGCCAATGAGGTCCTCGAACATCCGGTTTCACTCTCTCTCTCTCTCTCTCTCTCTTTCTGTCCTAGTGGAAAGCTGAAAGATTAAAAAGAAATCTAACTCTCTCCAGATACCTCAATTATTTTCAAATCATCGTGAATTGAAGTTATTCTTTGACCTGGTACCATGTCTTAACAGTACTAAGGCAGAGCAGTTAATACATTTTGCAGTGGCACCTATGAAGCAAGGAGCAGTGGAAGAGAGGAGGAAGGCAATCCAGCACAACATCGTGGAGCCAATGCGCTCTTGCCACCTTGGATGATTCGCCACCTTGAGTAACTAAAACAAAGCAGTGTCCTTTCTTTAGTATGTATGTAATTTTGATGCATAGATATATGCCACGGACCCATATGTGTGACTTGTATCTATATAGTCCAGTGTTGTAATTAAGTAATGCTGTGTTGATATGCAATAAAAAAGAACTGACATAAATGTAACAACTTATTGCAATTGGAGCTAATATTCCCTATACATGTCATCACTTTTCGTCTGTAACTTGCAATATGCAGATAAAGTTATCAACTAAGGAGCAAGGACGACAAGGGTCTAATTGATTGTTACATTAATTCATTTCTTATGTGGCTTATGCAGACTTTGATTGGTTAGGTTGTCTTAGAATCAAGCTGAAATCATAAAAAGAACATTTCTTTGGTGGTATTTTCTTTGATCATTTTTATTGGATATTGCAAATTTATCTTATTTATTTTGGAAAATTTTATTCTGTTATTTTTGTGTATATATATATATAATCTTGAACTATATATGATTGAACTATAGNTATATATATATATATATATATATATATATATATATATATTTCAATGACTTTTTTGACATTAAAAAGTTATGGATCATAAATTTTATAAAAGCTTCCATGTTTTTTGCAATTGACCTTTCGCTAGAGCTGTATGGATTGCAACTACATGGCGCTTCAAAGATATTACTGGTCACTTTTCAGCTGTTATTGATTGGTTTAAGCATTTGCTTCAGCAGATGGGTAAAAAGGAGTTGGAGTAGTGTTTTGTGGGCACTTTGGAAAGCAAGGAATGTTTTGATTTTTAAGCAAGAAAGGAAAGACCCAAGAGAGGAGGTTGAGTTGGGTTTTAGTATATGCCATCAGGCCGAACCAAGTGGAAATATTCTTAAGAACGTTAACGGGCGGTGGAGGAGTTCGGCAGGATTGAAGATCAATTGTGATGCAGCGATGTTATGGTCTCTCATATTGTGCTCCCAATACAATGTTCCAGTTTCAGCTATTAAAGTTGATTGTATGCAGGTTATAAATTGGTTTAAGAAGAGACAATATAACGGTGAAGTGGGACATGTGATTGAAGATTGTGTAATAGTCATGGGACAGCTTGGCTGCTCCTTCACTGAATTTTGTTGAAGAGAAGCAAACATGGTTGCACATGGATTGGCAAAGTCAGTCAATGATTGAGGGGTGAACCGGATTACATGGAGGGATGTTTCTGATCTGCCAGCTACTGTACAAAGAGCATTGGAGGTGGATAGACTTGCTTTGTAATGGGTTATGTGTGCTAACGGGGTAGAAGGACATTTTAGGGGTACTCTTTTTCCCTTTCATGGTTTTTAATGATGCTCCTTCATGTTATAGATAATTTCAATATAAAGGGATATAAATGTATATTGTAATTCTTTGATGTTGAGTAATGAAATTCACTATTTTCTCAAAAAGAAAATAAATTTTATAAAAGAATTTTTAAAATTTTAATATAAAATAAATTTAAATTAAAGGTTTTTTTTTATTTCCATGGAAATTATACAATGAGAATGAATTTGAGATGGACAGAATGGATAAATGCGTATATGTTCATTTTTTGATGTCAAAATGTAAAAAATAAAGTCATTCAATTTCTCTATTCTTTAATGAAGATATTCGTGAGAAAAAGATAAAATGGAGTACTTATGAAAGAAGAAAAAGCAAATGGACATTTATGTGCTTAATTTTATGTATTATTTTAAGATTTTATTTGCCTTTTATGAACTTTTATGAATTTGATTAATTGTGATACCAAATCAACCATTCTAATTAAATAAAACAAAAGAAAGAAACCCAGTACTAGCCAAATGATGATATACAGAGAGATTGCTTAATTTCTATTAGCAGTGGATCGAGGGGAATTGTTTTTTTCAATAACTATTATTATTACATTTAAAAGTTAAATTTGTGACATTAATAAAACGAGATATGTATGATATTAAAGGCAGCATACACACCCACGTCCACTTTCTTGCCAATCTTCAATTAGCAGTTCTGAATGGCAGAATATATATATATATATTTGTATTTTTGAGGTCAACGTGGAGGTCTCGACTTTGTCACTGGGTTCGGGGCTCAGTACTAATCTATCCTGACTTTGGGGTCCAACATCACCAAAAGACATTGCGATGTAGCCATTGGAGGATTGTTAATAACCATATAATATTCTTAAGTGAATTATTACATGAATATTTTTCATTAATTACATCAACTTCAACTTCGATACATTATGACCTGATCCGTTAAAATTTTAGTTTTTTTAACTAACTGAACTAATTTGTGTGAAAGAATATAACTAAGATAATTAGTTGCTAACTTTTGTTAGGCAACCACTGTCTTGCTTTTGCTTGTAATAAGGCCAGCTTAGATCATGGCAAAGCGACCATTGTGAGACGAAGTATATGTTTGATCCTAACAGATTTTGTGCCTCAAAATGGTCGACCACAAGACAAAGCCATGTTTCGGAAGACGTGGAGCTTCGGTTGGACAATTTACAGTTGTACCAACCAACATGATTACATGAGCTACTACTAGTCCAATTACATGTATCTCTAGGTGTCAAGTTCCCTCTCTCTCTCTCTTAATTTGAATTTTTTTTAAACTTTGATCTTAATTATTTTAATTATTTGATTATAATTAAATTCTAACAAATATATATTTGAAAACTACTTTATTAATAGTTTTGAAAAAGTAGTCTTTCAATTTTAATTAATAATGACTTATGAATATAAAAAAGTGGTCAGACTAAAAAATACTTGACCCAAAAAATCAAATTAGACACTAATAATTATGAATAGAAGTAATAAATATCAAACAAATTACTAATTCAATGATAACAAAACAATACCTTTACATCCATGAAGAGACAAAGACGACAAGAGTTTCTACTATAATCAAGGAATAAGAAATTTGAGATTGATCCTTCAACCTCTTTAATTCAAAATCTAATTAGTATACTCAATTAATTGTTGTGTTTTTTGGTTCACATTCCAGAGATAGACAGGCACTTTGCCTCTACTAAGCGCCTTTCCATCCATAAAATTTAAGGTAAACACATTCAAGTTTCTAAAGTTTTACCATATTTGAAGTTTCTAAAGTTCAGAGTATGGGCTTCACTGCTGATTTTAGAGGGGCTGCTCGCTGTCCGTATTCTCTCTGTGAACTTTTGAGGGTGCTCTCCTTGCCTGCTTGGGCTGTCACCCTTTCGATGCTCTTGTTTTTGTGTCTATGTGGCAGTGTTGTTCTTGTAGGTTGCCAATATCTGCATTTCTGAGCATACTATTCTTTTTTGTGTTGTCTAGGTTTCTAGGTCCTTATCCAGTGAAGCTACCAAATTAGATTTGGTTGCCGGCTTCTCTGGGAAATTGAACAGCCTCTCTCTCCTCCACTTACTGCCAGGAGAGTCTTTTGCAATTCAAACTTACGACTTGAAATGACATTTCAATAAAAACTACGTTTCATAAAAAAAACGTCGGTTGGATTTTAAGCTAGACATAACCATAACCCTAACTCTCCCCTGCTACATTTCTTCGTCCGGACCATTACCACTAATGGACCAGAAGAAGAACAAAGGGGAATCAGGATGAGTACCGAGAGGTCCAATTCCAATCTCTGTTCGCTCAACTCATGCATCAAGAAATGAAGATGAGATAGCCGACCCAGCAATGAGAGATAAGAGGATTGACTATGTTATAAGGAGATACGAATACCCGATCCCGCAATAAACATAGTTGAAGATCACACATGATCGGTCAATCGAGATAGGTTACATGGCATGGATAGGGAATTGAATTGGCCTCTGCTATCGGGCATGGATGGAATTGAATTGGCCAGAGACGTCCTAAGGCTCATAGGTTTTGTACTAAGTCCACTTGTGGTATATTATTTTTAGTCCATCTTCTTTGTTGTTTATTTAATTTTTATCTATGTGCATATTTAGATTTATAAAATTCTTCAAAAAACATAATTAGAAAACCAAGAAAAATTATAAAATTAAAATTCTCAATTTAGTAAATTTAATAATTTAAATTAGTAATTATTTTTACAAAAATCTTTAAAAGGGAATTTTAAGAGTTGCAAGTGGCAATTTACTCGAATTTTTCTAAATAAAATTAATTGTGGGACCTTACCCAAATTGTTAGACGGAATCCCAAAAATTAATTTTACTAAGAAACTTATTTTTAAGAATTTGCAAAAACATGTATAGAGAAATGAATACATAGTAATTAAATAGTTAATTGCATAATGATATTTGTTTGCATTGCCATACGTTTCATTGTAATTACACGAGCAAGTGAAAATCTAACCAATGATGGAGTTCAATAAAGTTTTTCCTTTTTTTTTTTTTTAGATTTGAGGAAAGGGGATTTAAATTCTAATCTTTAAGTAGTGCATTTAAACTCTATTCTTTAAGTAGGGAATCATGCACCAACCAATATGTCAAATGCTTAAATGTGAAATTCAATAAAGTTGTAAGAGATAATTTTATTGAAAATTACTAAGTGGGGAAAATGTCTCAAATTTTACTACAAGTGTCTAAGAGTTTGGAAAATTTTTCAATATGAGAGATTTTCATTTACTTTTTTTTTAAAAAAAAGAAAAGATTGGAAAATGTTTAGCTCAGTAGAGAACATTTTTTTAAAAGAATAGGGTAAAGAATGATGCAAAAATTTTTAAAAAATAAAAATAATAAAAAACAATAGGAATAAGAAGAAAGAATGAGAGACATAAAATATAAAAAAAGAAATATAAATCATAAAGAAAAAAGTAAAAAACTACATAAAATAACAAATAAAAAATAAAAAAAAAAGTGAAATGCATACAAAAGAATGCAAATAGATGAAAATTTTCCAATTATGGAATTTTAAATAAGTTGTAAGTGACAAGATTCTTGAAAATTCTTAGGTGGAAAATTTTTCTTAAATTCTAATAAACATTTTAGAGAAATTAGGAGAATTTCAATATAAAAAATTTTCATTTATTTAATAATAAAAAATAAAATACAAAAAGGATATATAAAACCATGACGAAAATTTTAGGAAAAAGGAAAAAAAGAAACAAGAAGGAATAAAATGTTATGAATAAATGAATGTGTCAATTGTAACTCCCAACCCTTCAAGTTCCATTCATAATCAATGTATATATTTATGATGGTTCATCAATATCCACATCTATTTAACCCTATAAATAGGGCTTTGTATATGATGAAAAATAGACAATCAATAATAATAAAAAACAGTGAGAAATGAACCAGAAGTTCTTCTCTCATGAGAAATAAACTAGAAGTTTTTTCTCAATTCTCCTCGAAATTCTTCTCTCAATTCTTCTCTCAATTATTTTCTTAGTATATATTTCTTTACATTTTATATCACATTATCAACACAAGTCTCTAAAGGTAGAGAAGGTATTTTTTCAATTAGATTTTTAGTTTTTTTTTATATGGTCTAATTAGCCTTAGGGCGATTATAGATTTAGATTATATCTCTGTCCCCTTGAAGTGGCGATAAACTGTCCCCCTGAAGCGGTGATAGACCTTTGAGAACCCCAACTAAGGGTTCAAATTTTCTGCATGTAGTATTATGAAAAATATTGAAAAGCCCAAGTTCCACATCTTGAAAGTGAGTGGAAACAATTATCTATCTTGGTGCCTTGATGTTGAGATGCATCTTCAAGGGCAATGTCTTGCTAATGCAATTATTATAGATGAAAATGCAAATGACCAAGATAAAGCGAATGCTTTGATTGTCATTCGTCATCATTTGCATGAGAGCTTGAAGACTCAATATTTATCGGTCCGAGATCCTAAGATACTATGAACGAGATTGAGAGAGAGGTATGATCATACCAAAACTGTTATTTTCCGTCAAGCACAATATGATTGTGCAACATCTCAGACTGCAAGACTTCAAATCAGTGTTTGATTATAACTCAGCCTTATTTGATATAGTTTCAAAGCTGGAGTTATGTGGTGTTAAGGTCACTAAATAAGAGCTATTAGAGAAAACTTTCTCTACGTTTCATGCTTTAAATATTGTATTGCAGCAACAATACCAACAATGTCAATTTAAGACATACTCAGAGTTGATTTATGTCCTCCTGAATACTGAGCAGACTAATGAACTATTGCTCAAAAATCATGATTTTAGACTTGTTGGCTCAAAAGCATTACCTGAAGCAAATGCTAGCTCTGGTAAGAGTACTGGCCGATTTAAGGGCTGTGAGTATAGGCTAGTGCATAACCCACGAAAGGGTAGCAGAAGATATAAACACCCTAGGCAAATTAATCTTGGCTTGAATCATGACAAGGGTAAGAAGCCTAAGAAGGAGCATGCTGAAAGTATTTGCTATCGTTGCGGCATGACTAGACATTGGTCACGTACCTATCATACGCCAAAGCATTTTGTTGATTTATATCAAGCATCCCTAAAGGATAAGGGCAAGCGAATTGAAACTCATGCAATTAAAAATGCTATGACCAACGTCAAGGCTAATAATACCTCTGTTGAAGTGACTCCTCTTGCTCCTATAGAAGCAAAAACATCATTGGATGTCTTTGATTTTTTCAAAGACCCTTAAAAGGCATCAGATTGGTGGGAGTTAGCTCAAACTTAGGATTTAAGAATTTTAATGTTATTTTCAATGTATTACTTTTGCTTGATTGTTCATAAATAAAATTATTATCCCATAATTGATTTGTGAATTTTTGACAGCTGAAATTGTTAATACAAGCGACACCTGAAGTTTTCAATATAAGTGCAAGTGGGAACCATCAAGAAAAAGAAAGATGTCTGTTTGCTTGATAGTGCAACGACACATACCATTCTTCGTGATAAGCACTTTTTCTCGAGTATGCCATTACGTAAGGCAAATGTCCATACAATATCAGGTCCCGTTGGAATTATTGATGGCTCAGGGAATGTCACAATTGTTCTACCAAATGGCACCATTTTGTATGTTGAAGATGCATTGTTGAGCAATAGATCGAAGAGGAATCTACTTAGTTACAAAGATGTACGCCATATGTTGGTCCCAAATAAGTGTGCTAGAGGGGGGGTGAATAGCACTTTGTGAATGTTTCTAAAATTGACTTCAAATTGGGGGCAAGTTAAAGATTAAAGGTGAGAAGTTAAATGCAGGATGAAAGAATGTTTTAAAGAAGAATGAAATGAAAAATAAAACAAAGCAGACAATGCATAGAGATTTATAGTGGTTCGGTTAAAGACCTACATCCACTACCTTGATTTTCCAATCAAGGATTTTTCAAACCAAATCACTATAAATGGTGGAATTCCCAAGCTTCCACTAACTAAACTTTCACAATGGCTTTTCACAAGCGTAGTCATAACCTTTAACAATGGTTTTTCCCTAGATAAACCAAAACCCAAAACTAACTTTTTTAGGCTAAGTTAGAATCTATACAACCAATCAAGCTAACCCAAGCTTGATCAATCCCCTTAGAGTGACTCGCACACTCTAAGTAATCAAAGAAAATAGAAATAAAGAAGTACCTATGATCACTAACCTGATCTAAATGGTACAAGGTGAAGTGCTTAACTCTATTACAAGGATTGAAGTGAAGTGCAGAAAGTATGTAGAGAGTTTTTACAATCTTTTTTATCTTAGAGGCATCTAATCTTATTCTTAGTCGTTGGGAGTGCCTTATATACTTGAAAAACTAATTCTAATGGATATTTGACTGTTTTTGACCGTTAGGAAACAGTTTGGAGTCAGTTCTAGCCGTTAATCTGTCTTCTAGTATTCAAATTCAAATCTTTAAACAAAATGCTTTAAGTTGACTAGCATACTTCTTAGTCGATTAAGTCGTTTTTGTTTTCTGATCCTAGTTTTTGACGGTGAGCTCTTAGTTGACTAACAATGCTTCTTAGTTGATTAAGTTGTCTCTGTCTTCTGATCCCAGTTTTTGGCAGTGAACTTTTAGTCGACTAACCATGTTTCTTGGTCAACTAAGTCTTCTCTATTTCTGAACTAGTCATCTCCATTTTTTAGTTTTAGTTGACTAACTCCCTTGGTTATCTGACTAAGAGGCTTCTGTTTTGTGGCTCAATTGTAGCTCCTTATTCTTATGAGTTTTGATATTTGCTTCTAAGTGACTAATTTATTAATGACATACATTTTTGTCCTGCACACTCAAGTAGTATAGTTAGACATAAATAAGTGGGAATGTTTTATTATCATAAAAAACTAATGGAGCCAACAATCACCCCCTTTTTGATTATGACAAAATATTCCTTGATTAAAAGCACAATGTCTATTAGTTCTTTTTGCTTTACACCAGATTAGGATTTCTCTCACTGATTGTGGGCTCCCCCTTAATGTATGCACGATATTTTCAAGTTATTTTATTATCCAACCTAGTAGATCAACAAGTTTTTATCTATTTCTTGAAAAGAATAACAGGCATAGATTCAGACATTTAACAGAGTATCTTCATACAAGCATACAGAACAATTAGTAACAGGTGACAGAATATTATCAATATTGTAACTCACTGTCATCAGCCTATTGTAAACAAACCACATTCATTCCAAGATCAACTGTCATTGACAATCCATTAAACACAAAAGCAAAACAGAAATAAGTTTTTACAATCCATCAACAATTAAAATAACATATTGTCATAAACAACCCAGCAAGCCTCATCAAAGTCAGATTCCTAGTCAGATTCTTAAATTACCCCTAAATTACTTCTACTCTAACCTATCTCCCTTTTTTTGTCATTAGCAAAATAGAGATAGAACTAAGAAGAGTCAGAGGGGGTTGATTCATCCATCCCAAAGTGGACATTGAGAGGTTCAAGAGATGGCACAAGTAAAAATTTTTGTGGTAAGAGATCAGAAGAAGATGCGTTTGAAACTTGGAGTGGATCCTGAATAGAAGACTTGACTGAGGGTTTGGTTTTGTCAGCTAATCTAGAAGACTTTCTCTTCTTGAGGAACTTGGTCTTTATTGCCATAGTCTTTCTGCCTTTTCTAGTCAGCTTAGGTTTATCTTGTACAGATGCAGTAGCTTTCCCTTTTTCTTTACTAACTTGTTCACTCTTCTACATGGTATGAACTGATTAAGGGGATGTTTTTACAGATGCTGGTTTTTGTGCTCTGCTTTTTGCTGTTTCTTTTTCAGCTTCCTCTTCCCTTACCATCTAGTGAAAGCCATCCATGATTAGAATTTCCTCAGAGTTTGTGGGGGATGGTTTATCTGTCTATGCCTCATCAAGCTGTGGAGAATTGTCATTAAGCGATCCTACCACTTCTATGTTATCACTGTCTTCTTTTTCAATTTCAAGTTCAGGAGTGGGTGTTTTTCTTGCTGCAGCAGATTTAGGTTCATCACCTTCAGCTTCAAAAGTAGGATTCTCAACAAGCTATTTTGCTGGTGCTAAACTTGGTGCTGCTGAGTTATCTTCAGTTGTAGGACCAAAAGGTGACTTTCTTTTCTCTTTCATCAAATCTCCCAACTCTTGCAAATTTTATTCAATTTTCTAAATTCTTACAGATTGATTAGTGAGCTTCCCATCAATTCTCCTTAATAAATTCGGAATCATCTTATTTGAAATCTAAGAGGAAGTTGCCTTAGTTTGAGCAGAGGTAGGATGCTCTTCCCTTAAAGTGTCTGGGGGGTCTTGATAAATTTTTCTCCTTCCAACTTGTACCCCATTTTTGGCAAACTTCCTAGATAGATAGCTTGATCCCTACTCTTAACTTGATCCATTGCATATCTAGAACTCCAAATTCCCCTTTTCTTTACCAAAGAGGTGATTATGTTTCTATAAGGCAGATTCATCTTATCAACTCGACATGTTCCTTTTAATCTTTTAATCATGAATCTTCCTAAATTGAGGGGGGTAGCATTAAAAGCATGCTCCATTAACCACATATCTTGAAGACTCACATAGCTAAAACTACTGCTTTTTCCATGGATTGTTGAAGCTATAAAATTGTGCAGGATTATAGTTTGTGGACTTTTGATAAAGCTTGCATAGCTTCTAAAGGAATATCTTACCCTTTTCTCGATGATTATTTCCCACGAGGATGAGGGATCATAATCCTCTGAGATTTCATACTCTCCCTCATTACACTCAATGCTCAGCAGATTTCCTAAATCAGTGGCAGTGACCACAACTCATTCCCATTTAGAAATATATTGAGACCGTCCTCGACAAAGTCAACTAGATCATCAAGTTCAGTTTCTTTCAGTGCAATGCTGGCATAAAATTCTTTCACTAGACTAGCACTATACGTTCTATTCTTAAACATACTCAATTTCTTCAACTTTATTTCCTCAAAGTATTCTGACAGCCCCTCTTTTATTTCTAAAACTTCATTGAAACTATTCCAATCAATGTACTTTCCACAAGAGATGGGTGCATTCTCTATTTTTCTAAATCTATTCTCATGAATCTTGTTTCTAAATTTCGAGGATGAAGAGTTACCTTTCTTGGCAGATTTTCCTTTTTCCATCTCTTTCTTTAATTTTGGCATTTTCTCTTTCTATTTCTTCCCAGCTTTTTCGGTCTTTGAAATTGGCTCATTTTTTCTTCCCTTTCTTTTGAACTTTGAACGGTGGGCTCTCTTCCATGGGTAGCTTTCCTTTCTTCTTTTCTAGGAGATCGCTAGAGACTGAAGATTTGGCCATCGATTTTGGGTAGTTTTAGACTTAGGGTTTGGAAGGTTTGAGAATAGAGGATTTTTAGTTTTTTTTTTTTAGAGAGTCAGTTTCAGATGAGAGAGAATAAATAGAAAGAGTAAGGAGTTAAGAGAGGTTATTGCTCTCCCCATTTCAAATGTGGTCAATTACCCCTTTTTGCAAAATTCAAAATTTTGCCTCTCATTTTGTTTTTCAGTTAAGCAGTTTTCCTTTTCTTCTTCTTCTCCCGTTATACTTTCCTTTTTCCTTAAATTTTATTTTTCTTATTTTAATTTCTTAATTGACTAAGTTTTACTCTTATCCGGCTAAGTCTATCAAAAAAAAAAACATAATGCTCTTAGTCGGTTAAGTGATTCTCTTAATCAACAAGTATCTACTGTCTTATGAATGAAAAGCTCAAAAAATTTCCTAAAGCTCCTGTACATTAGCCATTCCTAGATTTCTCCTAATTTCATAGAATCTTTCCTCATTTAAGGGTTTGGTAAATATATCAGCCAATTGATTCAAGGTGTTGACAAATTCAATCTTAATGTCTCCTTTAAGCATATGATCTCGGATAAAATGATGTTGAATTTCAATATGCTTTGTTCTAGAGTGTTGAACTGTATTTTTTGAGATGTTAATAGCACTTATGTTATCACAATATATAGGTATATTATGCATGGTTACTCCAAAATCTTTTAATTATTGTTTAATTTATAAAATTTGAGCACAACAGCTACCTAAGGAAATGTATTCAACTTCTGCTGTTGAAAGTGCAATAGAGTTTTGTTTCTTACTTAACCAAGATACAAGCATGTTTCCTAGAAGCTGACAAGTGCCATTAGTACTTTTCCTATCAGTTTTACTCCAGCAAAATCAGCATTAGAGTAACCAATAAGACTAAAAGATGTTCCTCTAGGATACCATAATCGTAAGTTTTGTGTGTCCAAGAGATACTTAAAGATTCTTTTACAACAGTTAAGTGTGCCTATTTAGGTTGTGATTGAAATCGTGCACACAAGTATACACTAAATTAAATATTGAGTCTGCACACAGTTAAGTAACGTAAAGATCCAATCATACCTCTATAAAGCTTTTGATAAACACTCTTTCCTTTTTCATCTTTATCAAGGTTAGTAGAGGGACTCATTGGAGTGCTGATTGACTTCAGCTTCAGCATATCAAACTTTTTCAGAATGTCTTGAATATATCTTTCTTGATTGATAAAGATGCCATCCTTGCATTGTTTGATTTAAAGGCCAAGAAAGAATTTTAGTTCACCCATCATGCTCATCTTAAATTCACCCTGCATTTCTTCAGCAAAGTTCTTACACAAAGCTTCATTAGTAGCACCAAATACAATATCATCCACATTAATTTGAACAATAATCAAATCATTCAAGTATTTCTTAATGAATAGTGTTGTATCAATACTTCCTCTCACGTATCCTTTCTTAACTAAGAACTTTGAGAGTCTTTCATACCAAGCTCTTGGAGCTTGTTTTAATCCATATAAAGCCTTATGTAGTTTGAAAACATAATCAGGCTTTTCAAAATCTTTAAATCTGTGAGGTTGTTTGATATAGACTTTTTCTTGAATGAGACCATTTAAAAATGCACTTTTTACATCCATTTGAAATAATTTGAAGTTCATGAAATATGCAAATGCAAGCAATAATCTTATGGCTTCTATCTTAGCAACAGGAGCAAATGTTTCATCATAGTCAATGCCTTCCTCTTGATTATATCCTTGAGCCACTAGCCTAGCTTTGTTTCTAATTACATTACATTGCTCATCTACCTTGTTTCTGAACACCCACTTTGTACTAACAATTGGGTGATTGAATGGTCTAGAAACCAATGTCCATACTTGGTTTCTTTCAAATTGTTCAAATTCTTCTCACATGGCCAATATCCAGCTTTCTTCTTTTTATGCCTTTCAAAGTTTTTAGGCTTGATTTGCGAGATGAAGGCTGAGAATTCACATGTTTCTCTAATTCTTTTTTCGGTTTTAACTCTTTCTGAAGGATCACCAATAATCTGCTCTTGTGGGTGATCTTTGTAATATTTTCAGCTCTTGGAAGGTGATTGTGTTGAACGTCACTCTTTGTAGATTTTTTAAGGGTGGAGCTTCTGCTTATCTTCCAAGGTGTTTTTTTTCACTGTTTTTCTTGTTTTCTAAGCTCATTCCTTCCATTTGTCTCTCAAGATCCTTTACATCATTTTCATCAATAAGAACTTTCTTTTACAAGACATTAGTTTCATCAAAAACTACATGAATGGATACTTCAATTGTTAAAGTTCTTTTGTTAAAAATTCTTCAATTAGTTTAATACATATTCTAGAAATATTGCCCCGTCACTCTTAACATCAAATTTTCCAAAGGAATGTTTTCCTTTGTTCAAAACAAAACACTTATAGCTAAAGCTTCTAAAATGGGAAATGTTTGGTTTTCTGCCTTCGTATAATTCATAGGGGGTTTTAAAAATCATGGCCCTTATTGAAACTCTATTAAGAATGTAGGCTGCTGTATTGACAGCTTCTTCCTAAAAATACTTTGGCAGATTGTTTTCACAGAGCATGGTTCGAGCCATTTCTTTTAAAGTTCAATTTTTTCTCTCAACAACCCCATTTTGTTGAGGTGTTCTAGATGCAGAAAAGTTGTGATCCAGCCCATTTCATTACAAAAGTTTTCAAAATCATCTCCTTCAAACTCACCTCCATGATCACTTCTAATGCTAACAATGACAAGTCTTTTTTTATTTTGAACTTTCTTACAACGATTTGCAAATGCAGGTAATGCATCATTTTTGTAAGCAAGGAAGTAGATCCAAGTGTACCTAGAGTAGTCATCAACTATCACAAAATCGTATGATTTACCTCTTAGACTAGTTACATTGATAGGACCAAATAGATCAACATGCAACAATTCAAGAGGTCTAGATGTTGAAATAACTTTTTTTGCTTTGAAAGATATTCTAACTTGTTTTCCTAATTGACAAGCATCACAAATCTTATCATTCTTAAATTTAAGTTCAGGCAGTCCAATAACCAAATTTCTTCTCATTAATTTTGAGATGGTATGCATGCTTACATGTCCAAGTCTCCTATGCCATAAATAGCTATCATTTCCATCATTTACCATAAGACATGTTTCACAATCAAGCTCAATATCTTCGAGAAATATAACATACATATTTTTTATTCTTTTTCCTATGAATGAAATTTTGTTGGTACTAATGTCTATCACTTCACATTTATATGAATCAAAACATACCTTAAAGCCTTTATCACACAATTGACTGATACTTAATAAATTGTGTTTTAAACCTTTAACAAGCAACACATGACTAATTTGAGAATGAGAATTCTTACCAATAGTTCGTATACCATGAATTCTACCTTTTGAATCGTCTCCAAATGATACAATACCTATTTTTTTCTTGTCCAATTGAGCAAACAACATTTCGTTTCCAGTCATATGTCTTGAGTAGCAACTATCCATGTACCATGGTTGCTTCTCCTTCAGTTGAGCTCTTGAACATATGTCTTCTCAGTTTGCTCAACCTGCAAGATAGATTTTCAATTTTTCTTAACAAGTACCCATACCTTGATGGGTCCTTGAAGGTTAGCTGCTACATAGGATCCTTTTGGAACCCAAATCATTTTTGTTTTCTGCGTGCTTCTTCTTCTATAACAGTCATAAGATAAATGACAAAGTTTATCACAAACATAACATCTAGATGAGAAATTATTAGAATTTTTCTTAAGGTATGTGTTTCTTTTCTCAAACTCTTAAGAGCAGTATTTTCATCAATTACTTTTTGTAAAGCTTCAGTTCTATTATCCAATTCTAATTTCAAAACTTCAAAATCTATTTTTGAATGTTCTAATTCAGTTTGAAGAAAATTTCTTTGTTCAAAAATAGAGTTGAACTCATGTCTTATATTTTCAAAATCATTTTCAAGAGATGTAGTCTTTCTTTTTAAAGCCTTATATTTTGATGTCAGCTTTTCAAACTCATCATAAAGGCATTCATATTCTTCTTGAATTTCATCAATTGAAATATCACAAGGAGTAGAATATACCTCGAATTTTTTATTTCTAGCCATCGAACATAGGTTAGCTCTTTCTTCCACTTTTTCTTCTTCAACATCTGAACTTGAAACATCATTATCAGACCAGGTTGCAACCACCATAGCCTTCTTTATTTTTCTATTTTTCTTGGGAGTTTCCTCCTTTAGTAAGGGACATTCTGATCTAAAGTGCCCAAGTTTCTTGCACTCATAACATATTATATTTTCCTTTTTATTGGATTCATTTTTATTTCTGATTTTCCATGAATAACTTTGATCTCTTCTGTACCCTTTCTTAGCTAGCCTCCTATCTCTTTGTCCCATAAGTTTTCTGAATCTTCTTGCTACCATGGTTAATTCTTCATCGTCATCACATGATAGATTATCCAATTCTTCTTCAAGAGTGCTTGCTTTTAAGGCAATGCTTTTCGTTCTTTCTTTTGCTTCTCACTTGTCTTCTTCTTCTTTTTCTTTAAGTTTCAGCTCATGAGTGAGAAGAGACCCACATATTTCATCAAGAGTGATGACATTTAAATCCTAAGCTTCTCTAATGGTAGTCATTTTTGGCTTCCAAGTTTTAGGTAGGCTTCTAAGAAGTCTTTTTACAAGTTCATATTCAGAAATTGGTTTAACTAACTAACTGAGTTTATTGGTGATGTTGGTAAACTTATAAAGTATGCTGGTGATATCTTCATTAGGTTCCATCTTAAACATCTCATAGTTATGAGTTATGAGGGCTATTTTAGACTCCTTAACTTGTAAAGTCCCTTCATGGATAATCCTAAGTTTGTCCCGAACTTGTTTAGCTGTGGTAAAGCTTGACACTTTATTAAACTCAGTAAGAGTTAAGGCACAATGTAAAGTGTTTATTGCCTTAAAGTTTGTTTGAACCTTTTTGGTTTTAGTTTCAGTCCATTCAGACCTTGGCTTAGGAATTATTTCTTTTGTCACAACATTTATGGTCAAAGGGATGTAGGGTCTATCAGTGATAGCATCCCACATTTCATAGTCTATTGCTCTTATGTAGATTGACATTCTAGTGCTCTAATAGGGGTAGTTCGATCCATCAAATAAAGGTGGTTTGTTTGTGGACTATCCCTCAGTAACTATAGATTTTTGAAGAGCCATTTGGATCTCCTTTAAGATGTTGAGCCTTAAGAATGAAGGATAGGCTCTGATACCACTTGTTGGTCCCAAATAAGTAAGCTAGAGGGGGTGAATAGTACTTTGTGAATGTTTCTAAAATTGACTTCAAATTGGAGGCAAGTTAAAGATCAATGGTGAAAAGTTAAATGCAAGATGAATGAATGTTTTAAAGAAGAATGAAATGAAAAATCAAACAGAGCAAACAATACACAAAGATTTATAATGGTTCAGTCAAAGACCTATATCCATTACCTTGATCTTCCAATCAAGGATTTTTCAAACCAAATCACTATAAACGGTGGAATTCCCAAGCTTTCACCAAGCTTTTACAATGGTTTTTCACAGGCTCAGCCATAACCTTTAATAATGGTTTTTTTCGGGATCAACAAAAACCCAAAACTAACTTTTCTAGGCTAAGTTAAAACCTATACAACCAATCAAGCTAACCCAAGCTTGATCAATCCCTTTAGAGTGACTTGCACACTTAAAGTAATCAAGGAGAATAGAAATAAAGAAGTACCTATGATCATTAACCTAATCTGAATGGTACAAGGTGAAGTGTTTAACTCTATTACAAGGATTGGAGTGAAGTGCAGAAAGTATGTAGAGAGTTTTTACTATTTTTAAGCTCTTTTTCATATTGGAAGCATCTAATCTTGTTCTTAGCAGTTGGGAGTGCCTTATATACTTGAAAAACCAACTCTAATAAATGTTTGACAATTTCTGACTATTAGGAAACAATTTGGAGTCAGTTCTAGCCGTTAATTTGTCTTCTAGTGTTCAAATTCAAATATTCAGACATAATGCTCTTAGTTGACTAATATACTTCTTAGTCAATTAAGTCATCTCTGTCTTGTGATCCCAATTTCTAGAAGTGAGCTCTTAGTCGACTAACAATGCTTCTTAGTCGATTAAGTCGTCTCTGTCTTGTGATCCTAGTTTCTAGCAGTGAGCTCTTAGTCGACTAACCATGCTTCTTGGTTGACTAAATCTTCTCTATTTTTAAACCGATCATCTCCATTTTTTAGTTTTAGTTGACTAACTCCCTTAGTTATCTGACTAAGAGGCTTTTGTTTTGTGGCTCAATTGTAGCTCCTTATTCTTATGAGTTTTAATATTTGCTTCTAAGTGATTAATTTATTAATGACATACATTTTTGTCCAACACACTCAAGTAGTATAGTTAGACATAAATGAGTGGAAATGTTTTATTATCATCAAAAACTAATGGAGCCAACACCGTAATGGGTACCATTTTGAGACAATTTATGAGCAAAATAAAGAATTTCTTTGCATCACCTCTTATAAGATGGGCTAGAAGACCATCCATGAGAAGTTGGAAGCTTTAACTAAAAGATTATATTGTGTCCCTCTTAGAGCTATTGAAGTTCACGCTACCATGTCGTGGAGACTGGTAAATCCCAATGAGTTTGGCCTTTGGCATGATCGTCTAGGTCACTCGAGAGCTACGACGATGTGTAGGATAATCTAGAATACTAAAAAACACCCTCTAAAGGATAAAAAGATTTTGTTGTCCAAGGATCATACTTATGAAACATGTTCACAAGGAAAACTCATTGCTAAACTTTCTATGACAAAGGTTAATCTTGAATCCCTTTCATTCTTGCAAAGAATCCAGGGTTATATTTGTGGACCAATACAACTGGCAAGTGAGCCATTTCGATATTTTATGGTATTAGTGGATACATACTGTAGATGGTCCCATGTTTGTCTATTATCTACACGTAACATTACTTTTGCACGTTTACCTATGCAGATTATAAAGCTCCGAGCACATTTCCTTGATTATCCAATTAAGAGCATAAGGATGAATAATGCTGGTGAATTCACATCAAAGAGCTTTTATGCATATTGTACTTCATTAGGAATCAAGGTTGAGCACCCAGTTCCACATGTTCATACTCAGAACGGATTGGCAAAGTACTTGATAAAAAGCATCCAAATTATAGCTCGTACATTATTATTGAGAACAAATCTCAATTATACAGTGTAGGGTCATGCTGTTTTGCATGCGGCGACACTAATTAGATTGCGCCCCACTGCTAGTCTCCTGTATTCCCCCATGCAGTTGGTTCTTGGTTATAAACCAGATATTTCACATTTAGGCACCTTTGGTTGCGCTGTGCTGGTGCTTATAGCACCACCAAAAAGGACTAAAATGGGTTCTCAACGCCTTTTGGGCATTTATGTTGGGTTTGATTCACCGTCCATTATTAGGTTCATGGAACCAACAACGGGTGATCTTTTCATCGCTAGATTCACGAATTATCATTTCAATGAGACGATGTTTCTATCAATTGGGATAACTAACACTTCCATGGCTAAGAAGCAGAAGCCAATTGAGATTTTCTCATAGGATGAGAAAAATTTATCCCATTTAGACCTAAGAACTCCTTAATGTGAATATGAGGTGCAACATATAATCCATTTACAAGATATTGCCAATAGACTTCCTGATGCATTTAATGATGCTGCCAAGGTCACGAAGTCTCATATTCCAGCTATGAATGCTCTAACTAGGATTATTGTTCCCGAAAAACAAGTTGAAATGAATCAAAATGGTCTACACCTGAAGCATGGAAGACCTATAGGATCAAAAGGCACTGTTCCTCAAAACGAAGGGGGAAGAATCACAAATCTGCTCTAAAATAGCCCATTGCCCCTAAAAAGGCACGAATTGCTCCAGAAGAGACCATTGCCCCTAAAAAGGCACGAATTGCTCCAAAAAAGCTTTTTGCCCCTGAAGAGGTACAAATGCATGAAAAGATCACCGACCCTAGGAATATTGAGATTTTCATTACATATTGTAATGAGATTTGGGATCGAAATGAGATAATCATTGATGATGCTTTTGCATTCTCAATTGCTCATGAGATTATGAACGATGATTATAAACCATGATCTATTATTAAATGTCGTCAAAGCCAAGATTGGCATAAATGGGAGGAAGTAATCCAGGTTGAATTGGCTTTCTTAGCTAAACGAGAGGTTTTTGGGCCTGTAGCTCAAATGCTCGACAATGTAAAGCCTGTTGGATATAAGTGGGTCTTTGTTCAGAAACGAAATGAGAAAAATGAGGTCATGAGGTATAAAGCCCGACTCGTTGCCCAAGGTTTCTCTTAGAGACCTAGGATTGATTATACTGAGACATATTCACCTGTGAGGGATATGATTACTTTTCGTTTCCTTATTAGCCTAGCAGTTTCTAAAAAACCAGAAATGCGTCTTATGGACGTTGCGACGATATATCTATATGGTTCATTAGACTTTAATATTTCTATGAAAATTCTCGACGAATTAAAAATGCCTGAAGCATATACTCCCTGCAACTTATTCTCAATAAAGTTGTAAATATCTTAGTACGAGTTAAAGCAATCTGGTCGCATGTGGTATCAACGCTTAGGCGAGTACTTAATTAAGGAAGGGCACAAGAATGATCCTACCTGCCTATGCGTGTTTATTAAGAAATTAGAAATCAGATTTACTATAATAGCAGTTTATGCAACGACCTCTCCCCAATCACTGTCGACGTCCAAGACTTCCGAAAAAGACCCGCCAAGTCTCGAACAAGCCTATCTAAAATTTGCTCGTTAATCCACTACATTCAATCACCATATAATATTGATACTTTCATATACTAAATTGAACCATAAATATAAAAATCAATACAATTTTTTTTTCCTTTTATTTGTAAGTATATGCATTAAATCTATAATCTCAAAATTAATGCTTATATAAAAATTTAGAATTCGTTTACAACTTAACAAATAAAAAGCTACGACTTGACCCCTAACAGTAGAGCGACTCGGAATAAAATGCTAGGAGATGTCTTTACCTATTCATGGTGGACCGAACGCGTCACTGACTACACGCTAGGCTGATCCCTATCTACAAAAGGGAAAATAAAGGGGTGTGAGTCTCATAGACTCAGTGATAATCATCGACTCAGCGAGTAGGGCATAGATGGGAAACAAGTAAATGGTAAATCAGTTAAATATAAAAATGCAGGATTATAAAAGCAATTCGTTTCAAACGCAGATTTGTGCCTTATATAAAAATCGAGAATTTCTTATAAAGTATAAATAATAGAGATAATAAATTTTTTCGCATCAAAATATATTAATAATAATTTTCGAATCAAATCAATAAAATTTAGCAAGTTCCCGCGAAATCGTATAATATTTAAAATCATGCACAAATCATAACTCGCCTCATATGCGAGGAATTACAGATTCATTTCTCGGATAAACAAATAGGGAGTTGTGAAAATCGTTTAATTCTTTTTCT
>NC_030852.1:24123036-24131596 GCF_000208745.1 Theobroma cacao
AAAATGAAATCACCTTTTAAAAGAATTCAAATTTGATCTTCAATGGGATGTTTTAAATCTTTCTCAAAATATCGATCCCCACATCACGTTAAAACTCTCTTTTCGTAAAATGTTCATTGTAAATATTTGCATGATATTTTGTATCAAAATAGCATGGTGAATATGTAATAAATTTCATGAATACACACCACACAAACAATAAGGCACAATTTCCTTTAATGTAAATCTTTTCGAAAAGCTTGTTTCCTGGTTTAAAACATTTTACGTATAATATATATATATATATATATATATATTTCAAATGATTTCTAAAAATAACTTACACCCACAACTCTTTAAAATTCTATCAACGCATGCTTTTCATAAATTTTTCATTTCACGTAAAATATACGTACATGTATATATGTACGAAATTTTTTAAATTGACACCCCCTACTCACCTCATAATAGTGGGATATTATTTCACTATTGATTCGTACGCATATAATTATTCCTATTTGTCGGTTACCTACTTCGTTTGGCACGCCTCAACGATAACTTTCCTAGCAACAATTTAAACTTAGTATAATTAATCATACATTTATATGGGTAGCAACTTAATTAAAAATTCCTTAAGGAACTTGCATATTTTTCATTCAAAATATGCACAATATTAAACTACCCATAAATATTAAAATATAAAATTAACTTACCATTGAGCCTTTTTCATTTCTTTATGACCTTTGAGACGTCTCCATAGGCTTATCCATTTTTCCTATTTAGGCTAAGCCCATTTATTTTTATTTCCTATTAGGCCTTGCCCACTTATTTTCTATTGGGTCATGCCCATTTATTTTCTATTTGGGCCATGCCCATTTTTATTTTCTACTTCTTTTCTTTTCTTTCTTTTTCTCTCTTTCACTGTCACTCCCTTCACCACCATGTCTTCCTCTCTTCACCACCGTGGCTTCCTCTCTTCCTTGGCTTGTTTTCTTCTTCCTCCGGTGGCAACACTTTCAGCTCTCTTTTCCTAAAAAATTGGCAGCACCAAGTTGCTTTTTCTCCCTCAAATTGGCAGCACGATGCTGTCCAATTTTTTTGCACAAATTGGCAGCAAACAGCTCCAATTTTTCTGCAGCAAACAGCTCTAATTTTTCTGCACAAATTGGCAGCAAACAATTCAAATTTTCAGCAGCCAAAGTTATCCTTCAATGGCAGCAAAAACCTCTAAAAAGTTTCAGCAACAAATTCACACAATTTCAACAGCAACAACCTTGAATTTTCAGCACCAAAATCAGCCATAAAAACCTCAAAAATTCCAACAATTAACCTAAAAAAAAATTAGCTTTCTTACCTCAAAAATTTCAGCTTTTTCTTCCTCCAAAAATTGTAGCAAAAAGCTTTCTTTTCCTCCCTCAAAGTGCAGCAAAACTGTGCCAAGAAAAGAGTAGAATTTTCATTCCTTTTTCTCTTCCTCTCCCACAGTTTTTCTCTCCCTTTTCTCTTAATTTCTTTCTTCCTCTCTCAACTGACTTCCTCTCCTTTTCTTTATTCTTTTGTTCAGCCTTTTGGTCCTTTCTTTCCTCTTCATAGCCGACTTCTCCTTTCTTTCCTCTCACAGGGCCGGTCCCACCATTATTTCTACATTCTTCTCTTTATTTTCTTTGTTTCTTTGTGTCTTTGTTCCCTTAATTTTTTTGTATGGCCGGCCATTAAATTTAGAATTCTTGGGTTTGACTTTTCTTCATTCCCATCCATACCACATCATTCCCATTCTTTTTATTTTCTTATTATTTTATTATTTATTTATTTTATTCTCTCCAAATAATGCAATTTACATGTAATTCCTCAACTTCATTTTATTTGTTACTCAATCTTCCAATTTTCGTATCTTAAAATTTGATCATTCTGACACATTTACAAATTCTAATTTTCATCTATCTTTCTTCCTTTGCACGCGTATAACCAAAATATCGAAATTGAACTTCAACGCGGTGTCACCATAATATTTAAATATTTACTTACCCGCTTTAGCTTGATTTAATAAAATCACACTGACACAATTATCGTCGTTTTCCTTCAAAATTCTTCTTGACTTCTTCTCCCCCACATAAATTAGTCATATTCCATTTTTCATGACTAATTCCGATAACATATAAAATATTAATATTTTAATATTATTTTATTGAATAAAATATTATTTTATTTTAAAATTTTGCACTTGCCTTCTTTGGTCTCGAAATACATCATTACATCTCGGTTTACTTCTGAATCATCCTTTAGCTTACTAATTCATCTCAAACGAAAATATTATTATTTAATTATTATTTCTGCACGCGTAAAGCATTTTATTCTTGAACGCTCCTTTCATCCTTTGTCGCTCTTTAGCACACCAATTCACATCAAACGATCATTCCTTTGATCAATAAGATCTTATTTGTGTCCAATGAGGGTGCGGGGTATTACAATTTATGTCGACGATATGAATTTGATTGGAACTCTAGAGGAGTTATCTAAAACTGCTGAATACTTGAAGCGTGAATTTGAAGTTAAAGATTTTGGTAAAACCAAACTCTGTCTTGGTCTAGAGCTTGAGCACAAAGCAAATAGAATACTTGTCCATCAGTCAGCATATATTGAGAGATTGCTTAGATGCTTTAACATGGATAAGGGCTCACCCATTAAGCACCCCTATGGTTGTGAGGTCTCTTGATCTCTAAAAAGACCCATTTCGTCCTAAAGAATCTGATGAGGAAATACTTGATCCTGAAATACCATATCTCAATGCTATTAGAGATTTGATGTACTTGGCACAATGTACGAGATCGGATATTATTTTTTCAGTAAATTTGTTGGCCCGCTTTAGTTCTAAGCCAACTCGGAGACATTGGAATGGGATTAAACATATCTTCAGTTATCTCTGAGGAACCATAGATTTAGGTTTATATTATTCCAAGGATTCTACTAACTCTGGTTTAGTTGGATATGCTGATGCGGGATATAAATCTAATCCGCACAAGGCTCACTCTCAAACTGGTTATTTATTTTGCTATAACGGCACTGCCATTTCTTGGCGCTCTACTAAGCAATCGCTAGTAGTTACATCCTCTACCCACTCTGAGATTTTTGCTCTATATGAAGTTGGAAGAGAGAGTGTGTTTGGTTGAGATCCGTTATAGCACATAGTCATGATTCTTGTTGTTTAACACTGATTATAAATTCTCCCACTGTAATTTATGAAGATAATGCTACTTGTGTTGCACAAGTCAAGGGAAGATATATTAACGGAGATAGAACCAAGCATATCTCGTCGAAATTTTTCTATATTCACGAACTTCAAGAAAGTCGACAAGTTGACATTAAACAGATTTGCTCTTCCAATAATCTTGCAAATCTTTTTACCAAATTATTGCCAACATCAACATTTGAGAAATTAGTATATGGCATTGGAATGCAGCGAGTTACTAGGATGCAAGATTAATTTGCCCCGAAGCGGTAAAGTATCAAATACCCTAGAAGTGGCAATATGGCTCAATTGAGGCGAAGCAGATTATGGACTATGCACTGTACTCTTTTTCCCTTATGTTCGATTTTTGTCTCACTAGGTTTTTCAGGCTTAAGGTTTTTAATGAGGTAGTTTGAAGCATGTCCTGTGAAGCCCTTGAAATGGAGCTTCATCTAAAGGGGAGAAATTATTAAGTGCTTTATATTTTTTCCTTTTGCCTCATTTTTGTCCCACTGGGTTTTACAAGCTTAACTTTTTTAATGAGGCAAAATTTTAAAGCACTGTTTTCATGATACAATGGACATTCAAGGGGAAATGTTATGAATAAATGAATGTGTCCATTGAATCTCCCAACCCTTCAAGTTCCATTCATAATCAATGTATATATTTATGATGGTTCATCAATATCTACATCTATGTAACCCTATAAATAGGGTTTTGTACTTGATGCAAAATAGACAATTAATAATAATTAGAAATAGTAAGAAATGAACCAGAAGTTCTTCTCTTATGAGAAATAAATTAGAATTTTTTTCTCAATTCTCCTCTAAATTCTTCTGTCAATTCTTGTCTCAATTATTTTCTTAGTATATCTTTCTTTATATTTTATATCATAAAAGACTTAATTCAAATCTTTTTCATAAAATATCAAATTAATCCAAGGTGGAGCCTTTTTAAGAAAATAAATGATTTTCTTGAATACTCTTGAGACGAGGAGACTCCCTCCTCGGTTTTTGTAACAAAATGTTGAGAAAACTTTTTTAAAAAATGTAATATTTAAATAACGATTAAAAAAAGGGAAAAAAAGAAAAGAAAGAAAAAAAATGATAATTAAGAAAAATAAAATTGAAAATATGAATTCAAGGACTACTCATCACGATAAAATAAAATAACATAGGATTAATTAGTATATACAATCATTTGGATGCAGTTAAAAATTCGTATACCTTATTGATGCGTAATTATACTCCCAAACTCAAATCTATTTCATAGACCCAAATTTATCCTTCTTAATAAACTTAAGTCAAATTTAGAATCTCAATAAAATTAATTACATAGTCAATCAATTATTGATAGCAACTTCTCTTTACATCGAGCAGTTGAGTTCACAAACCTATACATTGCAACAATATATTTTTAGCTCAATAGTATCAACACCTATAATTAAGCACAGAATTCAAATTAGAATCCTAGTTAATTCACAATTCTTTCTAGACTTCAAGTGTAGGTAGGGGCAGAGCCTAGTGTGTAGTCCCACTCAAAATTTTTAAAATGTTGTATATATTATATATTTTTTGTTTTTTTAAAAAGGTATGTATTTTTTGTTTTTTTTAAAGGGATATATTTGTTTTGTCTTAATACCTCCTCAAAAATTTTTAACCTTTATTTCTCTTTATTTTTGACCCTTCAACAAAGGTTGACTAACTCTACCCTTGACTGTAGGTCTATATCAATGTTAATTGTAGACGAAATACCATCTCTCATTCACACCGGAGATCTGCAAATTTGGTTTTGGAAGAAGAATCAATTTCATATTCTATTTCAACTTTAATTGTAACTCTGATTTCTTGGCTTATCTTGGATCAACCGTGATCTCAACCTTAATCATATAATTGCCAACCAAACATTCAATTTTGAAATACGAATTAACTTAGATTAAATTTTTAGGTGAAGCTTATGATCATATCTGTGAGAAGGGAGGCAGGAAAAGGGATTGCAGATTTTAGAACACTTGGAAGGACAGTACAGATATTGCATGTAAAGTCAAAGAGGGCATGCAAGCAAGTCACTGGGCAATCATTTTGCTTTGATTGGCTTCTGGAACACTAACGGAAACAATCAGACTAATTTGTTGTTTTTTTCTCAACGTAGACTAAATTTCTGGATACAAACAAAACCCAATTCAGCGTGTCACGTCTGCCTTATAATGAATTTTTAAATAGCACATCAAGAAGTTGACTTAATCCATTTGCTTAGAAAATTTTCTTTTAAATTTCATGTATGATTAAAAATCCCTCAAGATATTTATTGTCGTATAACTCGTAAGATATGGCAAGTTAAAATAATACTTATAATAACTTGGCAAAGGAGGAATATGCTCCCCAACATTTATTGGTTGTTTTCTTTTGGATGGTTGCTTCGCAAACAAAACGCACTTCCTTTGTCCCATACCAAACTTATTACTTCCTTTTATAATATTGCAGGATAATTAATGTATTTGATTTTATTGTTTAATCTCTAGGGTTCCCACGCAGCTTAACTGTTGTTAAAGTAAAATTAGAAGTGTAATATTTAGCTGTCTAACTTAGACCTCAATATAATTAATAAGACTAGAGTGTTCGAAAAAGAAAAATTAAAATCAAGTATTATTTAATAAATGAGTTAAATCTCTTCTCTTTTTTTTTTTTTGTTTTTTTAACAAAATTGAGTGTGGGTCAAGCTCGAATCTAAGAATATCTTATCAAATCTTATCTCATTCTCACCTTTTACATAAATGAGTTAATTAAATGCCATCTTTAATTAGAGAAGGATTTCATGTTGTATTGGCTAAGTGGCATTCAATAAACCCAAAGTTATAGTATAAAGCTAATATGCAAATAATCATAAATCAAGATTGAGTTTTGCTGATAAAGCATTATAAAACAGATAAAAGACAAAGATTAATCATCATCATTTCTTGGAAACGTGTGGAAGCAATTAAAAAAATTCGTCTTGACAAGGTCTAAATCTCAACGATAATTGAAAAGATATGCATGGCTCTAAATCAATGGCCTACATCTTCATGGTTGGCACGTCTGAGAAATGCCCCACCACAAAGAAAAACAATAGAAAAACAAAGAACATGAGTAATAAAGATTTCGTTGCAAGTCAACAACAATGCCGACGAGTATGACATTTTCATACAGACTTGTCCCTCGTTAATTTTCATATACATAGCAGAATCCCACCCTAATTTCAGCTCTAAAAAACAAAAAGATCACACAATGGCTCGATCACACTCTAGATCACCAAAATTGAGCCTTAGCCGGTCAGTGGCTCGAGTGCGTGTCCACTCACCGTCTCTCAGGCGAAAACCAGCCTCGAATAGTATTGAAAATGATCAGGAACTCGAGTTCTTAGGTAACGGAGGCGCTGACAACCTTATCAACAATGAGACTGGGACTGAGTTCGGAAGTGGGAATAAGGTTATGGTGGTGGTTGACGCAAGTGTGGAAGCTAAGGGAGCGCTTGAATGGGCATTATCTCACACTATTCAAAGTCAAGACACCATTGTTCTTCTTCACGTGGCCAAGCCCAGAAAAAGAGGTTAGACTTTGATATATAAATGTTAAACTATCCATTACATATAGAAATTCAGTTCAAGTTGAAGTTTGTCATAACCTACAAAGTTATTAATACAGTAATTATTTTGATGCAGCGTCTAAAAGGAATCGTAATCCAAGGGTGTATGAACTGCTTCACTCAATGAAAAATATGTGTCAAATGAAAAGGCCAGGGGTAAGCATAACTTCTTTTTAACTTTCTCTGGGTTGTAGCTTCTACTATAAAATAACAAATGGACTCGCTGCGTTGCACCCAGTCATAGACTAAGAAATATACTAATGTCAAAAAAAAATACTGAGTTCCTCCTTCATTGCGTCTTTAGTCATTACTCATTGTCTACAGCTACAAGGGCTAGCCTTTGTGGATTGGACTCTTCAAAATTAATGCCAGGGGGCTGACAACTTTCTTAAAACGAACAAAAAGAGAACATAAAGAAACCCAAAATTTTTTAAGAACTAAAAAATTCGATGTTACTGTTACCAAAACAGTATTTTTGTGAGAGAAAAGCAGTGTTCAAGGAGTAGTATGAAGGATTCTGCTTTAGTAATATTGAATAATATTGCAAGAAATGCTATATTCGTCCAATGGAACGAATATTTGTTCATTGAATAGGTGCAAGTTGAGGTGGCAACTCTTGAAGGAAAGGAGAAGGGTCCAATAATCGTGGAGGCAGCTAAGCAACAGCAAGCATCACTTTTGGTGTTAGGGCAGAGGAAGAAATCAATGATTTGGCGTCTAATGAGGAGATGGGCCGGGAAGAGAGGTCCCGCTGGAGTGGGGGATTATTGTATCCAAAATGCTTCATGCATGACAATTGCAGTGAGAACGAAAAGCAACGAGCTTGGCGGCTACTTGATTACCACAAAGCGTCACAAAAACTTTTGGCTTTTGGCTTGATAAATTGACCTTGTCATTGCTTATTATTATGTACTATTTTATTTTGAAAATTCAGGCCCAAGTATAAAAAAACTCACAATAATAATAGATGCACCTTATTTTTCCACTTCATAAGTAGATTCCAATCTTCCCTTTACAAAATTAAAGAAATAAAATGACTGCAAATGAGAAAAAGTCCTCCCAAAATTTTCATTTCCCACTAGGGACAACAATGGGTATTCTGTAACAGAGTACTTGTGAGTACCCAACCCGGTTAAAGAGGATTAATGTACTCCATAATCAGGTTTGAGATGAATTCAGATAATGTCGTAACGTGCGGGTTCGGGAACCCGACCGCCAGACACTAACGTGAAAAACTCACTAAAAAAATTAAACTAGGAGTCGCCACCAATCTTTTTTACTGGGTGTGATTGGCCACCTAATGACTCGATTCTAATCGATGAAAACTTAAATTAATTTTAAGCCCACCGAAAATAACCTTAAACCGGTCTGTGATTTTTTTAGCTCTAGGTTCGGAAGTACGGTTACGCCCAGGGAAGGATTAGCACCCTTGGGACGCCCATTCTATGAACGGTACCATTTTTAGATTATTCTATTGGGCTTTAATTTTTAATTTCACTATATTTCCTTAATTATTATTCTTTTATTTTATCTCCTATTTAACTTAAAATAGAATGCAAATGGGTGGCAAGATGAAGTGCATGGCGTGAGATAAAAATGCCGGACGAATAACCTTTTATCGAGGATATTTTTCCAAATCCGCCCATCATACTGGTGGGACTCGGGATATTCTCTCACCTAGGGAATTATCCGAGAAACTCGCCTTCGCAAATTCGACGAATAATTCCCGTCATC
>NC_030852.1:24132594-24135297 GCF_000208745.1 Theobroma cacao
AGCCTAGGGAACATAAGCTCGGGATTGCGACTTCTAGCATCCCGATCGATTATCCCATCATCGGCATTATACTCATGGTCAACATCATGTTTTTCCTTTTTGGTGATTTTATTATCATTATTTATTATTATTTATTATTTTATAAATTTATTATATATTTGTAATAAATATTTTCCTTCTTTTTTTTTTTATTATTTCTATTTTCTCTTAACATCTAATTATTTTTAAAGTATTTTGTCTTTTTATTTTACCTAATAACATACTAAAACTAATTTACCCTTCAATCAAATATTGGGCCAAACATAACCACAAAGATCAAATCAGAAAAAAATTTACCTTTCACGGGCTAAAATGACCCAAGATAATCGGATCACTCCAACTGGTCTGCTTCCCAAGGCCCTCAGGCCTCTCCCAAAATGCACCGCTTTGGTGTCTTGTCCAGCAGCCCTTGGTGTTCCCAAAACGACGCCGTTTGGAGAGAATGAATCGGACTTTGGATGAGTTACAGGACGACGTCGTTTAAGGCCTCTGCGCCTTAGCTATAAGAACCTCTTTTTCTTTCCTCTCACTCAATTTTCCTTTTTTGTTTCTCTCTCTAATCGCCTAACTCTCTCCCTTCTCTCTAAACAAATCGGATTCTGCTGGGTTTCTCCTTCTCACGCCGGCGAACTCCCCTTGGCCGCCGATCTGTTGGAGGACCCACGTCGACGAATACCTCCTGCCGGCGCGAACCCCCTTGGCACCAATCGGGTGCTTCTACTTTCTTCCCTGTGCCGGGTCCGGTGGAGCGACGGTCGTGCTTCCTCTCTCTCACCCTTCTCCTGCGCTTTGTCGGCTTTTCCCTCTCCTACCGCCGGTCGACTTTTGTCGGCCTCTCAACTACCGTCGGTCGGCTTCTCCCCATTGCACATTTTCGTATTTTTTTTGAAAAATTTTTGGGTTGTTCTGGCTGCTAGACTAGGGTGTTTTTGATTTTTCAGGTTGCTTTTGGGTTTTTGATTGCTTGTTTGCTTTTGCTTGCCGGATTTAGGATTTTTCTCCGATTTTTCTCCTCCCCCCCCCAAATGCTACAGTGCCCCCTCCCCTTTATACCCGGTTCCTGGGCTCTGGAGGGGGCACGCTCCCTTCCAGTCGTACCTTTCTCCTTTCTTTTTCATTTTTCTTTTTTTTTTAAATATATATTTTTTAATTCATTTTTTTGTTTATAATTTAGTGTCTACAGCTGCCCCTCTTTGAGCATTTCGAAAATTCGAAATAGTGCAAAGACGTAGACACTGTATTTGACTAAATTCTTTAATTCTCTTATCAAATTTTTATTATTATTATTATTATTTATTTTTTAAAAAAAATAAATAAATTCCTCAAAACTGAGGCCACGAGACTTTTAAAATGAACTCCTCAAAACTGAGGCAATGAGAACTTTTAAAAGTGAGCTCCTCAAAGCTGAGGCAACGAGACTTTAAAAATGAACTCCTCAAAACTGAGGCGACGAGACTTTAAAAATGAACTCCTCAAAACTGAGGCAACGAGACTTTTTAAAAAATGAACCCCTCAAAACTAAGGCACCAAAACTTTAAAATGAACTCCTCAAAACTGAGGCAACAAAAGTTTTTTCTTTTTTGGGTGTGGTGAAAAATAATCAATTCCTCATCTGAAATTCATATGATTTTAAAGATGAATTTCCCTCTTTTTCAATTATTTTAAAATTTTGAACATGTCAATTCATCTTCATCAGTTTCCCCTTTTTTTGGTGTTTTTAGAGCCTTCTCTTTGATCAATGGGGGATGAATCGATCACGCTTCCGATTTCTCGTCTTCCCCAATTCATTGCTCATAACTATTTTCTTCCTCTATCGTATGCATGGTCCAATCATTCTTCACATTTTTACTGTGCTCCATTCTATTGCTAATTCCATTCCTTTCTTTCTCTTCTTAGTCTTTTCTCTTTCCTTTTTTACATTACCAGACTCCATTTCATTCCCTGTCAATTACGATCCTTTTTCAAAATATTGCAAATATTTCTTACTTTATCATGCTCTTTATTAAGTATCATTCCAATTTTATGACAAATGCAATGCAATGTACTCATATCTCCTCTTTTGACAGAATGGAAATGAGGGCATTGTTGGGAGCAAAAGGCTACTTTTCATTAGAAAAAAGTGAAGTTTCTACAATCAAGTATAATGACAAGGAACAGGGGAAAATTGATTAATATAAAAGAGATACAGTCCTTTCTTAATGACTGTTTCGATAGATATTAACAGTAGTCTCAAAATTTTATCCCGAAATAGGCACATTTGTCAGCTCCCTTGTCTTTTGTATGAACATCTCGGATCATGATCTTCACCCTTTCTGTGTTAAGCTTTTGTAGTACTTGGACCTCTTTCGTGTCTAGACCGCCCTTTCGGGTTTTCGCCCTAAACACATCTCCCAAATTCAAGCCGCCTTTTCAGGTTCTCAACTTGAAAAATTTTTTTTTTCTTTTTTCTTCTTTTTTTTTATGCAAAATATTTGTTGACAGCATCGACATTCACCGGGTTGGAAAACTCTCTTCCGTCCATCTCCGCCAAAATTAGTGCTCCTCTTGAAAAGGCTTTCTTCACCACAAATGGTCCTTCCCAATTCGGTGTCCATTTCCCGCGAGGATCATGCTAGTTCAGGAGAATTCTTTTCAATACTAATTCTCCTTCTCGAAACTGTCGAG
>NC_030852.1:24135397-24137003 GCF_000208745.1 Theobroma cacao
ATTAGTAGGGGTGTGGATTCTGTCCGCATATATCTGACACTTGTGACACTTTCGAGCGAAGTCTATACAATCCTTTTCCAACGTGAGCCAGTAATACCCTGCCCTCATGACCTGTCTTGCCAACTTATGTCCACTTGCATGTGCTCCACAAACTCCTTCGTGAACTTCCTCAACTATTCTCCGAGCTTCGGTTGAATCCACGCATCTCAAAAGCGTTTGATCCCTACTTCTCTTGTATAAGATGTTCCCATCCAAGAAGAAATTCATTGCCAACCTTCTAATGGTTTTCTTATCATTTTCTGAGCTTTGATCCGGGTACTGCTGAAATTTGAGATAATGCACAATATCATGGTACCATGGTTTCCCGTCTATTTCTTCTTCTACACTAGAGCAGTGCGCGGGACACTCTCGAAGATTAATCATGATGGGTTGGATCTTGACATTGGTACCAACTTTGAACATTGCCGCCAGCGTGGCTAATGCATCGGCCATTTGGTTCTCCTCTCGGGGCAAATGATTGAAGCAAATTTTATCAAAATTTTCAATCAGCTTTGATACATACTTGTGATACCGAACTAACTTTGAGTCACGTGTCTCCCATTCTCCTCGCAACTGATAAATAACCAAAGCAGAGTCCCCATACACTTCCAAAATGTGAATTTTCCTCTCGATTGCTGCTTGAATGCCCATGACACAAGCTTCATATTCAGCTACATTATTGGTGCAATAGAAGTTGAGTTTAGCTATAACGGGATAATGATCTCCTTCTTGTGACACTAACATGACCCCTATGCCATGCCCCAAGGCATTCGAAGCTCCGTCGAAAAACATCTTCCAATTCTCTTTCTTTGATTCCTCCCCACTTGTTTGACATATTGACATCAAGTCCTCATCTGGAAACTCAAACTCCATTGGTTCATAATCCTCTTCCACCCTTTCTGCAAGAAAATATGCGATTGCACTTCCTTTAATAGCTTTTTGGGACACATATACAATATCATATTCAGACAATAACACTTGCCATCTTGCCACTCTACCTGATAAGGAAGGTTTCTCGAAGATGTATTTAATCGGATCCAACTTCGCAATGAGCCAAGTGGTATGATATAGCATGTACTGCCTGAGTCGATGCGCCGTCCATGCTAAAGCACAACACATCTTTTCCAACGAGGAATACTTGGACTCGTATTCAGTGAACTTTTTACTCAAGTAGTAAACTGCCCTTTCTTTCTTACCAGTTTCATCATGTTGTCCTAACACACATCCCATGGATCCTTCATTTACCGTCAAGTATAAGAGGAGGGGTCTCCCGACCACAGGTGGTATCAATACTGGCGGACTCAACAAATATTCTTTAACTTTGTTAAAAGCAACTTGGCACTCCTCATTCCACGCCCCCGGATTATGTTTGCGAAGGAGTTTGAAGATCGGGTCACATTTGAGTGTGAGCTGTGATATAAACCGGGCTATATAATTTAATCTCCCCAAAAATCCTCTAACTTCTTTTTGCGTCTTGGGAGGAGGCAAATCACGGATTGCTTGAACCTTATCCGGGTCAACTTCTATTCCTCTTTCACTGACGATGAAACCCAGTAGCTTTCCTGAA
>NC_030852.1:24140084-24146760 GCF_000208745.1 Theobroma cacao
CCTACTACTTCTCTCCTTGTTCCATCGAAAGCTCTTACGATCATCTGACTCTTTCGCATGTAGGACATGTTGATGGGTAAACGGGCCAAGGTCCTCATGGGCATCACATTTAAGGACGATCCGTTGTCAAGCAGTACCTTTGCGACGGTACAACCTTTACACTTGGTAGTGATGTGCAAGGCTTTGTAATTTCCTCTACCTCCAGAAGGGATTTCTTCATCGCTAAAGGATATTATGTTACCCACCGAAATGTTCCTAACGATGTAGTCCAAATTTTCAACTGAGATATCATGATCCACATATGCTTGGTTCAGAATCTTCATCAGAGAGTTCCTATGTGATTCTGAGCTGAGGAGCAAAGATAGTAGCGAAATACGAGCTGGCAACCGGTTCAATTGCTCGACTACATTGTACTCACTATGTTTGATGAACTTGAGGAACTCGGCAGCTTCTTTTTCCGTCACCGATCCTTTTGAGTCATCTGTCGATTTTGGAGGTTGTACCTTTTCTTCTCTCGGACTTCGCTCTTTTTCCTTTCCCTTCTCATTCTTGAGATTCTCGAATGCTTCCGGTGAATAGCAACGTCCGCTGCGGGTAATCCCTCCAACACCAGTTATATTTACAGCATCATCTTGAGATTCAGCTATCCATTTCTTCGCTTTTGAAACTTGTACACTGCAGTTGTAGTTCCATGGGACAGCTTTGTCATCTTTGTAGGGGAAGGGTTTAGGGACTTCGATGATCATTTTGGCATGGGTTTTGTCCTCCACAAACTCTCCTTTTGGTTCGTAGAAAATGGTTAAAGGTTTTATCTTCGTTGGGTGAGTGAACTCCTTGGATATCATGTTTACTGCTGACTCTGAAGCTTCCGTATAAAACTCGATCTTTGATTCGTCCATCATTCTTTGCACTTCCTTCCGGAAAGAACTACAATCCTGGATTGAATGCCCCACACATCCTTTGTGATACAAGCAACATAGTCTTTGGATATCTCGTGAGTCATTCACATTAGGACATTCAGGCCACACCTCGAGCATATCGGCTTTTACCAAGGCTTCAAATACTTTCTCCATGGAGGTTTCCACTTCCCGAATGTTCCTTTTGACATACACCTCCCTTTCGATTGCATTTACCCCTGCCCCAGCATGATTTGGCAGTGGGTTGTTGTTAACATTCTGTTCTGGCTTTTTTTCAAAGTTCAGGATTCCTGCCTTGATCAACCCTTGCACCTTATGCTTGAATGCCGTGCAATTCTCGATCGAGTGACCTTCGATTCCATAATGATAATCACAGTGGGCGGAAGTGTCATACCATCTCGGGAACGGAGGTTTTAATGGCTCTATGTATAAGGGTGCTACTAGATGGTTTGCAACTAACTGAGTGAAGAGTTCAGCATAAGGGATTGGGATTGGGTCAAACTGCACTTTCTCTTGCTTGTTTCGCCATCCTCTTGATTCACCGGTAGTATGGTTGTTTGAAGGTGTTGTTTGTTGTGTGGTTGAAGCTGTAACAGGTGTGGAAGCAGGTGGGTGAATATTTGTGGGGTAAGGTGTCCGTTGGATGGGATTATATGGGTACGGGTTAGGGAAGGCATTTGGCATAGGCGGGTATGGGTATGGGCTTTGTGAAGTGTTGTTCACAGCTGGGTAATAGGGGTATGGTAGGTATGGCTGGTAAGGGTTGTATGCTCTTCCTTGGTGTTGTCCTGAAGTGATGGCTTGGGCTTCTCCCTCTTTCCTCTTGAAAGTTCCCCCTTTCCTTGTGTTTGTCGTATCACCTCCTTCTATCTTCCCTTCCTTAATGGCGGTTTCTATCATTTCTCCCGAAATCACCATATCAGCAAAGTTCTTTGTGGCACTACCAACCAATCGTTCATAGTAAGGGGCTCGCAAGGTGTTAACAAACATTACAGTGGTTTCTTTCTCAGTCAATGGTGGCTAAACTTGAGAAGCCACATTCCTCCATCTTTGAGCGTATTCTTTGAAGCTTTCAGTGGTTTTCTTCTCCATGTTTTGTAAAGAAAGGCGATCTGGAGCCATATCTGTAACGTGCTTATACTGAGCTACAAACGCCCGAGCAAGGTCTTTCCACGTGTGGATTCGATTGCGGTCCAGTTGGACATACCACTTTGCTGCAGCACCAGTAAGGCTATCTTGGAAGCAATGTATCAAGAGTTTGTCATCATGAGCATATGCGGCCATCCTTCTACAATACATGGTGATATGTGTGACCGGGCACTTGGTTCCATCATACTTCTCAAAGTCTGGAACTTTGAACTTTGGGGGTATAACCACATCTGGAACCAGACAAAGCTCAATTGCATCCATAGAACAATACATTCCCATTCCTTCTACCATGCGCAGTCTTTCCTCAAAAAGGTTAAATTTTTTATGGGTATCGGGATTATCTTTCGATTCAACGGATCCACATTTGAGCTTCTCTTGTTCCTTTGGATCATCCAGATCAGGTACAGAGATGGGATCTGAAGGACTTGCCCCTCTAATTGGCCTTTGTTGAGCATAAGTCGGTGGTGGTCCTATTGGCATCCCAAAAAATGGATATTGACCCATGGATGGCATGGGAATAGAAGCATTCCTTGCAGGTGGAGGTGTAAATCCTGGTGGATACACGGGGTCTGTATTGGTTTCTGTCTGTTGAACGTCTTCTGGTGTACCAGAACTCCCTGCCGCTTTCTTTCCTTTATCTGTAGATATTAACTCCAAAATTTTTGATAACTGACCCATGATTTCTTCTTGCTTCTTCTCAATCTTATCCATCCTCTCTGAATGCTCGTCCCCCATGATCTTAGAACGGGCTCTTGTATTGTATCTGTGGAGAATTTGTTTTTCTGGAATTTTGTTCTATTAGTTCAAGGAATAAGTTAGAATTTTATGTTGAGTGCATTATTATTTATTACTTTTATCTGAATCATGCATTATGATGCAAATGAAATGTATTTGAATAGGAAAAATATTGGCCATCCAACATTTACCATAAGAAAATCCGCATCCATAAAACTTAAATATCCAATTACATCATTGTCTGAAACCATCCATAACTATCAAAAAGAAAAACCGACTTTGTCATATTGGTCCCTAACCATCTTGAGGTGACTGATCAACCGCTCACTCAATTCATCCTTGGGAAGGATCTCTCGCCTGAGTTCTTCGGTCTTGTCTGCCATTACTCGAGCTCTAAATGCCACTTCTCTCATCTGTCTCAGTATCCATTGCATTTCAGCTTCTTTCCTTTGAAGGCTTTGTGTGCATGAATTGTTTCTTTCCCTCATTTGGAAATATTCTTGCCTTATTGCTTCATACTGTGCCTTATAGCCCTCCATGGCAGTTTCCAACATGTCGCAGTCATTTTTCAACTCTTGGATGGTTTGTCCTTGTCTTCGTACCTCGTGCTGCAAAGCATTGTTGGCACTTTGGAGTTCTTGTATTCTGGCCAACAGAGAAGAATTTGCCACGCTCACTTCCTCAAACTTGCTTTGCCACTCATCCCGCTCTTTCAAAGCCACCCGTACCTTTCTTGAAGTCTCTTTCTTTACTTCTTCTAGCTCATCCTCATGTCTTCGCTTCATATTCATCATCTCCTTTTCAAGTCTTTTCCTCGTTAACTCACTCTCCAACAGGACGTCTTGAGGTTCTGGGTTTACGGGATGTTTGGATGGATTCTTCGGGGGATGTATGACATTTTTCACCCTTTGGTCATGCCAAGTATGATATCCTGTGGTGACTTCATCAGTAACCCTTCCCTGATCTACTCGGCAAGTTTTCTTCCAGTCCTGAGCAATTTCCTCAATTCTCTTTAGCGTTTCTGGCTCTCCATATGTAAACTCTAACTGGTCGAGCTGGTGAGTCATGGGCACGAATTGCTCAGATCCGAACTGTCTCCGTACCATTATTGGGGCATAGCTGATGGCTCCCCATGGTCCCATCAGTGGTACCCACGGCTTATCCCCACATTTATACATTACTTGCATTCGTGGCATCCATGGAGCTCTCCAAGTCACTTCAATGCTCATTAACCTCTGGAGCCTTGTGACCCACTCTTCTTTCCTTTTGCAGTCGGGCCATTCACTTTCGCAGAACTCAAGGATAGGACAACTCGCAGACAGATAAAGCTTTCGAAATTTGCTCTCTTTGCATTCGAAGTGGCTTTTGATCCATATGGTTAGGAGTTGAGCACATCCGATGAATCGTCCCTCACCTTTGCGTCGACAGAAATTCAAAGATCTGAAGGTTTCAGCTAAGATGGATGGGGCCGGGTTGATGCTCCTTGTCACCTGATCAAAGAAGTCTATGACTGACACCTCCACATGACCTAGAACCTTCGGGAAGACCACTAAGCCGTAAATTGCCATCGCAAAAGCCAAGAGACCTTGTTCATCCTCCATGTGTTTTTTAATATATCCGTTCAAGAAACTCCACGGAAGGCATTCTGTGTCTCATTTCTTCTTCAAATGCTGATTCACTTCTACCGTAGTCATTCCTAACAACTTAGCCAACTTTCGTCGGTGTCCCGTCTTCTGGGCCCTCCAATAGATCTTGTCAGGCTGCATATGGTCTATCCGGAGCAGAGAGGAGTACTCTTCTATTGTAGGGGTCATGTCCACCTTGTTAAAGACAAAGCAACAGTATGAGGGATCTCAAAACTGGACAATGGCTCGGAGCATTTGGTCATCGACAAGTACATATAGAAGCCATGCAATGTGTCCATACTTGTTCTGAAAATTGTCTCGGTGAGCACGTCTCCATTGTTCCCAAATTCCTACCATCTCTGTAAAGTCATTCTGCTGAAGATCCAAGTGAACTCTCTCGGGTAAAATTGAGATATGTCCTTGGGTCAAACAGTCTCCTTTTTCTTGTTGGATCTGCCCCATCTGTAACTTTATCTCATAGTCATTTCTGTATATGTTGAGCGGACCTGCCGATGACGATGCCATGGATATAACCGGGATCTCTTAGGTTGAATGTTGTGTAGCCAATATTTCTCCTATATGCAATTATGATGCATGCAAATGAACATGTAACATGCGCATGACAAGCAAAATAAACTTAAGTTAGTATGGTAAAAAGAAATAATGGAATGTTAAAAATAATGAGAGAATAACAAGCAATATCGTGGGTATTATTGTCTACTCCACGATACTTTATTATCTCGTGGCATAATTTAAAATAGAGGGAGTGGAAGAAATTCCTTCATGTGTACCTATTTATAAGGTATATTCTCACGGGTATGGCCCTTTCTAAGGTTAAGCTGCTCTCGGTACTCTATATGCTGAGCGGGGTTTATAAATAGAGCTAAGGTTCCCAAATCGTTCCTCACTGTCGTCCACACGGACTAGTAAGGCACCCCGGTCCTCACCCATTATAGGCTTCAAACGGACTAGGTTCGATTTGAGTGGGAGTCTTCACTAGCCCGTGCGAAGGTTATCACCTCACGAGAGCGTAGCTACTAAACTCCCTCCTAAAAAGGACATAACCCGGGTGGAGGGTTTATGCATGAATGCAAAATGTGTTGTGTGCGTGAAGGAAATCATGAGTTCAAAGTAACAATCTCACATCCCTCTATCCTAAATCCCCACAATTATTAAAAGCAATAAAGTAATAAATGCGAAATAAACTAATGTACCAAACAAAAATGCAGAACAAATCATTAACATTAAGGAAACAGTGGATTATTTAAAGCCTTGGATAACCTATTATTATTTAATGGTTTGACTCTCGGAGCGTGGTCCCCAGTGGAGTCGCCAGCTGTCGTAACGTGCGGGTCAGGGAACCCGACCGCCAGACACTAACGTGAAAAACTTACTAAAAAAATTAAACTATGAGTCACCACCAATCTTTTTTACTAGGTGTGATTGGCCACCTAATGACTTGATTCTAATCTATGAAAACTTAAATTAATTTTAAGCCCACCGAAAAGAACCTTAAACCGGTCTGCGATTTTTTTAGCTCTAGGTTCGGGAGTACGGTTACGCCTAGGGAAGGATTAGCACCCCTGGGACGCCCATTCTATGAACGGTACCATTTTTAGATTATTCTATTGGGCTTTAATTTTTAATTTCACTATATTTCTTTAATTATTATTCTTTTATTTTATCTCCTATTTAACTTAAAATAGAATGCAAATGGGTGGCAAGATGAAGTGCATGGCGTGAGATAAAAATACCGGATGAATAACCTTTTATTAAGGATATTTTTCCAAATCCGCCCATCATACTGGTGGGACTCGGGATATTCTCTCACCTAGGGAATTATCCGAGAAACTCGCCTTCGTAAATTCGACGAATAATTCCCGTCATCGGGGTCATCGTTCGTTTTCTTTTTAAAATAATATTTTTGTGCATAATGAACCTAATTCGGGCAAAAGCCTTTCATTAAAGATGGTTCTCGAACCCTCCCATCATACTGGTGGGACCCGAGGATGTCTTTTCACATAAGGAACTTTTCGAGAAATACCCGCCTTCGCAAGATCCCCGGAAGATCCCATCATCGGGGCTTAAACTCGAAAACAGAGATATTTATATGCAATGATATGTATAATGCAATATATATATGCGCTATGCTAACGCAATTATCTATATTTTTTAGTTATTATTAATTAATTATTATTTTTATTTTATTATATTTTTCATTATCATATTTTCTATTCTTATTTCTTATTA
>NC_030852.1:24147255-24171111 GCF_000208745.1 Theobroma cacao
ATATATATATGCAATTGTCTATTTTTTTACTTATTGTCATTTATTATTATTTCATTATTATTTTACTTCATTTTATTTTTTTTATTATCATATTTTCTATTCATTTTCTTATCATTATTTTTTCATACTTTACATTTTTTATTCTAAATTTCTCTTATATTTTTCTTTTATAATTAGATAAGTTGTTTAGGATTCCTTGTTATTTTAGTCAATAAAAATTTTAAATTTTACTTTTTTATCATTTTTTTATTTTATGATTTTTTATTATTTATTATTTTATTTTTTATAAATTATTATTATATTTTTAATAAATATTTTCCTTCTTTGTTTTTTATTATTATTTTCTATTTTCTCTTAACATCTAATCATTTTAAAAATATTTTATCTTTTTATTTTACCTAATAACATACTAAAACTAATTTACCCTTCAATCAAATATTGGGCCAAACATAACCACAAAGATCAAATCAAAAAAAAATTTACCTTTCACAGGCTAAAATGACCCAAGATAATCGGATCACTCCAACTAGTCTGCTTCCCAAGGCCCTCAGGCCTCTCCCAAAACGCACCGCTTTGGTGTCTTGTCCAGCAGCCCTTGGTGCGCCCAAAACGATGCCGTTTGGAGAGAATGAATCGGACTTTGGATGAGTTACAGGACGACGTCGTTTAAGGCCTCTGTGCCCTAGCTATAAGAACCTCTTTTTCTTTCCTTTCTCTCCATTTTCCTTTTTTGTTTCTCTCTCTAACCGCCTAACTCTCTCCCTTCTCTCTAAACAAATCGGATTCTGCTGGGTTTCTCCTTCTCACGCAGGCAAACTCCCCTTGGCCGCCGATCTGTTGGAGGACCCACGCCGACGAACACCTCCTGCCGGCGAAAACCCCCTTGGCACCGATCGGGTGCTTCTGCTTTCTTCCCTGTGCCAGGTCCAGTGGAGCGACGGTCGGGCTTCCTCTCTCTCACCCTTCTCCTGCGCTTTGTCGGCTTTTCCCTCTCCTACCGTCGGTCGACTTTTGTCGGCCTCTCAACTACCGTCGGTCGGCTTCTCCCCATTGTACATTTTCATATTTTTTTTGAAAAATTTTTGGATTCTTCTGGCTGCTAGACTAGGGTGTTTTTGATTTTTCAGGTTGTTTTTGGGTTTTTGATTGCTTGTTTGCTTTTGCTTGCCGGATTTAGGATTTTTCTCCGATTTTTCTTCTCCCCCCCCCCCCCCCAAATGCTACAGTGCCCCCTCTCCTTTATACCCGGTTCCTGGGCTCTGGAGGGGGCATGCTCCACTGCTTTGTCCCTGGGCACTAGGGGGCAAGTTCCACTACCCTGCCAGATGCGAATTTTTCGCGTCTGGCAGGTTAGAGAGGTGCCTGGCAGGGTGCGTCCGCACCCTGCCAGTCGTACCTCTCTCCTTTCTTTTTCATTTTTCATTTTTTTTTAAATATATGTTTTTTTTAATTCATTTTTTTGTTTATAATTTAGTGTCTACAGATAATAATTTCATTATCTGTATCAAGTTCGGGTATCACCCTTTGTCTACTAGATACCTGAACCCAATTATGTCTTTTAATATATATACTCTATATATTGTATTAATTTATAAAAAATATAATTACTATTATATATTTCTTGGGATACACTCATAAAGAAGACACAAGACTTTTGGAAGTCTATACGAAGACCTAAAACAAGCTCGAAACAGCATAAGAGTCATCTAACAGTTTAGGCACCTTACAAATCAGACTTCATGAATAAAACAGTATCATTTGCAAACTGGAGGTGGGAAACAATAATACCAGATGTCGTGAGATTAATACCATGAAAAAGGCAAAGAGTACGGGCAAAGTTAGCCAACTTTTGTTGGGGGTTAAAGACAAACAGGAATATGGGCTAAAAATTTTTGAGGGAGTCGTTAAGACAAAATATATACCTTTCAAAAAAACACAAAAAATATATAATATATACAAGACTTTAAAAATTTTGGGGGCTCTTCATAAATACACAAGGCTTTGCCCCTGGCAAAAAGATTCCGCCTTTGAAAGTGTAAGATGAAGTGTCTCAACTACCATGATAAGAAAAGGCTAGAGAGGGTCGCCTTGACACAGACCATGTTTCATAGGGAACTCATATGTTGGGGAGCCATTAATAAGAATAGAAAGATAAAAAGAGAATTTTACAACTCCAGAGAAAAATAAAGAGAAAGGTGCGACTCGCAGTCCCTATTTCAAAATATACCATGAATATATAACCAAACATTCATCCATATCTATTGGATCTAAGTCCATAACCATCCATATCCACATTCATCCATAATCATATCATGAAATAAAAGCATATGTTCACTTCAAGTTATTGATCTTATATTTTTATTTAAAGTAGAATGATTCAAACAATTTAAAATTGCTAATTTAAATTAATTGATGTAAAATTTTGTAATCAAATTATGTGAGTTTCCTAAAACAATTTTAAGCAAGGTTTTTTTTTTGAAAATTAAGTTTTTATACCTTAAAGAAGAGCAGGCCCTCTCCAAATATAAAAGAATTGGGTTGCTATATCCCCACAACTTGGGTATATAAACCAAAAACTTGGATAGTTCCTATGTACAATAACAAGCACAAGAGACAGCAAAATCGCAAGAAGCATATACATCAAAGCCCAGGATCAGCCAAAAACCGTGACACTAAGCCAATGAAAAAACAAAAAAGCCAGCAAATAATGAAAATCAAGCATCAACCCTCGGGCTGCAACACTTCAACGTTAGTCCACATGAAATCTAAAAATATTCAGATAATTTTAGGCAAGTTTTCAAAATGCAATTTAGGAAAGTTTCCAAAAATAATTTAGATAAGTTTTCAAAAGAGGAAATTGTAAAAAACAACCCTACTCATAAGCCCATTTCAAAAATAACCTTCAATATAAAGTTAATTGTTTTTAGCTAATTTTAACCATGAAATAACAAAAATACCCTTAAAACCATTTCAAGCAAATTAAATGCTCTCAAATTTTCTCTTCCGCCATTCGTTTGCTTTGCTCCCCATTCTACTATGCTCTCCATTTTTTTCTCTCGTCATCCACTTTCTCTAATTTTACTACCATCACTGTCTCTCTGTCGTCATCTCATCATATAATCAAAGAACATGACATGGAAGGCAACAACATTGTGATACCCCAAATTTTAATATTCGCATAAAATAGTGAAATAGTGGTGATGTGAATCAAGGAAAAATTCAGTTTTCTTCTTAACGAGTTTTAGTGAATATTTATATGCAAGATTCAATAAATTATTTGATAACCAAATTTTTGAAAAAATAAATTTATTGTTGAAACTTACTTTATATTTTATTAAAAATAATTAGGGACTTAAAAGAGTTCAAAATATATTTTTTGAAAGTTTATTTCATATTTCAATTGAATCCCATAAAGGTTAAAAAAATTATGTGGAAATATTTAACTAAGGACAAAATTTTAGTTTGACACAAGCTTTCTTTTTTACTTAGTCAAAGCTTCCAAAAGAAGCCTTACCTTCATACTTTTTCTCTTACTTAGTTGGCTGGCCACCAAAACCCATTTCTTGCTTTCTTCTATTTTCCTTGCCATAGCCACCCAAGATTTCATTCTCCCTTCAACGTGTTTTATTTTTTTTCTTTATTTTTCTTTAGTTTCTTCTTTCATCTTTCTTCTTCTTTTTCTCAAAAAAAAAAAATCAACACTTTATCCTCACTTCCTTTGGGTAGAACCTTAAGAGAGAGAAAGTCTCTCTCTCCTCTCCATTCTTCCTTTTATTTCTCACATATTTTAATGTTAAGGTTTGAACTTTAAATCCTTTAAATTTGAGCTACGTAAGGTAATATTTTCAGCTTCAAAACTTTCAAATTTATTTATATTTTTAGAATTTATTTTCTAATTTTTTAGATTTTTGTTTATTTTGAAATTATAAGTTTTGTTGATTTTTACACCTCCAAGCTCACCAAGGTAAGAAAACCTTAAATTTGAATAGTTAGTTTAATGGGTTTGTGAATTATACTAGAATTCTAGGCTAAATGTTAGGTTAGAATATAGTTTATCTTGTGTATATTTATTAAAATCATTAAGTTCAAATTTATGATATATTTGAGGTTATTATTGTTTATTGGTAAATATAGGTTCTAATGGTACTTCAAGACTTAACTTGGATTGAGGTCTTATTGATACTAGTTTTGTAAGGTGGCATTATCAAGGTGAGTGAACTTGCATTTAAAATATTTTGGACAAATGCATATGTGTTTGAATGAAGTACTTGAATATTCTTGTTTGACTCTTTTAAAATATGCATGGGAACAAGCCTTTGATGAGTGATATCCTTATGTTGTAAAATGTATAATGCGATGAATCATGTGTTTGAAATATTATATTGAATTGCTAATTGAATTGTGGCGTGTGATACATTGAGGATTTTGGGATGTTGTAACTAGCGGTATGATGGTTAATATTATTTTCCTTGGAAGTTGGATTCTGTAACCATGTATATGACCAAAAATAATGAACTATGTGGAAGGCATTAATATGTAAAGATTCTTATTACATGTTGTTATGTATGTTATGCCTTGAGAGGTATTATTGAATGACAGTTATAACCGTGCTTGTGCGGTGTGGGAGTGCACATGACTGTAATGGTAGTGTATGGTATGGGAGCTCATGACGATAATAACTATGTGCAGTGTGGGAGTGCACATGATGATAATAACTATGTGCAGTGTGGAAGTGCACATGACAACAATAGCTATGTGCGGTGTGGGAGTGCACATGAACTGAGTTGAGGTCGTTGATTGTATGCACCGAACCATGTTGACTATATTTGGGAGTGAGCTAGATGTCTTTGATGTATGTTTGAAAATATCTATAGATATTGATATATATATATATATATATACATAAATTCTTTACACATGTTTACATATATTATAGAGATGTTGGAGAAATGAAATGTGATTGCATTGAATGTTGAAGGTTGAAATTCCTATATGTTTTCAAAATGAGTTAAAAGACAACATAGCATCAGGTTTGGTTTTTGAAACATAAATTGCATTGTTTCTAATATAAATGTATCGTGTTACATAAAACCTTCCATATCGTTTGCTTGTTCCCTTCTTATGTTCACTCACTGGGTTTATACTCATTCTTTTCAACTTCATAGTTTGGTTTTCAAATTCAGAGGTAGTTGGATCCTAAGTTGAGGTGCTCCCTCACACTCGCTTTTCAGTAGGTTTACCATGACATTCAGTAGCACTACCCTACCCAGAGTCACTCCACTAGTAGTCAAGGGTCTTTTGCATGTGTACATGGATACTTGGTGTAAATTGTTAGATTTATTTTGAAAACATTATATGTCTATTTTGATTAATGATGCCACTACGAGTTGGCAATTGATGACATTATTTTGGGATGGTACAAATATGTGTATTTGGTTGCCATGGTATATTATTAAGGAGCTTATGGTTGAGAATTATGAATGGTGGCTTTAAAAATAATGATGTATGATTGATGGAATGATGAACGGGATCATATAAAGAGGCTTGCTTGGTCTTAATAGGCTATGACCATTCGGCTCATGCGACGGTCATGGCTCGAGATTTGGGTGTGACAAACATATTCTTGGGATTATTGATTTACATTCACAAGACCCTCTCTTTGTCTATCTCTCGTCATCTCATCGTCGATCTACAGACCAAAAAGTATGGCATGGTGAGTAACAACGGGTTCTTAGGTATATGAGTGTTAAATTTTTTTAGTTATTCAAGTATAGTAGAACGTGCCTTAACGTGTAACAAAATGATTTATGCCTTGGCATATAACATCAATAGGAAAAAGAAAGTTTTGGCATGTAACATCTGGTGGTAAAACTTTGACCTTAGCATGTAACATCTGGTGCCTAATGCTAAAGCTTTAGCTTCGATGTGCAACATCTGGTACCAAAGTTTTGAAGTTGCTTAATTTTTTTAAGCCTGATGTGTAATAATAGCATTTTTTAAACATTTTTAAACATGTAACTTCTTTGTATTTCACTGCAACATAAACCCTTGGAGTTAAAGTATGTAACAATTTTTTTTCAACTGTAATAATATTTTTTTAAGCCTGACGTGTAATAACAACACTTTAAATGTAATTTGGTCTTTATCTTTGTATTTTAATAAAACATAAATTCGTAAAGTTAAACACCTTCACGATAGAGATAAAATTTAAAATAAAAAAAGAATTTGACATGGAAAGGAATATGTATTGAAAAATTATTCAACATCAACATTATTGTTGGGGTGAAATGGTTGGGATGAAATGGATTTGGACAAAAAAAATACTATACAGAATCCTCAAATTTGGACAATTAGCTTTTAGGTTATTTTATTTGTTACATTTCCTATAATCATAAAAATGATTCAACACATAATGTTACATGCCAAGTTCAAAACTTCAACACCAGATGTTACATGCCAAGGTCAAAGCTTTAGCACCATATATTACACACCAAAGTTTTTTTCTTCTTATGGATGTTACATGTCAAGGCATGAATCACTTTGTTACACGCTAAGACATATTTTACTAGACTTGAATCATTGAAAAAACTTAACACCCATAAACCTGTTGTTACTCACCATGCTATACTTTTTGGTTTGTAAATCGACGATGAGATGACGAAAGATAGACAAAGAAAGAGTTTTGTAAATGTAAACCAATAAACCCAAGAATATATTATCACCTTCCATGTCATGCTTTTTGTTCATATGACAAGACGATGAGAGATAGACAGAGAGATAGTAATAGTGGTAAAATTAGAAAAAGTTAGATTACGAGAGAGAAAATGGGGAGCACAGTAGAATGGAGAGCAAAGGAGACGAATGGTGAGAGAGAAAATTTGAAAGCACTTGAATATGAAAAGGTTCATTAAGAGCAATTTTGTGCAAAAATCTTTTCTCTTCACTAAAAACAGTTAAAATTAAAAAGAATGTTATTTTTTAAAATACTCTATCTTTGAGGACTAAAAAAAATCCCTTTTTAAAAATAATTTAGGAAGGTTTCTAAAAATATTTTAGGAAAGTTTCATTAAGAGTCCAAGCCTAATTAGAACTTTACTTCTTCCTAGAGTCATAATCCAAGAAAAGTTTGAATTATACTAGTATCTTAAACAATTTTGATATCCTAATCCTATATATTAGGAGTTTGGCATGTATAAAAATTCCTAAAACGTTTAGGTGTCCTAATCTTATTAGGAGTCAAATTTCACAACTCTAATATGAGTCTAATTCAATCAGAAGAGTCCTAATTTAACTAAAACACCGAAACCTTGGGAGTGGAACTCCTTAGGAGAGGAAGAGGATTGGTGGCGGTAGACCAATTCTATTCTACCAATCCTGGCGAGTTTGGTTGATTTAGAGGTTGATTTTTCTTACATGTTTCGCCATGAGGCACTATCAATGCTTGGACACACATTTTGGACTCAAGCCTTAGTCAAGGAAGCCATTAATTATGAAAAAAATTTCACAAATTACATTCCACCCAAAAATTCTAAAATCTCACCCTAGTAATTTTCAATATGTGCTCTTTAAAATTTAAACTACTAAATAGTAACCAAGGTCAATCCTAACATACTTTTAAATTTTACCAACATGATTGCGTAACTTATACACAATTTTGGTGGCTAAACAAATAAGAAAACAATTAAAATAAAATAGTAGAACAAGCTATCCAAACTTGAAAACCATTTTTAAAATAGTTTTGGAAAATCTTTTCCAATTCTTTTTGTATAATAGCCTTTGATACCATTGTTGGGAAAAAGTCACACTTCCCTTCGATAGAATCAAGTTTTGGTTACTTGATACAGATAAGCCCTAACTAACTCAAGCCCTTGGAGTCACAGTCACAGGGTTTTTGAATACAACATCAAACCTCTACACCATACTAGCAAACAACATGATATCCAAGTGTACAAGCTCCAGAGGTGATACATACGAATTAAAATTGTAAATAACTCCGAAATTGGGAATCTTTTACCCAATCACACGGGCATGTTAGTAAACACCTTTGAATGGCAAAAAAGCATGTTTCATCCATGGTTAGTAAAGATCTCTACATGTCATAATAGATAGTGATATGACATCCTGATGTAATGTAATAATATAATCAAGTGATATTTTTCATCACTTATGTTAATGTTATGTTAATATCATTTTAATTAATAGTAACATAATGATTTATTTTCATAAATAAAAGCATGAGAATTTGATTAAATATAATAAAACAATAAAATTTTATTTAAATTTCAAAATTTAAATTTACTTGAATAGTTTAGAAAATTTTAAAGTATTACAAATAAAAAAAAAAACAAAAAGAGAGGGAAAAGAAGCTGTAGATGCCATTGGCAGTTAGTAGCAAATCTGCGGTGCAGTTAAGGCGTGATTTCTTATTAACCTTATTAATTGGTTTTGTCTAATTTATTAAACAATCGAAATTTATAAATATTTATTTTTAAATACTTTTGGATTTTTCAGTTTACATAACTTGAAGGATCAAATATAAATCTTAATAAAAGAATAAATGAACCACGACATTTTCTTGGAACGATAAACCGTAGATTAGAACAAATGCCACAGCTACTCATTAAAATAAATAGCAGGGGAAAAAACCGAGAGAGCAACAGGGGTACTCTCGAAGTCAGAGCCTTTAAGATTCGTGGAACAAATGGCTGCTTCACTCTCAAGTCTCACTTGAATACCATATGACCTATTCGATACCAGATTAAAAACCCAGAAGATACTTAATCAAAAGCCTAAAGACTGATGTTAGAAGGAGCAAATGCAATCGTACAAAATAAAGTATCATGGTTGATTCCTTAGTAAAACTTGTCATCTACAATTGCATACCAATAAATCATGTAAGTTGATGAACTGTACAGAAAATATACAAAGGAGCCCTTCAATATTCAGGGTAAAACAGTCCCAACAGATCCACATTTAATTCCAAGAAGTTTCTGGTCCCAATCCCACTCCCCCAAGCTCCTTTTCTCACCTCAGTAAAAGTTAATTTAAAAGCTATGCTTGTATATACATCATGAGTCCATGGCTTTCACTTCAATGCACCTTGATAAGACTCAAAACTATAACCTTGTCTACTTGCAAGTCGGTGCAGCTGATCATAGCCTGCAAGTACTCCAGCTCCTGCCACACCAAGAAGCATATTGGCAGTAACTCCTCGAAAAAGTGCTGTGAAACCCTCAAGATGAACAATCTCACGAAAAGCATGCATAGAACTGCGATACTTTATGGACTGTCCAGAGGTTAGCATCATTCGCCGTCGAACAGTGTCAAAAGGATAGGCACAGACCCCAGAAACTGTGGTGATACTCCAACCTAAGAAGAAGCTAGCTAAGAAATTCCCCTGCAGTAAACAAATAATTAACATTTGATGTTTGCACATAACATCTTGGGAAGTATGATTGTATGATGCAAAGTAATTTGATGTACACTACAATTGAGAGTATTATGATCATGACTGCATTAATTGCTAAAAAACCAACAACTAATAACTATTGTAAACCAATCAAAAAAAAAAAAACCCATCACAGACTCCTATGTAGCATTTTAAGAAATCTCCAGATCATAGTTCATAATCATCTATCCAATCATCAAACTTCTGCAATTATGATCTTCTATGTTGGTTCACATCACATGTTACTGTCCATGCAGCTCTAAACACCCAGAACATTCACAGACCAGGGCATACCAGACCAAAAGCTATATCCAGTGTTTTCACTCCCTCTGAACAAGAGTTATCTTGAGAATAAGTATCCACAAGAAAGAATTAAATGCTCACCTCAAGAGGCCCCACCAAAATTATAGGCTTTATCGTGTCATAAATCCCAAAGTACATGCCACGGTACAGAGTAATCCCCATGATTGAAGCCCCAAATCCCCGATAGAGGCCCGCAATGCCATCACTTGATAAGGTTTTACGGTATACATCAAATATCCCGTTGAACTTGCCTTGACCATTAATTGAGCACCCTTTGGCATCAGTGCCAAGTCTAGTACGGGCATAATCCAAATGATACAAAAACAAAGATGTAGTTGCTCCAGCAGCACTCCCTGAAGCCACATTTCCAGCGAACCACATCATGTATCCATCTTTCTCTTTTGAATGCCCAAAAATGCTTTTGAAGTAACCTTTGAATGCAAAGTTGAATGCCTATGGATAATCGAACATCTGTTAAGTAACAAAATTAGGCAGGAGCAATATATGCAAATGAAGAATGTAATAATAAGAATATAGTAAAAATTACACAACTTATAAATGATTATAAATGATAACAAGATTTATCGCATCATTATGATGTTTATCAACAAAAAATCTTATATATCCCATAGACCTTGCAATTTTGAGCATGACTCATTAGCACAACACAAGAATGACACGATGCTAAGCAGATTTGATTCTAAAGTTTTATCATGTTTCATGCATTAATCACATTGCCACATATAAGACACAACAATCATGTGTCTTAAACGAATTAAACCTGCTTAACCTGTTTTGTTAATCGGATTACCATGTTGACCCGTATAACTCAATTATGAACCCATTTAATATAAGGATTTAAAAGACTATTTTAACCTAGTTAAAATGATTTTAAACAATTAATTTTAGAGTTATTTTCTAATTTTACGAGGGTAATAAAATTATTACGTAAGAAAACCTAATTTTCTTCTCTCTTACGATTTTCAAAAACTGACCTCCAAACCCAAAAGAAAATCAAAGTTTCTTCTTCAGTTCTTCCCACTTCCCACCCCTAGCCAGCCCTCCTCAAACAAAACCACCCCCCCTCCCCCAACCAGCATGCACCAGCCACTGCTGACTACACCATCTTCTTTTTGCTTTTCTCCTCTCACAATCTTCACCATTGTAGCTCCAACTTTCTCTTGCGTATCACAGCTCCATACTTTTTTTCCATCATTTTCTTTTTCCTTTTGATGCTCGGGCTCCATCGTAAATCCTAATCTCCAAGACCACTTCTCCAACAGACCTAACTCAAGACCCAACATGGAAACACCCAAGACCGAAGTCTCCAACACAATTCCATCATCAATCCTTTCAAGTTTCACAGCCACTCGTACAATGCAAGTTTGGTAAATATGTTTTATGAAATATTTTGAGATTTGTTTGAAGAATAGTGAAACTCTAAATTTTTATGGTTCTTTTTCTAGAATATTTTTTGTTAACCAAAATTATCTTTGTTTATTGTCACGAGTAACAAAATTGTACATGGTCATTTACATTGCAGGTTATTTTTCTTCCCTTATTTTTTACTGAGTTGAAATATGTAATTGCATGTGCTTCTCTTAGCTCAACATTGAACAATGTAATTACCAACATTTCTCTTAGGCATATATGTAAACAGTTTTATGGCTTCTTCTATAAACCCACGTTTCATGTACATATCTAGAAGAGAGTTTTTGACAAACACATTAGTGTACAATCCAGATTTTATTACTGTCCTGTGAATGCAAAAAGCTAGTTACAAATTCCTTGATTCAGTGCATGATTTCAAAGCATGGACAATTGATATTTGTTTTGCTGCCCTTTTATTTTGTTTGCAATTTGTTGGTTTTGATATTATGCTTCGCTAAAATAGTGAAGCTAAATGGTAAATATGATCATTTGTAAATAGAATCTAAGAATATCTGTATCTACCTTGAATCAAATCCTCACCCTCTGGATGGAAATGATGACTATGTAGAGATAGATGAAACACAACAGAAAGATGAGAAAAAGCAAGGCAAACGCAGAAGGAAGTTCGCTTCACCAGTTTGGACGTTCTTTGAATGTTTGACAAAGAAAGTTCAATTGATGGAAAAGCAAAAGCAAACTGTAAGCAGCATGAAATTGTTTTGAATTGTGACAGAAAGTAAGATAATATGAAACATCATAGTGAAAATTGTATTAAGAGAGACACAAGTGACATAGATCAAATGATTTTTTTCTAATGAATATAGATCTATGTTAATGAGGTTTTCAAAATTTTTCATCTTGAAAAGTTTCATGAATTGGTGATAGCTGCAATTGTCATGCATAATTTACCATTATCATTTGTGAAGAATAATGGCATTAGAGCAATGTTGTCTTACTTGCATGAGGATGTAACTTCAATATCTAGGAACACCGCTAAAGCTAATATGATTAAGATGCATAACAAACAAAGAAGAAAGATGGCAATACTTGCTTAAGGAAACACTTGGTAGGTTTAGTTTGACTTCTTACTAGTGGACTTCTATCACAACTGATGGATATATATATATATCATACAACTCAATTTGTAGACAAAAATTGGGTTTTACAAAAAAGAATCTTGAATTATTTCCCTTTATGTCATCTCCACACAACGGCATTACATTGAATGAAAATGTATATGCATTACTAGCTGAATGGGGAATTGAAAGTAAATTGTTCTTTGTGACATTGGATAATGCTTTTGCTAATGATACTTCTGTTGATTTGTTGAAAGTGCAATTGACTATAAGGAAGGCATTGTTAAGAGGTGGTAAGCTTTTCATCTAAGATATTGTGCTCATTTTTAATTTGATTGTGCAAGATGGTTTAAAAGGGTTTGATAGTAATATCCAAAAAGTGAGGGAAAGCATTAAGTACGTGAAAAGGGTCTCAAGTGAGAAAACAAAAGTTTCTAAAGTGTGAACCTAACGAGTTTGAATGCAAAAGTAGGCTTGAGACAAGATGTTCCAACTAGGTGGAACTCCACATTTGTCATGCTTCATGCCTTTTATTTTTGCATGGCTTTTTCTCAAGCATTGTCCATCTAAAGATGAGCAGGAAAGAGTTGAGAAACTTGGCAAATTCTTGGCTGCCTTTTAGGATATTGCATGTGTGTTTTCTGGAACAAAGAACCCAACAGTCAACTTATACCTCCCTTTCATATCCATGGCACACTTAACCTTGCAAAAGCACATGAGCGGGCAGGATGCGTGTAAGAAAAACACGATTAGTCAAATGTTTGCTAAGCAAGTATTAGTCTGATTTTAGCTCTAACAGTGATATTGGACCCTCGTTACAATATTCAGTTTGTGGATTGGAGTTACAACAAGCTTTGTGGTAGTAATTCAACTCAGTTTAAAAATGTAATCAGTTATTTTCTCTTATAATGAAGATGCTGGCTTCTCCTAATCCATCCTCTTTTAGTAATACTTCTGATGAGCATACTTTAGATGAGGGATAATTTGAAAAGGGGACAAGAAATGTCTTAAGGGTAATTCCTTTATTTTTGAAGTATTAATTTGTTTTTCAATTTTAATATCTTTGACACTATTTTGTAATAAAAAAATCTGTATTTTAATGTGACTCTTCATCTATTTCTATGCTTTTAAAGTTATTTTAATATGTTTGAATTGTTTTGTTTTTTGTGATTAGGGTTTGACACTTATGAAAGTATTGAGTTTGGGGCTACCATTCAAAAATCTCAACTAGGGCTGCATTTGGATGAACAAAGAGTTGAGAGGAGAAAAGAATTAGATATATTATAATTTGGAAGGCAAATCAATATCAGTATCTTGAGCTTGCTGCATGGCTGGAGATGCCTTGAGTACCTCCGAATCTGATTTTAGTGTTGATCATAAAGTTCTTAACCAATATCTTAGCTCATTCAAACTAGATATTATTCAAATAAATCCCCAATAATTAAGGACAAATAAAATGGCAAGCATAAGATCCAACAGGAAAACAGAACAATTTCTCCAAGGATTGCCTAGTATGACAATCAGCAATATAGTAAACAACCGAAAATAAAGGGGAAAAGTATTTTTTGCTTAAAAAATACCTGAGTAGGAAAATATCTGATGACATTGGCTTGGTTACCTCTCCAGAAAGAGAAGAGACCTTCGTCTCTTAATACCCTTTTAAAGCAATCACCAACACCATTGTAAGGTTGATGAAGCTGTCCCCTTTTTATCATCTCCCCTTGATTTTGCAACAAAAGCTTCACTCTCTCAATGGGTGCTGCTGTGCTCTTTGATACTATAGCTGCCATTCCAGCCATCACAAAATCCATTGAAAATTTCTCTGATTTATTCTTGCCCATTTCCATCGTTTCTCTAATCTATCCCTCTACAAATGCCAATATAAGAAAAAGCCCATAAATTTCCATTTAACAAATGAACTAACCAGAAAAAGAAACATCCATATCACTCAACCATAAAAAAGAAGAGGTAAAATTGAGCAATCTAATGAGAGTTTACAGATATTGAAAAAATGGAATTGATTGAGAAGGAAAGAGAAAGGAAAAAACCTGTGCAATACGGGAATTGACGGGTCAATTTTTCAGACACCAGAGAGAGACCGAAGAGAGGGAAGGATGCTGAGAGGAGGAGAAAGATTTCTGTTCGGATTCCTTGGACTAGGCAATTTTGAGCGGCAGCGGCTTGTTCTAATAAAAAAGAAAGATAAATGGGAAATTGCTATGGCTTCCGTAATATTTTTAAAAATTGCAAATATCTCCTTAAAGTAGGAAAATTTATCAATCTCTACCTGTTTCACAATGACTGAAATTTCTGTAAAAATTGTTACTCGAGTATTAAAAGTTTTGTAAAAGAAGTTAAATTAGTATTCGATAATTCAATGTACAGGAGAACTGTTATTCGAGTAAAATTGTTCTCAAATTTTTTGTAAAAGAAGTCAAAATAGTATTTGGTAAATTAAATGTAAAACTGCAGTAAAAAACTATTTAATAATATTTTAATTTATTTTTAAAACAAATTAAAACACTTAACTCTATCAAATTAAATCATAAGTTTCAAAGTGAATGAAACAGATAAAATAAAGTAATTTTCTCAATTAAAAATAAAACTAATTAAAATCAAAAGAAAAAATTAAACTGTTTCTCTCTATAATTTTATATGTTATTAAAAGAAAAATGGAGAATATAAAAGAAAATATCATTCAATTATGAAACTACAAATTAGTACTTTTTGAAAAAGATTTGATTCGTAACGTCACCCCACGTAACTGGAAACTAGAAATTGTAAAATTTTGAGAATCAAACACTTTACTTTGGTTTTTACAGTAAAAAAGATGTTAAGTCGGGTCAAAACTAGTTAGTTTTTCCACAAAATAAACTACCAAAGCATGAAAACTTATTTTTACGACATTGAAAAAAATTTCATTATAGATCTAATTAGTAGAAGTTATATTATGAAGAGTTCCATTTATGGGAGTGAGTTATTTTGTGAAAATAAAATAAAATAGTTATTATTTACTTTGATATGAAAAAAGAAATAGAATAAGAATAGTTATTATCATTTATTACAATGTTTAGTTAGTAAAAATAACTTTGTAATAAGAAAGGAATAGAAATTAAAAAGATAAAAATATCTTTTATTATTTATATTATTATTTTTTATTTTATTTCTTAAATATTAATAATTAATATTTTATTTATAATTAATCATTAATTTTATNATTTTATTTTATTTTAATATATTAATATTTTATTTATAAATTAAATATAATTATTATTAAAATATTAATAATTTGAATTAATTTTTAAACTCAAAATATTTTTTAATATATAATTGAAAACTTAAACTCTTATTATAATAAGATTTATTTTCATCAAAAACAAAAATAATCTTTATATAATTTAGTAAAATTTATACCAAAAGATAAAATTAAGTAAATTTTTTCTTTTTTAATCATTAAATTTTTATTTTTATTAAAATTTTAATTTTAATAATTTAATAATTTACAATTAAGTATTAGTATTTTTTATTTTTTAATTATATTTTCACTTAAAAATTTTAAAATTAATATTTTTAAAATATTAATATTTTATTTATAATGTAAATATTAGTATAGTTAAAATATTAATATTTTTAATATAAAACATTAATTTTATAAGTTTAGGTGTGTAATTTTTCAAAGAAAGTAAGGACATTTTAGTTCAAAATGTTTTGAATTCTATTCCCATAAGTATGGAATAGCTAATACCACGGGGAGATGTGGTATTAGCTATTCCAAAGTTTTGTCTGATTTTGAAGAATAGTCATTTCTTTTAGAATAACTATTCCTTCTTCTATAAACATACCAAACATAAGGAAAAAATTTTTGAGGACATTCCTCCAACCAAACATGCTATAAAAGAGTAGATAATGTCTTACTTTCTCGTGGTGGCTTTATTTTGAATTCAGATGGTGCTTATAAGTCAAGTTCGAGATGTGCCTCTGCTGGGGGCTTGATTCGCAATGTTGTGGAAACTGGATCAATGGATTCGTGGTAATATTGGGGTCACACAAAGTTTGGCAGCTGAGCTTTGGGGAGCTTGGCAAGGGCTTCTATTAGCAAAAAGGTTGAACTTTAGTCATTTGATTGTAAAGTTAGATGCAGCTGTTGTAGTTTAGTTTCTCAATGAGGGGTTGTTGTCATAACGTGCGGGTCCAAAACCCAACCGTTAAACGTGAAAAATTTAGAAAGTCGTCATCAATTTTTTTTTTATCTAGGTGCAATTGATCACCTAGTAAATTTGTTTTTCTTGACGAAATCCTAAATTAATTTTAGAATCACTTAAAGAACACGACTTGGTTTTATATATTTTAAAGTTTGGTTAAAGAGTACGGTTATACATGAAAAAGGATTAGCACCCAGCGACGCTCATTCCACGAACTGTACCACTTAATCATATGTTATTTTATTAACCTTAACTTTTTAATTTTATTCTTATGTTTCCTTAATCCTTGTTTATTTATATTATCTTTTATTTTATTTACAAATTAAAACATTTTATTCAATTTTACAAGTAAAACGTGCATATGATACAATTATGAAATGCATGGTATAAATTTTGAATGATGCCAAACGAAAACCATTTATTAAGTGACTTCCCGAATCTGCCCATCACACTAGTGGGATCCGAAGGTATCCTCTCATCTAAAGAAATACTTGAGAAACTCGCCTTCGCAAGTTTAACAAATAAATCGCATCATTGGGGTAGTTGTTTGCAAGTAAAAACAATATTTTTATTAATGTAGATCCTAATACGAGCAAAACTTTTTTATTAAAGATATTCTTCGAGCCCTCCCATCATACTGGTGGGACTGAAAGGTATCCTTTCACCTAGAGAATTTTTTGAAGGAATTCGCCTTTGCAAAATGTCCCATCATCGGGGCTTTGATTTGTGCACACAATACGCCTACATGCCATGACATTTAACAATGCAATAATGATGCGTGACGTGCTACAAACCCATATGTCCACTATAGATTATTCTCTATATTCATTATTATTATAATCTTATCATCTTTAAAAATGTTTTATTATCATTATTATTTATTTATTATCATGAAGATCCTAATTCTTCACGATTCTATATATTTTTTGAAACCTTAAGTATATATATGCCATTTGTTCTCTTGCATTTATTATTATTATATTTATTATTATCATTATTTCATTATTTCTTTTTGTTTTTATATTTATGTTTGATTAGTAACTAAGTTAATACATTTTTCATTTACTTAGGATTATAAACATCGAGACTAAAAATTGAAATCCTCCTATCATACTAATAGGGTTTTAATTGAAATCCTTTATCTAAAAAAATTCATTTGGGATTGCGACTTCTCATATTCCGAATAAATATTCTATCACCGGTATAATTTGATGTTCTCCCCATTAATAGTATTATATATGTGCATATATTTTTTTACATGCTTATATGTTTTACTTTCTTAACTATTAACTAAATATTATTTCCCCTTTTTTATTTTATTTTTTTCTTTCTAAACCCCTTTTTTATAACTAAATATTTATTTTATATTTTAATTGGATTCATTATTATTATTTTTATTTAACTAAATATTACTTTACATATTTTCTTTTTATAGTTAAACATACTTTTAAACATTTTTGTTATTTTTGTTATTATTTCTATTTCTATATTTTCTATTTGTTTTAGTCTCATAACACTAAAAGATCATTTGAAATTTTTATAACATATTCCTAAAATGATTTTAATTAAACCTACATCACCAAAAACACATTTATTACTAAATAAAATGGGCTAGACCCAAAATAAACCAAACCAACAACAAATCCATAAAAACAAGGTAAGAGTTTTACTTCACTAGGCTAAGGAAAGCCCAAACTACCGACCTATGGGAAAAGGATGCCCGAACTTGTTGCCGGCCCACCGCGTCTCCTCCAAAATATGTCGTTTAGGCGTTGCCCCCTTCAAATTTTGACCTTAATGAAACAGCGCCGTTTAGGTCCTAATGCTCAATATAAAATCCCTCTTTTCTTCATTTCCCTTCATTTTCCTTTTTTGTTTTTTCTTTTTACTGTTGATTCTCTCCTTTCTCTTTACCCTAAAGCTTTGTCTCACTCTTATCCCTCTTTCCATCGTCATTCACCCTCACCATCGATGGCACCACACCAAAAACCTTCTCTTTCCTTTTCTCCCAAAACCCAACTCTTTATTCTCCCCTTCACTCGAATGAAAGAAAGATCCCCACAACCTTCAAATATCTAAATCTCTATTTCTTGACCATTTTGATTTTCGACTTTGTAGGGCTTTGGGGTTTTTTCTTTTTTAAGTTTTTGCTTTTTGATTGTGGTATTGTGATTGTTGGTTGCTGGAAGAAACTAGGTTTTTTCTTTTGCAAGGACTTTAGGGTTTTTTAAGAGTGGTTTTTAAGGCTTCGGGTAGTTAGGTTTTTTTTCTTTGAATCGATTGCCTAGGGTTCATAAAATTAGCTCCATTTTTCCTTATGAATTTCGAGTTTTTATAGAACCTAATTGTCCAAGTTTTTGGACAATTAGGAAGTGAAATCAGGCTCTGAGCATGATTGCACAAGTGAGGGGCTCTAGGCAAAATTGGGGTAGAGCCGCTAGTTTGTCAATTAGCTTTTTTTTTATTTGATTTTTTTGTTTTTTTATTTTTTTCTTTTTGATTTGATTTTTTTATTTTTTTATTTTCTTCAAAATATTGATTTTTTTGTTTTGTGGGCCTTTGGGACTTTAAAAGTCAAAAGGGTCCAATTTAAATCAAAGCCATAACGGTTTTGGGCTTTAAAAAGCTTAAAATGGATTAATTTTAATTAGACCTAGAACTAATTTGACCCAATAACATAATAAAAATGAAAGATAAATAAAATAAACTATATGGATGATGATAATAATAATTTGTCTAGAAAAAATAAGGTGTTTATAGTTGCCTTTTTTGGCATATTTTTGAGAATCAGGAATTAAGCAAAGACATAGACACCTTGCTCGGACCAGATCAAAAGATGTTCTTTATTTTTGAATGAAGCTATAGGACTTTTCTTTTAACTCTTTTTTTTCTTTTTCTTTTTTAAATAACCAGAAAAGCTCCTCGTAGCAAAACAAGGCTATGTAACTTAAATTCTATCATGCAAGATAACTAGGCTTAGACATTTTGGATTCCAACTAAATTTGGGCTTAAATTATTTCATGCCAATATAACTGGACTTAAACATCTTGGATGCTAGTTTGATTGGACTTAAAGTCATTTATGTCAATGTAACTGGACTCATATATCTTGGATGCTAGCTTGATTGGGCTTAAAATCATTTGTGCCAATGTTACTAGACTTATAAATGTTATAAATCTTGGATGTCAACTTGATTGGGCTTAAACTCTTTCATGCCAACATAACTGGACTTAGACATCTTGGATGCCAGCTAATTGGGCTTAAACTTTATTTGTGTCAACTAGACTTATACATCTTAAATGCCAGTTAAGTAGGGTTTAAATTCTTTCATGCCAACATAACTGAACTTATATATCTTGGATGCTAGGTAAATTGGGCTTAAACTCCCTTTGTGCCAACATAACTGGACTTATACATCTTGGATGCTAGTTTGATTGGGATTAAATTCTTTCGTGCCAACATAACTGGACTTATACATCTTGGATGCCACTTAAATTGTGCTTAAACTCTTTTCGTACTAATGTAATAGGACTTATATATCTTGGATGCCATATATATTGGGCTTAAATTCTTTTGTGCCAACGTAACTAGACTTATACATCTTGGATGCCAACTAATTGGGCTTAAACTCTTTTTATGTCAACTGAACTTATACATCTTAGATACCAGTTAAATTGGACTTAAATTCTTTCATGCCAACATAACTGGACTTACACATCTTATATGCCAAGTAAATTGGGTTTAAACTCCTTTTGTGCTAACGTAACTAGACTTATACATCTTGGATGCTAGTTGATTGGGCTTAAACTCTTTTTATGCCAATGTAATTAGACTTATACATCTTGGATACCAATTTAATCAAGCTTAAAATCATTTCGTGTTTAATTTTTCTTTTTTCCTTTTTCAATGAAAAAGTCAAACTCTTCCTCATTTAATCAAGGTTTCATAATTGTGAAAACATTGCATTGGGTGAATTTCACTCTTACTGCTTGAAAAACACACATCAGTCTTGACATTTGTTTGAAAATTTTCAATTTTGAGAATGTATGGTTATATGCATGATTGGAAATGTATGCATCATTGATGATGGACAAATGATGCATTGCTTCCCTTTGTTTTGCACCACATATTCCTCACTTAAAAGATAATTTTCCTTGGCTTCACATCTTTTGACGATGATCTTGTACAATCGCCAATTTCTTCACTTCTAAAGAACCTTCTTGCTATTCTCGTCATATTGATTTGGATTGTTGAAATCACTTTTCTACAATAGATGTTAATAAAAGATCACCAATTCAAACTGGGTTTTAATGCTTCCATGCCTCTCTATCATGAAAGTTTTTCCTTTCATTGCTTTTTCTCACTTTTCTTGAGAAACGAATTTGTCTTTTTCAAAAGTTCTTGTCTTATCTCACAATGATTGAAGGATTTTCCTCACAAAAATCGTAAGGATTCTCTTTCTCTTTCTTTTTCTTTTTCTTTTACTTTAGAAAACATCTTGATTTTGATAAAATCATAACAAAATTGCCCCACACAATTATTTTCTGATCAAAGATAGCTAAATCTTGGAGGTGGAATGTATCAATTCCACACTTTTCTTGTTGAAGTGATAAAATACCCAAGATTGGAAAAGCATGTGATGTTTGAATCTCTTAAAAATTAGTGATTTTCTATTTAAATGACCCTAGGGAGGGTCAAATCACAATTTGATCTTTTTAAATGGATTGAACGGTTCAACAAATTAAAGTCTTGCGTAACAAAAAGGTCTCACTATTTTATGGGAAAAAGAAAGATCGATGTTTCTTCGTCTAAGCTCATAAATGTTGCATGATTTTCCTAAATTTATACTCTTTGAAAATCAAACTCTTCACAAAAAGACTCATTTCAAATCACAATCAATTTTGACACTCTTCCGGTCTCATGGTGTTTGGCATTTTGATAGATGTCAACACCAACTTTAGAGACTTAAGATTTGCAAGGTTATTTTGGAAGAGAATGGTTCAAAGTTCAGCATTGATTTTATGACAGATCTTGAATTTTACATTCTTGGACATTTTGAGAGTCTCCAATGCACTCTAGTTGCTTTGAAATGATATCTGTATCGTGCGTTTTATTATAACCTCAGTCAAAATCATGAGTGGCTTCGTAAGTTCCCCTTTTTACTCCAAATTGCCTTTTCAGGTTTTCACCCTAAAGCTCATTTTTTTCTCTTTTCTTTTTTTTTTCATCCCTTGTTTATCTCTTTTTCTTCTTTTTTTTTTTTCATTGATCATTCCATCATGCATTTGAAAAAATTTAAACTCTACCTAAAATGGATTCTAATGGATAATATTAGCAAAGAAAAAAAGGCCAAGGCCTCATTGGTTTTATGATGACCGTTTTTTAGAAAAAAAGCTCTTCAATTTATGCATCCACGCTTGATCAAAATAGACTTTTTAAAGCATGTAATGTAGGTTAAGGTTAGAGGCTTTGTTAGAATGGATAAAATGGCCCAAAACATGTAATTAAGGGTGATCAACGAATGATCATTTATGTGAAAATCTTCTAAGACATTTGTCTTTTCGATTTTTCAAAACATGTCTTTCCATCAATTGTCTTTTTCATTTTCATCACTTTTTGATCTTTTTTTTTTCGTTTTTCTTTTTGATAGGTTAAAACTCAAATTCTTTTGCATTTGCCTATTCATACAGGGTGTTCTCTTTCTTAAAATGAGATCTTATTCTCTTTATTCTTGGATAAGATTCTCATACATATTTACCCCTCCAATATGAGAAGTGTTCCTTGATTAAGGTGCATTTAGAAAAAAATTTGATAGGCCCAAAGGGGTAGCAAGCGGATAATTCTCATTTGTGAATGGAAAATGAAACATGGCCATTTCTCATCTCAAATATGGTTACTTACCTTAAAGAGCAGTCCTTATAAGGGATGAATTTTAGAGTAACTTGATTTTTTTTTTTCTTGGTTTGGCATTGTTCGAATGTCTCAAGTACATGATGTTACTGTCAACTTTTCTCACCATTCTCTTATTTTTTTTCTTCTTTTTCTTTTTTCTTTCTCTCATTTTTTTATACCTTCATAACTTAAAGCTTGACTCAAATTTTCCAAAATGAAAGATTCATTGAAGATGCCCTTTCTTGATAAACTACTCAAATGAAGGCTTAAGCAACAAATTTGAGCAATTATAACCCTTTCAAAGCCTTCAAAGATCTCACTTCAAACCTCAATTTTGCAAATTGCTCCTATTATCATTTCTAAATGAAGGAGAAACAAAGGCTATTTTTTAAGTCGATTGTCTTGGAGGTATTGAGAAATTTTTCTTATTCTGATCATCTTGCCTTAGAGTATGGATGAAAGACAACTTTAGGCAATGGGTGGAAAAGCTCACATTTTGGATCCAATTGAAAGAGGTTGAGTGGTTTTGATGCATTTGAAGCTTTGGCTAGTCTTGACACTTATCAAATTACTAAATTCAGATTCTTTCAAAGAGTGCAAGATTTTCTTTTTTTTTTTGAAAAAGATGAATTTTATGTTGTCATAACATTAATCATTACTTAGACGAAGACCATCATCCTTAGATGTCAAATGATAAAATTGATGAAGTTTCAGAGCTTTTACTTACTTTGGGATTTAGGCCCTTGAATGGCTTTCATTCACTTGGTTAAGGCATTAAAAATGTTTGAAGATATGGTTTGAGAATGTTTAAAAGGATGGGTTAATTTACAAATAGCAACCACCAATTCTATTGAGATTCTTTTCACCATATACTTTATAAGAACCTTTTTCTTTTCTTTTTTTCTTTTTCATGCATGATTTTGGAAACAAGAAATATGGGGCTTTATTTTTAAATTACCAACATTCTAAAAACTCCTTTCTTTTTCTTTTGTTTTTTGAGAAAGAAAAATAAATAAAAAAGAACCAAAAGAAATTTGAGCAATTTTCAGGCTTTTATTTACAAACTTGATTCAACTCATGACAACATGTTATGATGATAAAAACCAAGCATACACTCTGTCGTAACGTGCGGGTCCGGGAACCCGACCGCTAGACGATGAACTGTGAAAACTCACTAAAAAAAAAAATTAAACTAGGAGTCGCCACCAATCTTTTTTTTTATATTTTACTAGGTGTGATTGGCCACCTATTTGACTCGATTCTAATCGATGAAAACTTAAATTAATTTTAAGCCCACCGAAAAGAACCTTAAACCGGTCTACAATTTTCTGGATCTAGGTTCGGGAGTACGGTTGCGCCCGGGGAAGGATTAGCACCCCTCGGACGCCCATTCCATGAACGGTACCATTTTTAGATTATCCTATTGGGCTTTAATTTTTAATTTCACTAGATTTCCTTAATTATTATTTTTTATTTTATCTCCTATTTAACCTAAAATGGAATG
>NC_030852.1:24172301-24189545 GCF_000208745.1 Theobroma cacao
TTTTTTGTATAATCAAGCTCTTTATTTACTAAGGATTTCGGAATCTTGAAATCGAGACCCTCCCATCATACTGGTGGGGCCTTGATTCGGATTCCGAGCCTAGGGAACATAAACTCGGGATTGCGACTTCTCGCATCTCGATCGATTATCCCATCATCGGCAAATCATTTTATTAATTATATATACATATTTTTAAAAGAGTTAACTTTACAATATTGATTATCATACCTATTTTATTATTTTTAATGCTTAATCTAATAATAATTTTTTAATTTCTTAATTTAATATTTTAGCCTATCGTTTGTTTTATTCATTTATATTATTATTTTATTATTGTTGTTTTTGTTATTTACCTATTTTTTTATGTTTTCTATTTTAATGATTTTGATTTTTTATTTATTATTATTTTTTATATTTTTAATCTACATTACCGTGTTATTATACTATGTCCTCATTATTTTACTAACAAAATGCTACATTAAGCAAATCATCATAACTATCATAAACAAAAGCCCAAGATTTAAAACTTACCCAAGATTCAAGCCCGACTTAGCCCAGTACGCATCAGTCCGGCAGAAAGCCCATGAGCATGCCCCAAGTATTCAGCCTTCTTGAGCCAAAACGCGGTCGTTTTGAATGTCCTTGAACTGCCCAAACGTATTCCCCAAAACGACACCGTTTAGCTTTAAGCACTAACTATAAAACCCCCATATTTTTCCTTTTCTTCCCATTTCTCCCTTTCATTTTCTCTCTCTACCTATAAACTCTCTGACTACTCTCTACACTCTTCTTTCCGACGACAGATCTGGTGGCGTCGATGGTCGGGGCCCCTTCTCGCGTCGGCGAACTCTTCCTTGCGGCGTGGGTCAAGTCGGCTCTCTCCCACCGGCGACAGATCTGGTGGCGCGACGGGTTCTCTTACGGTCGGCCTCCCCAACCGGTAGCGTCGCTCCTCGCCTGGGTCGGCTCTTCCTTCCGGCGACAGATCTGGCGGCGTCGATGGTCGGGCTCCTTCTGGTATCGGCGAACTCTTCCTTACGGCGTGGGTCAAGTCGGCTCTCCCCAACCGGCGACAGATCTGGTGGCGCGACTGGTTCTCTTACGGTCGGTCTCCCCAACCGGTGGCGTCGCTCCTCGCCTGGGTCGGCTCTTCCTTCCGGCGACAGATCTGGCGGAGTCGATCGGTCTTCTCTGGCCGGACTCCCTTTTTCCCTCTCCCTGAACACGCTTTCTCCTTTTCCGGTTCTTTTTTGGATATCTCTCTTCGATTTCTTTTTGTGGAATTTTTGTGTGGCTGCTGGGATTTTTGTTGCAGGTTCCTCCTCCCTCCCGAAATGCTACAGTGCCCCCTCTCCTTTATACTCGGTTCTTGGCCTCTGGAAGGGGCACGCCCATTGCCTTGTCCCTGGGCACCCAGGGGCAAGTTCCACTAACCTGCCAGACGCGAATTTTTCACGTCTGGCAGGGTGAGGGAGGTGCCTGGCAGGGTGCGTCCGCACCTTGCTAGTCGTACCTCTCTCCCTTTTTTTTCATCATTTTTTTGTTTATTATATTTTTAATTTAGTGTCTACACACTCATCTCAAATTATATGATCATGCATGAAAGACAGTGCAAATTCCCAAGAGTTTATGCTCTCAAAACATAAACATGTACACGACTAAAAAGTGATCAAGGATTGCCCCTGAATTGGCATACTACTCAATTGTTCGAAAACCTAAGCCTTGCATCCATCACTTTTGCTTCTATAACTGTTGACAAGTTCTTTGAATTTAGTTAGGTCTACATCGATTAAAGCTTGAACTTTGTTCTTGAATGCATTGCAATTCTCTGTGGAATAACCTTCAACCCCATAATGGTAATCACATTTAACATTTGGGTTATACCATCTTGGGTAAAGAGGTTTCCTAAGCTTGGAGGGAATAATGAAAATCTTATGGTTTAGTACCAATAAAGGGAAAAGCTCTGTGCAGGACATTTGTAATAAATGATACACTTTAGCTTTCTTTCTTTTCTTGATTCGAAGGTAATCTAGATCAATTTCTTGATCACTTGAAGTGGACATGTGGGGTAGGGGAGCTTGTGTAAGTGGTGGCTGAGTGTAAGAAGCGAAGGGTCGAGGTAGATTATGGACATATGGTGATGGGTGTGAATGAGTGCCCATAAGATCTCCTTGTATGTCACCAAATTTCCTTTTGTTTTTCCTTTCAAAAGTCATTGCTTGAACTCTTTTATCAAAAGCATCATATTCTCTTTTGATGAGATCATTTGCTTGTGAGTCTACGATCTTTCCTTTTTTTATTCCATCTTTAATCCTTCCCACTAAGAACATTAGATCCGTGAAATATGAAGAAGCATTACGCACTAATCTATTATAATATGGAGGAAGAAGAGTATCAATAAATAGAGAATTTAATTCTCTACTAGTTTGGGGTGGTTGGACTTGTGATGTTAATTCCTTCCACCTACAAGCATACTCCTAAAAACTTTCAAAAGGGTTTTTTCCCATGTTTTGGAGGGTTATTCGATCAGAAATTGCTTCTAGCCTGTGCATGTATTGTCCTAAAAATGCTCAGGGCAAATCTCTCTATGTGCGAATACAATCCTTTTCCAACTTGAAGTACCAGTTAACCACAGCTCCCTTCAAATTGTTTTAGAAAAAATGAATGAGCAATTTCTCATCATGGGCATATGGAGCCATCTTGTTGCAATACATGATCAAATATGCCTTTAGGCATTTGGTTCCATCATACTTTTCAAATTTTGAAACTTTAAACTTAGGTGGGATAACCACATCAGGCACAAAACCTAATTCCCTTGCTTTAATGGAATCATAGAAATCCATTACCCTCAATGGCTTTGAGGCACTCATCTAAAAAATCATACTTTTGTTGCACTCTCGATTCTTCTCTCGATCTTGATAAGTCCGCTTTCAAGTTTCCTTATACCTTAAGGTCATTCAAGTCTAGTGTAGGAACCTGGTTAGAAAGATTTGCCCCTAGAATTGGCATAGTTTGCCTTTGTGTTGACGATTGGATTAAATTTTGAAAACTTGAAGATCCTTCGATAATTTCTCTTCTTTCATCGGCATTCACTATCTCCATTAGCTTTGCCAACTGTTTTCTTATATCTTCTTATGTCTTTTTCATCTTGTCTATCCAATTTGATTGTTCATCTCTCATGATTCTAGCTTGAGCCCCTGTATTATGCCAATTGTAAGTGAGCTCCCTCGAGCTTTTCTCTTTTCACAAAATGGAAATAAATTAGACTGAAAAACAAATTATGCCAAAGATCTTTCTAGATATCTTGCTCCTTCAATATATAATTAGAAAGAGATCTTTTATTCTCGAGAATCAACAATAATCTTGTTACTTATTTTATGGAATGTAGCAAGGTCAAGGAATGCTACTAGTAATCAAAGAAAGATGAATGCTGAGTGCCTGTGTGTCAAATTTGATGGATGTTTGAATGCATGATGGGATAATTAAATGTATAACGAGTGATTTGATACACAAAAACACTTAATTATGAATAGTGCATCAATATGATTACAATTCAAACAAACTCTCTTTTTCCGTTTTTATGGTTTTTTTTTGTTTTTTTATGTTATTATGAAACAAATTTAGAAAAATATTGAACAAGATCTCAAAAGTCAACATTCATATGTTTACGACAATATAATTCTTCACAAACATAAACCTATTCTTACAAGATTCAAAAGAAGTTAAAGATTATAATATCTTAAGGTCTCAAAAAACTTTTTTGAAAAAAATCTGTACAGTCAATCCTTCTTTCATCTTGACACCTAATTGTGCTTCCCACAACCATGCCCCATTATCTTTGCTGGATTGAACTACTTGGCGTCCATTAATGTTTGCACTCGATACTTGAAGGTGTCAGAATCTTCGATGGAACGTCCCACAACTCCACCAGGATAATCACATCTTGCGTTTGAATTGAACCACTTTGGGTATGGAGGTTGCGAGGGTTCCAAAGGAACCAGGACAATAAGATGATAATGAATTAATTGATAAAAGAGTTCTTTGTAGGTAACAAGAATAGGGTTAAATTGTTTTTCTTTCTAGATTATTTTTGAGGGGTGCCTAGGCTAGGAGTAGGGTTGGTTGATAATGGTGCCCGTGGTTGGGTTTGAAAAGCTTGTTGAAATGGTGGTCGAAAAGTGTTTGGACAAGGGTATTAATTTGGCCGCAAATTGATACTAGTGGGTTGAAAAGTGGTGGGTTGAGAATATGCACTTGGTTGAAACCCATTGTTCGAGGTTGTGTAGCATCTAAAGACCCTATCTTGCTCATGAAACTTTTCAACTCAATCATCTGTGTATTCAACTCATCCATCCCTTTACAACTTTTTCCAAACCTTGATCCTTATTTGGACCACTAAGTAATGTGTTAGATCTATCAAGGACAAATTGATTTTTATTCAGTGATTGCTTTAGGCGTAATTCTATTTAAAGTGATGGGGATTCTTGTAGATGAATTCCATTAGCTTCATTGAGACATTCAACCCTTTCTATCAATCTAGCAATTTGTCCTTTCATCTCTCAAAGGTCATGTCCAAATTCTTCTTAATTATATTCTGATGCACTTATCCTTACTTTCAATTGGTGTTTCATGTCTTTCAATTCTTATTGACCCAAACCAAAATAAATTAGGAAAGAAAATTGAAACTTTACTAAAATTTTTGAATTTTTTCCTTTTTTTTAAATATAGATTTATTCCTTTTTCTACAAAATTAATAACATTGTAAGGTTCTTCTTTATTAGAATAAACATGAGATAATTGTATGTAGATGAAAATATGATATTTGCATGTATGCATGAAATGCTATGATGCCTTGATGTATGTATGATATGAAGTGAAATGGGAGACCACATTATTGAAAATCATGTACAACGAGAAGTAGAAAATTTTATTTAAAACTAAAATCTCTCTCTTTTTGTAGTTTTTGAAGAAAATGGAAGAAATTAAAAAACTTTTTATGTTCTTTCTTCTTGTTGCCTAAATGGAAAACCACTTTCTTTTTCTTTTGCGCTCAGCAAGAAACATCATTTTCATTTTTTACCTTCTTCATTTATTTTTGTAAAAGAAGAAACTTTTCTCTCTTTTTCTTTTCTTTCATTTTTATGGACAAAAGGAACTAAAGACTTTTTTTTTTTAGAAGACTTCACTTGAAGGAAATACCTCTCTTTTTTTGTTTCCTTTCCTTATTTTTTTTTATAATTGGGGAAGGGGATTCGAACTCTGCTCTCTAAGCAGGGGATCATACATCAACCAATGAGCCAAATGCTTGAATGTTTGTTTTCTTTCTTTATATTTTTGTTTTTTTTTTCACGAAAGAAAAAGAAAAGAATCCTCCCTCTTTTTCATGTTTATTTTTTTTATTTTTAGGAAAAAATAGAAAAAACTATTCTTTTGAAATTTTTAAAGTAAAGTAGAGAGAAAAGTATTTTTAAAAAAATAGAGAAATAATGAATATAAAAAAATCTTGTTCTTCTCCTTTTTTTAAGATGGAAAAGGAAAGAATTTTTTTTTTAGTTTTTTTTAAATCACTTTGACACGTGTTATTTTTATTTTATTAAAAAAGGTCACTAGAACAGATTTATTTCTTCACGTGTTCTAAATTAGGGTATACTTTTCATGACCAGTTCGGTAAGGTTCTACCTATGGGATGGCTCTTCATGGTTTTCTATATGTTGAGTTCGGTTTCATTCAAAGCTAAAGGTTTCGAAATTTTTCCTCGTTGTTGTCCCACGTGGACTAACAAGGCACCCTAGTCCTCACCCATTATAGGCTTCAAACGAACTAGGTTCAATCTAAGTGAGAGTGTTTCACTAGCCCATGCAGAGGTTATCACCTCATGAGAGCTAACTACTTAACCCCTTTCTAATGAGAATAGAACCTGAATATCATCCCCATGTCACATTAATTCAAGACTGTCTTTCCCTTATTTAGGAAGGTTGGGTAACAAAGGTTCCTCACATCTTTCGTGAGGGAAACACAATGTGCAGATTTTTTGGCCAATTTGACTCGATGGGAATGACTCAATTGTCAAATCTTTCGGAAGACTTGAGACTGTTGCCTAGAAAAGATGTTTGGTTTTTCTAGACTAAAAACTTAATTTGGTTCTTATGTACTAAAAACAAAACACTATTGGAGGAAACCTCAAATCACAATAAATAACTAAGAGAGTCAAGATCTTTCATTTCATATTACCGATTAAGAAATTGTTGTAATTTTGCAATACAGGTCAAACCATCACTAGTGATTATCATCTCATTCACACAGAGGAAAAGAATAAGAATGTCATGATTAGTATCGATATTGAATAAATAATACAAAATTATGAGAGAAAAAAATAAAACTAATTCGAGTAATAATGGAATTGAAGGTTTGGTCTTGATGCTTGTTTCAAACTGTATAAAGGTTACTAAAGTTTACAAACTTTATAAAGAGGACAACAGGATGAGGGTAACCAAGTGAAGGCAACATGTACACTTCTTCTTTTAAATCACCATTAAGAACAACATTCTTAAGTCCATTTGAAGAAATGTCTAATGTTGGACAACAACTTCCTAAAAAACTACAAATAAAAGTTATATGAGCTAAAGAAACAAGGTTTCTTTTAGTCTATCCCATATTAAAAGAATGGCCTATATGTTTTTGTTTTTGTTTTCTTTTCTTTGCCTTTTTTTGGAAAAGGCATTTTTTTAATTTATTAAATAAAGTGTCACGACAAAATTAGTTCCTTCATGTGTCTTAATTTAGGGTGTTTTTATAAAATAGCTCACATGGCTTCATTTTAAAGCTAGCTTCTTATGGTCTTATACATGTTGGGTTTGATTCCACAAGCAACTAAAGGTTTCTAAATTGTTCTTTATTGTTATCCTTTTCAAATCAGTAAGGCACCTTGATCCTCACTCGTCACATGCTACAAACGAAAAAGGTGTAAGAACCCAACCATTCAACGTGTAGAGGAGTCAAGAATGTTTGCTTTTAGTATGGGATAACACATGATTTATTATTGGCTAGCCCACATAATGTTTATTGTCTCATGAGAGCATTTGTGTTATAAAAAATAAATCTTAGTAAAGTGAGACTAATCATCAATAGATATTACAAAATAGTGATAATCATTCACAAATTATGTAGGAGAAGGTCCTTAAATGTCAGAATGAATAATCTCAAAAGTAAAATAAAAAATATAAATACTAGTACTAAATGACAAAGTTGTTTGTTTTGCAAGTTGATGGTTTAAATAATAAAAAAACTTAAATTTTATAAAATCCTAATAACCTCTAAGAAATGAAACAATGAAATTTACTTGTTGAATCATGACTTAGATGATGATGTCACTGATACAAAGAAGAACTAGATAGTCACAACTGTAACATGTTTCATAAGCAAATGGAAGGAGACAAACTTGAACGTTCTTTTCCACCTTGCAACATGTCTCAAGAATCGTTTTTGTCTATAGATCCTGTATGTGACAACCAGAAAAAGAGAAATTAACGATAATGCCTAGATCGAATAAGTGACACAATAGGTACAAAAATGCTAAAATGTGAGTCAAAAACATGTCTAATGTAAGTGATATTTATTTTTGTAACATTTGCAATATGAATGGGAAGAAGAGACGAAGTGGGCGTTGTAATGGATAAGAGAGAAGAATTAGGAGTTATATGATGGCAACCAGTAGAGTCAAGAAAAACTAAAAAGATAATTGAGTAGCAAAATCACTTACATTGAGAGTAGTCCCCTTAAATGTACTAGTAGTGGTAGTAGTATTGGATGAAGATCCTAATAATGAGAAATCTCCCATCAAAATGATTGCAATTGACTTGAGAATTTCATATTTTTCCATCTTACAAGCAAAATTGGCTGAAATAGAGACCAAAATTAAAATCATGATGTCAAATTAGCAAAAACAATGACCCAAATGGAAGTGCTAAAGTGCTAGATGATGTGGCAGAACACATAACGTAACTCAAAGAGGCTTCGGTGAACGTCTATCGATAAATCAAGAAAAGATAGGGCAAAGATGATAATGTTGTTGTAATTTGATGGTCGAAAAGTGACGTGGATTTAACATAACCGGAAACGAATGTGGGGACAAGTATGGTGATTGGGGACGAGTTCAAGTGGTGAGATTACAGTGGATTACTCTTCTCATGATGAATAATGACGATGTAGTAACTGTGATGCTAGCTAGTACTGGTGGTTTTTTTTTTTTAATGAAAAATAGTGTGATTCAAATAATACGGAGACAAAGTTTAAAAGAAGATAAAAAAGAGATAAGATGACTCTAATATCACGTTAAGAGTAGAGAAATCGTATATTTTAAATTGTAAATTATACAAAAATAAATGAGAGTGTGTATAAGGTAATTTAAAAGAGAATAAGTTAAAAGAATCATAACTGAATAGAATCTCACTGATTTGGTGTATAATTTATACGACTACCATTATATTGTGAACAAGGTAAAATCAAAAGTATCATGAGAAACAGGAGAATTGAGAAGAATACCAGAAGGGAGAAGTTACAGCAAATGCTAGAATTGAGAAGGTGGACCAAATGGGCATTTGGGCAGAGACAAATCCCGCAGTAACCAACAGAATTGACATCCTTTGCTTTGCGCAGCTTGGAACAACTGCATGTGAGATACAGACAGTAGCGTGATGAATGACTTCATAATGTGTCTCACATTGTACGGATTATTTAACCAAGAAAATGGTAATCCTTTCTTGCTCCCCTCGAAACAAATGCTCTCATTTGTCAAAAAATGGTAATTCTTTCTTGCTTCCCTTGAAACAAAAGCTCTCATTGTCATTGGCATTGCTGACAAATAAAGCTGTGCCCTCAGAATATTTTAGCGGCGCATTCGTAAACACTGTTTAATTTAATTATAATCCGGCTGAAGGGGCAGGATAAGGATGGTAGTGTACTGCCAAATGAAACATATTCATCTTTTGCTCTAATATTTTGCACTTGGCAAAGAGGTATAGACAGAAACAGATGTTAAATTTAGTCATATTACGTACTACTTTATTCTATTAAAATTTGATAAAATAAAGCCTTTCGTGCATTAAGTTGTAGTGTGTGAGCATGTAAGAAAAGTCACAATATATCTAGTTTGTACCGACAAGGAAAAGTCATAACAATAATTCGATATTTAAACTATGATAAGATGAAAACTTTTGCAACCACCAATATCTCTTAGCTCTCTCCACTTTCTTCACTCTTTCTCTCTAATTTTTCTATTAGATAATCAAGCAGCATTAATCAAACAACAAGTGCTGTCATATCAAATTTGCATTTGAAATTTCAAACATTTGACTGCCAGAAAACAATTCTATCTATTATTATATCACTATCATCTGTTTGACGAGGACAGCAAAAATTTTGGAGATACTAGTTTGAATTTGTAGGAAATGATCAACTAGACAATACAAGATATGAAGAGGAAAAGGTGAGAAAAAAACCAAAACAATCAAAGCCAGAAACTTATTTCAATACAAAAGTCTAGATGGAAGCCTCAGTCAAATATTTTATATGTTGGAGCCCGAAGCTTTGGCTTAAACAACAGGCAAAGGTGCAAACAGATCTGCAAGTTGCAAGTGCAAAACCGACCCTTTTGCAGAGGTCCTTTAATAAAGTGAATATTAACTACTAGAAAAAATAAAATTACTGAAATACACCAGCCTATCATGCATAATATACAGAATTACAGATTAATCTAGCGTCAATAATGAATAAGGTACAAAACAAGTAAAAAAAAACAGAAGAAAAGTACCCTTCATTTCATTGCTTTAGCTATTTTTTTCCAATTACTTCGTTGCCATAATTCTCTAGTTTTGTCTTATTCCATCTATCATTTGTCATGAGAAAATGTTATAAAACACTTCAATAATTAACCTTAAAGAAGGTAAAATCCAAACATTTTCATGAAAGATAACTTGCATTTTGTGTTGTGGGGTATTAGTACAAGCAAAACCATAACGGTTCCCTATCATGATAAAATGTAGTGAAATATTCACCTGCAATTTTCATTGACTTATAAAAGGCAACTAACTGAAATGAAATAAACCCCAAAGTTTTGTATATAGTAGGAAGCTATAAAGCCGAAGTAGAGAACGTTACTGGCATTCAACCTAGCAAAAATGGGAACAAAAGCTTAAGCCCCTCACATGACCTCATGTGCTGTCCCTTCCTTTTCTTGTTTTGTTTCCCTCTCTTCACATCTCTAAGCCAAAAAAAAAAAACCCCAATAAGACCCGAAATAACAATCGTCTCCCTGGTTAAAGTCTTTGTTCTTTTTTTCTTCTTAGCGATTCATGCAAAGGCAACAAAACGCAGATCCCATCACCGTCACTTATTATAGGATTCTCATTCACATCCCAAAAACAACCCCAGAAGTTTTTCCTTTATTATTATTCGTTATCTTTAGTTGTTTTATATGTTTACAGCTTTTATTCAGTGAAAGAAAGAGTGAGGAGTGATTATATATAATTTGTTTGGAATTGTTTTTATATCGAATCTGAAGAAATGGGTAGTACTGGAATCTTGATTTGGTGGTGAATTGTGGACGATATTTGGTTCAAAGATGCGGCGGCGGGCTGCCGATTACCGGCGCCCGGTTCGTAGGAGGTTTTCGCATTGGATCTGTGCGCTGCTTGGGCTGTTTGTTCTTGCTGTATTGGTTTTGTTTATTGTTCATCATAATCAACATGAAGATCGGGTTGAGCAGCCTGTTAATGTAAGGAACAGACAACTCATGTCCCGTTTCTTTTTTTTCTCTCTTCACTTTTATGTTTTAGTTTTGATCTCGTATTAGTTTTTTTCTCTGATTTTGTTTATGTGCATTTAGTTTGTTATACAGCTTGGGATGTTGATAGGATTGAAAATTTTTCTTTTTTTTAATGGAACTTTTGGGGGTTTGGTTAAAATGGTTATTGATTGAGGTTTTGAGAGTTCTGGATTGATTGTTGAGCTTGAATTTTCGTATGTAATCCGTGATACATAGTTGCTTTAATGTATTTATATATGTAATCTGGGATAGATAGTTGCTTTCATGTATTAATTTACATGTAATCTTGCATTTGCATTTTTAAGTTGAGTTACAGTAGTTATAGTGGATTTCTTATTAGAATTTATGGGAATATTATGTTCATGGTATTTTGATGTGATCAATTGAAGAACGTAGATAGACTTTTTCATTCCAACTCTTAGTTTCAAAACCATTGATATATTGTTCTGTGTGGTTTATTTTGAGAGTTGAATAGAGCCTTCAATTTCTTAAGCAAGGTAGATAATTTTTATTCGTCCATAGGATATAAAAACATAGAGTTTATATATGGTTCACAAAGGTTGACTGCCAAACATTTATGCATGTTCTCTCTTTTTAGTATTATTGTTGTTTCAAAGACTTTTTAGCTATGCTTGGTATCGTATTATCTTAACTTGGTCATGGATTGTCTACTTAAATGGACAATCCCCTGTGTGATCAAGTTGAAGCTTAATCCTCAGTAACTAAGGTTATGGTCGGTACCCTTCTGAAATTAATTTTTACAGGAATACACTGCAACCTAGCTTAATGAGATTACACTATGCTGCTTAACCAGCCTTTATTAAGACCAGATTTTAACAATATACTTAAATTTCAAAAGCTTATGCAGAAGTGACAACAATAAAAGGTATTTCAACTGTCAAATTTACAGGAACTTCCTGTACACCTCATCTTTGATAAACAGTAAGTGAAAACCTTTACTGTCACAATTTCTTGTGGTGATTAGTTTCAGTGCTGGATAATTAGATGTCTGCAACCTAGTGGCACATTACTTAATATTTTCTGTCTCTGTGTGTATACATGTTTTTGCGCAAAACAGAATTTTTTCTTCTTTCTTCTTAGAATTTTATTATGGAGGGAAACCATATGATAAATGCTGAAACTGTCGAAAAGAGAAATCTTCTTACCTTAATAAGGTCTTTTTCATTGAAATCTTTTATATTTCCATATGATTTATAGATTTACAGGCACATGGTTTACATTTTTGGTTTATGGAAGTCCTATGATATGAAAATAGGATTCTTGTTTTTGCTATACGTATCTTTATTTAGCATAACTGCAACTTCATAGAGAAGTCTTAATGATAAGGGTGCAAACTAGATAATTAGAGGGAGACGAATAGAGAAATTTTTGGAGTTCATTACCATAGTAGTCATGCAGCTGCTTACTTGCTACCTCTGGAAACCATTATCTAGCACTACACTACCACTCCCAGCACTGTGATAGCAGTAAAGTGGTTCTGCTAATACAACAGTTTATAGTTTTTGCATTTTACACCACCTTCATAAATCTGTCATTACTTTGACATCACGGCTAGCAGCAACTCTTCAACTCTCCAACTCAAGTTGGCATCTTATTTTCCCACTTCCATTTTCCTGAATGAGCACACCACCCTGTTAGTTTGTTCTTTTTGATCGGTCAAGGGCATGCTCTTTCAGCAAAACAGCTGAAAAGGAAAAAGATCAAGTACTTGGTGAAATGGAAAATAAATGTGGCTGAAATTGCCCTGGTTACTCTTTAAGACCAGAAGGAAGAAAGAGGTGGGATATCTATGTCTTCTATGAAACTTGAATCAGATTTTCAAATTGCAATAATAATCTTTGTGTTGTTGGGAAATCATTCTGATCAAGTTGGATTCATATGCTAGATCTATGTGGTGCAATCAGTTGTTCTTTTTTGTAGTGCTTCTGCACTTCTTACTTTGTCTTCCATCCTCCTGTCTTTTAATACGATATATGATATGGATATGATTAGCACCCAATTATAAGTAATTGAAGGTTAACTGATTAACTAGTATGCTATATAGCTTTTTTTCTTTTAAAATGGTTATTGGATGACTTACTCTTCCCTGAAATTCCCCCTGCCAGGAAGAAGATTCCAGAATGGAGCAGGTTGTTCATGAGAATTTAAACTTTACTGAAGAAATATTGAGTGCTACCTCATACTCTCGGCAGTTGGCAGAGCAAATGACACTTGCCAAAGCTTATGTCGTAATTGCGAAAGAGCACAATAACCTTCACCTTTCTTGGGAGCTAAGCTCAAAGATTAGGAGTTGCCAGCTTTTGCTTTCAAATGCTGCAATGAGAGGGCAGGCCATTACACTAGAGGAAGCAGAGCCAATAATTAGCAGTCTATCGTCTCTTATTTATAAGGCACAAGATGCTCATTACGACATTGCAACTACAATAGTGACGATGAAATCTCATATTCAAGCCCTTGAAGAGCGAGCTAATGCAGCAACTGTTCAGAGTACCGTGTTTGGACAGTTGGTGGCAGAAGCATTTCCCAAGAGTCTTCACTGCCTAATTGTCAAGCTCTCAGCTGATTGGCTTAGAAGGCCATCCCTTAAAGACCTTGCAAATGAGCAGAGAAACTCTCCTCGACTTGTGGACAACAATCTCTACCACTTTTGCATATTTTCAGACAATGTCCTTGCAACTTCAGCAGTAGTTAATTCTACAATTTCCAATGCAGATCATCCTAAACAGATAGTTTTCCATATTGTCACCAATGGGGTTAGCTATGGAGCTATGCAGGCTTGGTTCCTTAGCAATGACTTCAAGGGGTCCACTGTAGAGGTGCAGAACATAGAGGAGTTCTCTTGGTTGAATGCTTCTTATGCTCCCATTATAAAGCAGCTACTTGATGTAGATTCACGGGCCTACTATTTCGGGGAAAATCAAGATTTGAAAGTTGAGTCAAAATTGCGGAACCCTAAATATATTTCCTTGTTAAATCACCTACGGTTTTACATACCAGAGATCTATCCACAGCTTGAGAAGATAGTATTCCTTGATGATGATGTTGTTGTCCAGAAAGATCTAACACCTCTTTTCTCATTGGATTTGCATGGAAATGTAAATGGGGCGGTGGAGACTTGTCTTGAATCATTTCATCGTTATTACAAGTATCTCAATTTCTCAAATCCGGTCATCAGCTCAAAGTTTGATCCACAAGCATGTGGATGGGCATTTGGCATGAATGTTTTAGATTTGATTGCCTGGAGAAAAGCAAATGTCACTGCAAGATATCATCACTGGCAGGAGCAAAATGCTGATCGGACACTATGGAAACTGGGAACTCTTCCTGCCGGTCTTTTAGCTTTCTATGGGCTCACAGAACCACTTGATCGGAGGTGGCATGTGTTAGGATTAGGTTATGATCTTAACATTGACAACCGCCTTATTGAGAGTGCGGCAGTTGTTCACTTTAACGGAAACATGAAGCCATGGCTAAAATTGGCAATTGGAAGGTATAAGCCTCTATGGGAAAGGTACATAAATCTGAGCCACCCATATCTCCAAGATTGTGTCACAAGTTAAAATGTGCTATTTTTTTTGGTTATTGTTAGTAATTTATGTGATCTTCAATGATATAAACCCATCAAGGCTGATCAGGTTTATTTGTAGAGTCGGAAGTGAAAATTTTGACTTTGTTAGGAGATTTTAAATTTCTTTTCTTTTTTTTTTTTTAAATTTTAGTTTTTCTTTTTCATCATAGTATCTGGAAAGGAAAAGAAAGATTTTTATACAAGATAAAGTTTGAAAGGTGAAGAGATGTGGGAATTTCAATTTTGGCTGATGGGATTTTCTTTTTCCCCTCAAGCAAACTGTAGGAATTATTTGTTCTTTACCAATTATTGTAATAATCTCTCTGCTCTTTTGGATTATATATTGTAGCTGAATCCCTATAATATTCACCCCCTCTTCTTGTTATATCAAACCTGAACCACTTTACCAGGTCCATATTTTGAGATGGGTGTCATTTGGGTTTCTTTGAGGTAAAATGCATAGAAAAAACAAAGTTTAATCATCATTACAGCAAAAGCTTTGTTAGCATATATCAAGCTGGTGAGTATAAATCGGATTCTTTTCCATGACAAAGTGCACGTATCTTTTGTTCAAAGACATGGAGTTTGAATTTCCTTATTCTAAATAAATAAAAAAAATACTGGTATGTATTAAGTTTTCCTGTATGTAATTCACAGCTAGAAGATCTTCAATCTCCTTTCTATGCACATCACATTGATAATCATAGATCAATTGTACTTGTTCACAAGAAATAAATTTGGTTTTCTCAACAGATCAATCCCTAAACCAAGCATGACAAATCCTTTACATGGATCATGGATTAGATGCAATAATCTAATAGTTGCATGGCTTTTAGACTCTATTTCACCACCAATTGCCTCCACTGTTTTATATATGGTTAATGCTGCAAAAATCTGGGACACTGTCAAATAGAAATTTGCACAACCACATGATACATATGTGTGCAATTTACAGTACACTTTAAGCAATGTAAATCAAGGTACTAAAACTGTGGATTCTTACTTTATTGAGTTGAAAGGTATTCGGAAAGAGTTGAGAAATTTTAAACCATTGCCACACTGTGAATGCGGTAAATGTAATCGTGCCTATTTCAATAAGTACTCAAACCAATTTCAAAAGGATACAATTTTTAGGTTTCTCAATGGGCTCAATGAATTTTCTGCATTAAGGTCCCAAATTATATCAATGGAACCACTTTCAAAGCTAGACAAAGCATATACTATGATTTTAAAGGAAGAGTCTCAGAAGAGTAATTCAATCGAATCCAGCAATAGAATCATCAGCTATGATACCCACTGTGGATAATAGGAAGAAAAACAAAGTAGAATTGATTTGTAGTTATTGTGGAAAGAAGGGTCATGTAAAAGAGAAGTGTTATAGATTAATAGGATTTCTTGTAAACTTTAAGTTTACAAAAGGTAAAGGAAATTTCAAGAAATCTAAATCAATAGTGGATAATGTTTCTACTAGAAAAAAATATATTTGCAAGAAGTTCTATGCAAACTGATCAAGATGAAGAGATTCTTGGTACAAATTCCATGTCTCAAATATTACTCATCAAGCATCGAGTTCAACAATTGATGGCACTTCTCAATGATAGCGGTATAAACAGTGAAGATTATCCTGAAAGCTCATCAAATGCTCAGCATGCAAAACCCTGCTTCATTAACTTAACTTTTGCAAGTATTATTTTTGGTTTTTTTTTTGTTTCAATACTTTAATAACCTTCGACCTAAGTATAAGAATGTGAATCAGTTTATGATTAAGCAAAATTCTTGGATTATGGATACTAGTGCTATTGATCACATATCATGCTCTTTATCTAGTTTTAGTTCCATTAAACCAGTCAAGAATTGTTGTGTCTATCTACCAAACAATGTCAAAGTTAAAGTCCCTCGCAGAGGAACAATCAAATTGACTTCTTTATTGACTTTGAACAGAGTTTTATGTGTTCCTTCATTTCATTTAATCTTGTATTAGTGACCAAACTCACCTCTTGTCACGACCCAATTTTGAGCCATGACCGACGCATGGACTCAATGGACGTAGTCCACGAAGCCCAAGCAAGCCTATTTACGTAATCCTGCTTATCATCCCATCAATTATTCTGAAAGTTACATCCCACAATCCTACCGTTCAAGTACTTTACTAATAAACTATAGCAATCAAAACTGCATTTATATTAACCCAAAATAATATTAACCATTGCCACTCATGATGGCTTACCAATCAAAATATACATATATGGTCTAAGGCATGCATCTTAGTACTTTACATCACATGTACGTATTTACAAACAAAAATGACTCTAGGCTTCCAGCGGAGTGACCAAGGTGAAGGGACGGCTACTAAATGCCAACATACCTACCAAGGAGACGAAACTACATGGACACCTCAACCTAGGTTCCAACTGTCTCCTGATCTGAAAACATAAAGTTGAAAACAGTGAGTACAAACTCAGTGAGTGAACATAAAAAGGGAACAAGCAACGATAAGGAAAGTTGATAATCATGATGCACTTATTTGAAAACAATGCAACTTAGTTCAAGTTCTTATTAAAAATCCCTCCATTAAACCCCTGGTTATTAAATCATTTAATGATGAAGGAACCATATTCAGCATGAAATTGGAAAGAGAGGAAATTTCCAACAATCATCCAAGTAAGGCAGTATAAACATAATGTTTTTCGCTGTAATAAAATCAATTTACAAGTAAATGGGAAATTTTCAAGATTCATCATGCCATATAATCACATATTATAATCATAATCTTTCTATTGCATATACATATACTTAAGCATATATCAATTAGTATACCACCACATCTCATCCA
>NC_030852.1:24189795-24259800 GCF_000208745.1 Theobroma cacao
TGCACAATTAATGCCATTGTGTGCATCCCCTCGCATTGTTCACACGAGCAGTATCACCATCCATCTCCCTCACCACCATCATCGCCGGCAAGTGCACACTCACCTCGCACATGCACGGTTGCATTGTCACACAATAGTACCATTTAGGACATAGTATATATATATATATTATATATCAACATTATACAGAAATATGTGAATTTATCACACTATCCATTTCATAACATGAAAACATTTCATAAGGGCTTATTCCCGTGCAAGTTTTGAAGAAAAAACCAAATAAAACGTTTGAAGGGATTCAATCAAACATATATGTGTATATCTCAAAACCTTTTAATGCAAGTTCACTCACCGGTATTTGTTAAATCCTTACTCAATTCCAACTTCCTCTAATGGTCCAAATGGGACGGTGGAGCTTCGTTGGAACCTATCATCATAATAGCATCACAATTAACTCAATTCACATAACTATGGTTCTAGAAGCTATCTCCTAAATCATGTTCTGCTAGTTATTCCTAACTAGTTTTCAAACCATTAAGTGGCTATTTATTTTCAATACTCTAATCACACTAAAATGAATAAATCTTTAACTACAAAACACTCATAGATCTAACCACCAGCCACTCTCAAAAATTAAAAATATCAACTCAATTTCAATACTCACCTTGCTAGCTTTGTAATTAGATTCCTCCTCAAGAATTCTCAAACTATTATAGAGAGTCTTTCTCTCTCTCTCTCTAAAACACCTAGCTAGTGAGAGAAAGTATTAGTTTAAGACTTTGAAAGGTTTTTAAGGTGAAAGAGCAAAAGAGCACAAAAGGCTTGTGAAAAAGTGCACAAAAGCATGAAATTTGAGACTAACTTGAGAGAGTTATGGAAGCTTGAAGATATCTCCCATGGAGGATGAAGAAACGTGAGATGAAGAGAAAGATAAGAAGAAGAAGTTGCTGGAAACAAATGAAGAAGGCTGCTAGAGAGTAGATATTTATGGTTAAAGCTTATCTAATTTTTCATGCAATTACAATAATGCCCTTAACAAGGCCACATGTCTTCTTCTTTTTCTTGTGCAATCTTTTTACTCTTTTGACATTGAAAAAAGGTCCCAAATCCTTTGAAAAGTCTCTTAAGTAGCCCCCAACAGCCCTAGCTTTAAAAATCCTCTAAGCTTGTTATATTTTAGGAAATTACGATGAGGGCCGTAACTCCCAATTTCCAACGCCATGGCGCTTAAATGTTCTGTCCAAATCTATTCTTCTAGCACAGTATTTCCACTTTGACAAAGTTTTGACCACTTTCCCATCAGAACTGGGCAAAGTCATAAACATCAAAGTTGTAGCACTACCTCTTAGCTTTCTAATGGTCTAAAAAATCATGTTATTTGGACTTCTGTAGTGAGAGATATGCTTGAAAAGCCAAAATATATGCAAATAGAGCAACAGTCCACTATGCACCTTTCTTCACCAATTAAAATTATTTTTTAATCCTACTCCTATAATGACATAAAATAATTATAAGTAACGTAAAACTAGCATCATTAGCTCAAATTTAATCTTTAAACATAAGTTCTACCTCGAGTTACGCGTTTATGAAGGTCAAAGTTTAACACCTCTACTCAAAGGCTTCTGTTCTTTTCACTGATAAACTTTGTGTTATTTAGGATCTTTCTCATGGAAAGTGACTAGGGTTGCTAAAGTGTCTTGAGGTTTATACTTCTTACAACACTATCAAGATGAATAATATCTTTCCAAATTTAGTTTTGATAAGCTTGAACATTTTCCAATACAATCTTTTGTTAATGCTTGTAAAGCAACATATAAACAATTTGACTGATGGCATTTTAGGTTAGGCCATATACCTTTAAACAAAATAAATGTCATTCATAAACAGTGTCCTAACATCAATTGTTCAAAAGATTTGGTTTGTGACATTTGTCCTTATACAAAAATGAAAAAGTTACCATTTCTTGTTCGTATTAAAATTAAAATTTTTCCTTTTGAGCTTGTGCATACTAATGTATGTGGGCCTTATGTTGTTCCTACCATTAAAGGTCAACCTTATTTTCTCAATTTGGTGAATGATTTTACACGTTTTATATGGATATTTTTAATTAGAAATAAGTCAGATGTATTATCCATATTACTTTTTTTTTCTACATATGCTAAAAATCAATTTTCAACTTTTGTTAAATGTTTTAAAACAAATCATGGAGGAGAATTTAATCTTACTAATTTCTATGAAAAACATGGTATTGTTTGTCAATTGTCCTGTGTAGAAGCTTCTTATCAAAATGGGGTAATTGAGAGGAAGCACCAACATATACTTGTAGTAGCCAGAGCTTTAATGTTTCAATCCTTTTTACCTGTCTCTGTTGAGGAGAAGCAGGTCTTACTACAACCCACTTTATTAACAGACTACCAACCAGGGTACTACATGAAAAATAACCTTATGAAATGCTTGATTTAAAAATTCCTTGTTATGATCATTTTACAGTATTCAGTTGCATAAGTTTTGTGTCTACAATAATACAAAACAAGAGTTAGATTTTTCATCAATTAAGGAAAGATAACCAAAACAAGAAAAATCATCAAGGAAGGTAACAAAATACTTGTTACCACATAAGGTAGGTGTAAAAGGTCCACTAATGTCGATGTGCACAATTTTTAAAAGGTCTTTCTATTAGTTGCCCCTTTTTTTTCTTAGTCTTAGTCATTTTACCCTTTATGCAAACTACACAAGTGTTTGACTTTACAAAATCAAGATAAGGTAAAATGTCATCTTTTATTAGTCTTTCAACTTTCTTATTGGAAATGTGACCCAATCTTTTATGCCATAGCAAAGAAAGGTTTTCTTTAATAAAAGATCTATTAAAAACAATATTTTCAACATTCATGCAACTGTATTCAGTATTAGGGACCAAGCATAACCTATATAGATTATCAATTAGCTTAAACTCTCCAATGACTTTAAAATTTAAAAGCAAGTCAACTTTTCCATTAACAATGCCAAAATAATAACCAAGTTTATCCATAATAGAAACTGAAATCAAATTTCGTCTAAATGTCAGTACATGAAAAACATTTTCCAAAACAAGTTCAAAACCAAACCCTAAATACAAGCTAATGATTCTTACATAACCGACATCTACTTCGACAGTGTTTTCAACTCCAAGCTTGGCCTCTGTCTCACTTGGTTTCTGTTTGCTTTTGAATCCCTGTAAAGTAACAACAACATGACCAGTTGCACTACTATCAAGCTACCACGAATTTGGTGGTGCACTAACAAAATAAGATTCAAAACAAACTAGGGCCAATGACTTACCTTCTTGTTTATTCTTTTTCTCTAACTAAGACTTATATTTAGGGCATTTAGTTTTCATGTGACCATTTTTCTTGTAAGAAAAATATCTCACATCTTTCTTTATGATAGCTTTAAGATCTCTTACCCTTTCAATTTGACCATTACCCTATCTTTTATTATCCTGAACCTATTTAAAAACATTTGACACAAACTCTCTAAGTTTCTTAAAATTCTTCTGGAAGTAAGGTTTAGGATTGGTGGTAAGCAAGGCACTCTCACTCTTTTCTTTCTTGAGTTTTTCTTCCTCAGAGATGCACTTGGAGATAAAGTCATTGACACTCCAAACCTCATTCAAAACATTATAGGTAGTCTTGATTTAGGTAAATTCAATGGGTAAAGAATTAAATGCATGATGGACAATGAATTTGTTATGAAAGGTGATCTCATGGGAAGCCAATTTGATTTGAATGTGGACCATTTTCATGATAAAATCCCTAACCCCTCAAATACTATCAGCGTTCATACTTTAAGCTCACTCATAAGATTCCCAGCCTCAGACTTATTAGATTTTTGGTATCTTTCACCTACAGCTTCATAAATGTCCTTAGCAATTTCAATTGTTTGCAACCCACTCAATAGATGCTCAAAAACAGTTTTTTTAATGGCATGCAGACATATGTGATTCGCTTTATCTCATTTAGCAAAGAACTCTTTTTGTTTAGTGGTGCTCTCATCAATAAAGGCATCAGACATATCAACACATAAGGCTATGTCTATTTCATTCATGACCAAGGCAAAAGGCAAATCTTCATTCCATATCTTATAGTTAGACCTGTTAAAAATTTCAATAGTAGCTTGATTATTGTTCATAATAAAAGTCAATGTTTAAGACAAGAAATGCAATTATTAGTCAATGGGCAAAATAATTAGCTATAGTCCATGATGTGCTAAAAAATAACTGAAGAGTCTAGGAGCATCATCACATACTCCCCTTTGGATAGAGAATATGACATGCTGATAGGCACTCTCCACATAAAATTAATATGAGAATATCCTAGTTTTCGAAAAGCCTATCATCTTTGAGCAAACAGAACTTTTAGACCGATGTATCCTAAACCATGATGCTTCATGTCTCACTCTAAATTGCCCCATACAATAACCCCTTTGGATAGGTAATTGTATAAAATAATTTAAAAACTATCCTGTAACCTTTTGCTCAAGAAAATAATCTATCAATTTCAATAAATGAGCCACTTTGGCAGCCAAGCACTTACATCAATCAATAAAAAATTTCCTCAAACCAAAAATTTACAATTTGCCCAAAATCCTTAATTTGCATACTCAACTCAATGTATGTAATGGATCATTCCAATTGAGATACTAAGCTTGGGTGTATCTCATTTGATTCCAAATAGCATATGTTGCATTAAAAACTTAGTGTCTTGAACTTAAATAATTCTCTAAAATTATGCATAGAATTACAATCCAAGAGCACAAAAGTTTGGAGGCTAATCTACGAAGAGAACATAGTACCAACAAACTCTAAGCATACCAAAATATCTTATAATGAAACAAATTCACAGAATGCATGCATATAAATTAGAGAAAATATATGAATATGCATAAAAATGCATAAATATTAAATAATAATAATTTTAAAGTCATATAAAATTCTAGAAAAATATCCAAAAAAACAGAAATTAAATTCTAAGGCTACCAAAAAAATGGGGCCAAGATCATACTTTTATAGCCCCACACATGCCACACACACCACCCTATGCACATGGGCTTTATCCAAGGATCAATCTAAGTCTTCTCCTACCTTCTACCGGGTTGACTTGACCCTACTAAAGCAAGATTCAACCCATTCGGGTTTGTTTAGAATTTTCTCTTGATTTTTATAGTTTTTAAGCCTGTTTTAATGCAATCGAAATTACCAAAACTTAATTAGACCTTCATTTTACAAAACCCATGCATCAAAACACTCCCAAAAATACAAAATCAAGATCAATCATCAAGAACTAGATTTTTAGGTTCTATGTGTTCAAACCTAAACATCACTATCTAATTCTTATCTCTACAGTACAAGTTAAGAGAATATATTCATTGTAAGCAACAAAAGCTCACTTGTTTGGATCCTAATTTCACACAGAAGGCTCTGAAATGAAATGTAAGTTTTTAATCCCTAGATCCATGTATGAAGATTAGAACACCAAAAGTCATATACATAAATATTATTGTATACCTGTTTGATTCATTAAGATAGCCATTTCTTGTTGAGGAATACCAAAGAACTACTAGCATAAGCTAGATCTTCATTTTCGATCTTTTCCTTTTTGGTTGCTTACAATGGGTAAAGATTGTTCGTTAGAAATGAAAAAAGGACCTAACCAATTATTTAAATAATAAATCTTGGTAAAAGCCTCCCCCATTAAAGTTTTACTAGGTCAAGGCTTACACAACGACTAAAACACACTGACCCAATAATACATGCAATATCAATTCGTTTCTTGTTGTGCAAAGCCAATAGTAGCTCATATAATAGAAAATTCAAACACATTTGTCTTGCATTTTACCTTATCCTTTTTTTAATATATTGATTGGGAGTATATGTGTAAGTCCATTGTTAATGTAATTGCTCTTGAAAATGGGGAACGAATCGCATAAAATAAATTGGAATGATGATATTGACTGAAATGATCTTAATTAGTGAGTTAGGCAGTCCTTTGTTTAGCACATCTGATCTCAATTATTAGGGCTGCAATAATTTTTTTTGTTGTACTTATGCTGGAATTTGGCTTTTGAAATTTTTGCCAATGATTGCCTTACTCCGTGGTTATTAGGTTGGTTTATATATATTATAGGAGGGGAGATTAATATTTTTGGGGCTTTGGTTCTATTGTTTTAATACTCTTCGGAAAGATTCTACTTTGATTTTAAGTGGGCTTTCAACACTTTTGTCTCTAATATGGAGCTGAGTTCTCCAAGGTGGGGAACGCATGTGCTAGCTTTGGGCATGGAAATTGGAAGTAATGTGATGATATGGGCTTTAATCTACAGAATTATTGGTGTTTGTTTGTGGTAAACTACTGAGCCTCCATCTATATTGAGTTTGATTGATTCAATTAATGTTGGCTGATTTTCTAGATGGAGCCTTCACCATTCACCAATCACTACGGACTCTTCTCGGTGATGAAATGCCTAGCCAGATTTCTATGCTGAATATTGCAAAATGTATGCTTTTGCTTATTTTCTTTTGTAAATATATGTCAGATATAGTGCAAGGCCAGAGCAGTCAGCTTTGAGGTTGGTCCATATCTGCAGGGATATCTTTTGATGATGTTTGTTCCTAAGTTAGGCCCTAGGAGTTTTATTGGCATTTTGGAGGATAAGTATGGCCTTAGTTTTTATAGCTTTTGTTGGATTGTGGGTAATTGTAAAGGGTGATTCAATCCTTATAGGACAGGACGGAGTTTAACGGTTGTTGGCTCTCACGTGAGACCGTGATTTAAAAACACAACGCGACCAATAAATTCATGGTCCAAATTTGTCCCTCATTTTCTTAAGAACTGAGCCACGGTTAGTTAATCATTTTCCCACACCATTCGATGCAAAGGAATCCGAATACGATTTTCACTCGGATCTCATCTTTAGAATCTTAATCTTTCTTGATTTCATATATAGTTCGATTTATAACTTTGGTTCTCTCTGAACCTTAACCAACATACACTGTTTAGGCATAATAAACAATTAAGATGAATTAAGCTTGAATATATTTCACAGCCTCTTCTACTTTAACAATGCTAGAAATCTTAGTAAGAATCCAAATGTTGCCCATATTTTAAACAGCATGCTAACCCATAATAGCAAAATATATGAGTAGTTGAACTGTTTGTCTGATAGTGGGACAAAACAAACATCAAAAGATTATATGCAAATACAATTGAGGTGGTATAAATTTGTCGGAGTGAGTAAAACTAAATCATATCAATTATCCATTCAAATTAAATGCGCTTCGTATAAAACGGTTCGATATAATTGATTCATTTGGTCAATTATTCTAAAATGTTTGGTTTAACTGATTTTTTGGTTGGTTCTCGATTTTAAATTTTTTGGATCAATCCATCCAGAAAACCAAATTAATTTATACTTATATATATTAATAATATTTTTTATATATTAAGAAAAATTGATAGTAAATTTAATTAATAATATACTTAACATATATTAATTTATTATATGTATGTATAAAAATCATAATCATAATAATTTAATATTAGCTATATATATTTATTTATTTGTAAATTTGTATTAATATAAAATTACGAGTTATATATTTTAAATTATATAATTTATATGTTAATATTATAATATATGATAGTAAATATCCTACATAATAATATCTTATAATTATTACACTTTAGTAATGTTTCGTAATATAAAATGTTATATACATATATATATATATAATTGTATAAATATACTTATATGTATACATATATTTAATTTGTGCATAAGCATTACTATAACTTATAATAAACTTTATTCATATTATTACACTTAATGATTTTATTATTTACCATACCACCACCCTCCCTGAATGGGTTGCAATGCTAAAAAGAAAAAAAAAACTTTATTAGTTACCACCATAATTTTATAACCTATTGTTTATAATTAGTTATTATTGATACAAACTTTGATATAAAACATTATAACATATAAGTTGTGTCATTAATTTCATATATATATATATATATATAATAAAGTAATATTATATATATTTAATTTATATATAAGCATTACTATAACTTATAATAGAATTTATTTATATGATTACACTTAATAACTTTATTAGTTATTACCTTAGTTTTTATAACATACTGTTTATAATTAGTTATTATTTATGCAAATTTTGATATAAAAATTAAAATATTATAACATATAAGTTGTGTCATTAATTTTGTATATATAATAAAGTAATATTATATATATACACATATTTAATTTATACATAAGTATTACCATAACTTATAATAAATTTTATATGATTACACTTAATAATTTTATTAGTTATCACCTTAGTTTTCATAACATATTGTTTATAATTAGTTATTATTTATACAAACTCTGATATAATACATTATAATATTATAGTTTTATTTTGTGGATATTAATTTTATTATCTTTAACTTTTTGTTATATTGAATCTTGAATGTTAATTTGATGGTTTATGTAAAAAGACATAATTATGTGAGTGAAAGAATAAATATATGTTTTGTTTTATGTTTAGATTATTTGTATATTTTATAATTATGGATGAAGTTTACAAGTTTTAATGTTGTAATTTATAAAAAAAAAAAAGTGATAAAATTTTGATTCATTAGTCCAAAACCAAACCGATCAAATTAATTCTATATTTAATCAATTTGATCTTCTCTTATATTTGATTGGTTTTGATCAATTTTTTAAAAATATTTGATTCACCCAATCTATCTATTTATTCGCCCTTATAAATTTGGTGTCTTTTTAGTCTCTCACAGTTAATTAGCGATATAACCTGCCTTCAAAACTGGTGCTTTGATCTTTCCACATGGCTGACTTTTTCCTTCCCTCACCACTGTGTGACAATATCCTCGAGAGCGACGACGAGAAAGAAGATTTAGACCTCCAAAGGACACTTGAGACATATAGAGAAACGCTCCGCAGCCTTCCCATAGGCAAAGGCTGGATGACTGAACACCTAGTTCATTGCCAGGGATTCTGGCTTACCCCTAAAGCTGCCTTGAAAGGTGTGATATGGATCCAAGATCGCTTCAAGGCTCGACCTACTGATATTGTCTTGGCTACATTTCCAAAAACCGGCACCACATGGCTTAGAGCACTTATTTTCGCCACTATAAACCGAACCCGCTATGATTTTTCCAAGCATCCTTTACTCACCACTGGTCCTCATGATTGCTTCCCTTCTTGGATGCTTACGTTTACCAGAATGATCAATCTGTTTCGAATCTCGATGCATCTCCTTCATAACGTCTCCTCTCAACTCACATCCCTTACACTTTGTTACCCGATTCCATGACCAATTCTTCTGGATGCAGCTTCATTTACATCTTCCGGGACCCCAAAGATGTGCTTGTTTCCAAGTGGCTCTTTATGAGCAAGTTGAGGCCCAAAGAACTTCCACCCCTTTCATTACAAGAGGCATTTGAGTTGTTTTGCCAAGGCATATCCCATTATGGACCCTATTGGGATCCTGTTTTAGGGTATTGGAAAGGGAGCGTAGAAACCCCAACGAAAATCTTGTTCTTGAAGTACGAGGACTTGAAGAAGGAGCCCTTGGTTGTTGTTAAGAGACTAGCTGAATTTCTTGGTCACCCTTTTTCATTAGAGGAAGAGAGTAAGGGGGTGATCCAAGAAATAGTAAGGCTGTGCGGTATTGAGAATTTGAGCAATTTGGAAGTCAATAGAACAAGCGTGCAAAAAATTAGCAGAGATATCATAGTTGATAATCGCCATTTTTTCAGAAAGGTTAAAGTCGGAGATTGGGAGAATTATTTGACAGCTGAGATGATAGAACGTCTAGATGAGATAACAGCTGGCAAGTTAATTGGTTCTGGATTGATATTTGGTAGCTAATTTGACGATGCACAATTGTGATAAACTATCATTTTATTAGTATTTTTGTTTTAAGTATATTTCATTAGCTCTTTGATACTCTTTGGAAATGAATGAAATCGTCCTCGACCTGTTTCAATGTCATTGTCTCGCTCACGTAAGAACACACAATTGGTCCTTCCTCCTGCTAATTGCGCGCTGAGATATATAAATATATATATATATATATATGGCTTCCACTGTTTTAATTATAAATAGTGATTATGGTCATAATTATATAATTTTTTAATATATTATATATATCAAATAGTATATTAATAGAAGAAATCATTAACCAAACTAATATGTTGATTTAAATGTTAATTTTGTTATTTTTTGTTTTCAGAAGCAAAAAATAAAATGTATTATCAATGAGTGGTTCATATTATTATTCTTATGTATAATTATTGTCTGTATGAGCTTTTTTCATTATTTCAATATCATATAAACATGTTATGTATCAGATTTGAAATGCGACAGAATAAAAATGAAAAATTTATTGTAAAACACACAATTGCTAATGCATACTAAACAATATGCACTTTCCATAAGGAAAGGTCGTACATGGGGAGAATTATTTTACTTCCGTTGTGGCCGCACGCATGAATTTGATTGTGGTTCAGGCTTAAATCTAATTCACCGGAAACTTGACAGGTTTAGCTTTTCGGTTGAGGGAGAAAATGAAGGTCATACTGCAAGAAATAGTAACTTAAGCTATGTAGCTTTGATTAGGACTGTGCAGCGGTCGGTTGCAACCGAGCAACCGACCGCGACCGTGGATTTTTGTAATCGACGGTTGCAATAGCAACAGTCGGTCATGCCGATCGACCTCGTCGGTCGATCTGCTCGGCCCTCGGGGGGGACTCCTTCCCCCCCAAGCCAACTGAATAACCGGGCATTGACTGCCTTGGTTTCCATTGAAGGTGAAAGCACCAAAATACCCCTCTAAAATACCCCTCATTAAACACTTTCTCTTCTGCCCCCCATAAGGGTAAAAGTGTAAAACCCCCTTCAAAAGACCCTAAACCTGTAAACCAGCAATCAACTTCTACAGACCTAACAAACCAGCAGCTGTTCGGCCTTTCCCCCGACAGCCCCCTATTTTCTTCGTTCCCTTTTCGCTTCATACAGCCAGCAGCCGTCTCATACAGCAATAGGTGCTTCTCAGTTGCTACCAATTGTGTTTCTCAGTCAAAATTGCTGTAATTGCAAGGTAAACAATAGTTTTTATTTTTTAAGTTATTTTGTGAAAATAAGCAGAGAAAGAAAGTTTGAGAGAAAATATGTTAGAGATTATGAGTTTAGGGTGGTTGTTTTTTGCTTGTAAAAATTATGTTTGTTCCATTAAGCTTGCTGTTTGGAATCGTGCTTCCTTGAGTGTTGTTTGTTGTACACTGCAGAACCTTTCTTTGACAAGTAAATGAAAGAATTAAAATCTGGCAACTGGTAGTTGAAGACTTGAAATGCATGTGTTTCACAGGGTTGGCAACTTAGAATTATTATTTGAATTTTTAATTAAAATGATTGGCAATATGTTAGAATTAAATATTAAAATTAATATTTCGGTATTATTATTTTTTTGTAGATGTCAACTAATGAGGAAACAAATTTCGCAATTAATGAGACACCAACACCAACACCATCAACATCTACACCTCATGTTACTGCTAGTTCTACTAATCCTAACAAAACGTGTGAAGTTGTAAGCAAGGTGCTGAAGCAAATGGAGCCGTCTCAATCTACATTGATTATGTGGGATCACTTCACCAAATTTGTTGATAAGAAAGGTAATAAGAAAGCTAAATGTTCTCATTGTGGTAAAGAATTGTGTGCTGATACAAAAAAGAATGGAACATCTTCTTTGAAAAATCATATTAAAGTTTGTCCTAAGTTGAAATTGGTGCGTGATAGTGAGGAGAAAAGGCATATGGAATTAGTTTTTGCTTCGGGAGGGGATGGGTTGGATAGTTGGAACTTTGATCAAGAGGCAGTTAGGAGGAGTTTAGCTGAGATGATTATTTTAGATGAATTGCCTTTTAAGTTTGTGGAAAATAATGGATATAGGAGACACATAAACGAAGCATGTCTTAGATTTCGTATACCTTCATGATGGACTGTTGCTAGGGATTGCTATAAGATTTATACTAATGAAAAAACTCGAATGAGAAGATTGTTAAGATCATGTCCTGGTAGAATATGTCTCACCATTGACACATGGACTTCGATTCAAAGAATTAATTATATGTGTCTAACTGCCCATTTTATTGATAATGATTGGAAGTTGCAAAAAAGAATTTTGAATTTTTGTCCGATCACTAGTCACAAAGGTGAGGCCATGGGTAAGGCAATTAGTAAATGTTTGGGGTATTGGGAGATCCAAAAGATTTTTTCTATCACTGTTGATAATGCTAGTTCAAATGATGTTGTAGTAGGGCATTTGAAGAAATAATATAATGTTGCTGGAACTAGTATTTTAAGTGGTAGATTTTTTCATGTGAGATGCATTGCTCATATTATGAATCTTGTGGTCTCTGATGGATTGAAGGATATGAATACCTCAATTGCTTGTGTTAAAGGGGCAGTGAGATATATTAGACAATCCCCTGCTAGATTAGTCAAGTTTAAGGAGTGTACTATTAGTGCAGGAGTTGAGAGCAAGTATTTATTGTATTTAGATGTGAGTACTAGATGGAATTATACTTTTTTGATGTTGGATACAGCTTTGAAATTTCAGAGGGCGTTTGCATCATTTTAATTATGTGATAATGGCTACATACCTGAGCTCATAAGGTCAGGAGATGGGGTGCCCGATGACAAAGATTGGGCAAATGTTAGGAGGATTTCTCGTTTTTTGAGAGAGTTTTATGATTTGACTTTGAATGTTTCAGGCACATCTTACATAACTGCTAATGCTTTTTTGGATTCCATTTCTGATGTGTATACGACTTTGATTGAATGGCAAAATGGTGATGATGTTGATTTACAGTCTATGGCAATTAGGATGAAAGAGAAATATGACAAGTATTAGGGCAATATGGAGAAAATGAATTTGGTGTTATTTATTGCTGCTATACTTGATCCGAGGAAAAAGCTTTCTTATGTTGAATTCACTTTGCTAGACATGTATCCTCCAACTCAAGCTTCAATGATGTTTTCTTTGCTAACACAAACAATGGATGAGTTGTTTCGTTATTATAGAAATATGTTACAACCTTCAACTTGTGATGTTGGTGAATGTGTTCAACAGTGTCTAACGTCCATGGGTCAAGGCACCAGTGGTGGTTGTAATGATAATGTTGTTTCAACTTTGATTGGCAAGGACACAAAACGAACTAAAAAAAGATTGGATAGGTTCAAAAAGCACCGGTTAAACACTGGATCAAAAGAACTGAAAACGGAATTGGAGAAATATTTATCTGAGCCTATGGATGATGAGGTTTTCGATGATGATGAGTTTGATGTTCTCATGTGGTGGAAACTTAATCAGTTTAGGTTTCCTATACTTGCCGCTATTGCTCGTTATGTTTTGGTTGTTCCCCTATCAACAGTTACTTCGGAATCTGCTTTTAGTACCGGTGGACGTGTGCTTGATGCATATAGGAGTTCTTTGACTCCTAAGGTTGTGCAAGCACTTATTTGTGCTCAAGATTGGTTACGTGGAAAGGCACGTGGTGATCTGGATTTGATTGAAGATGATCTGGATGAGCTTGATAAACTTGATTTTGGTAACTATTTTATTTCTTTTTATAGTTTTATTTATAATTTAATTTATTTGATTTGTCAAAAATTAATTTACCATATTTGTTATTTTATTTTTTAGAGTTGGCTACTATTGCGTTGGAGACAATAGCTGAGTCTGAGCCTGAGTCAGATTAACATTTTCAGGTAATGTTATCATTCGGTATTATGCAATATTTATATGTTATTTATAATTCATTTAGGTTATCTTACTACAAAAATTTACACTAATTATATATTTTCTTTTAATCTTTTTAGGAGCATGTTCTGCAAAATCATTAAAATTTGAAGTTGGAGCCTTGGAGATTCATATTTTGAAATTTAGTAATTTATGTCATTAAGCTTTAAGTTGTAGAACTCTTCTTTGTTTATTTATTGTATGAAGATTAATGTTAATTTCTTTGAGATCATATTTAATTATAGAACTTTTTAAACTAATGTTTATTTATTCTATAAAGATTAATGTTAATTTATTGCATGAAGATTAATATTATTAATCATTTGAAAAATAAATAAATAGGTCCAAAAGAAGACTTAAAAAAACTCTTTGTAACAAAATATATACAAAAGGCTTATGTCAAACAAAAAAAAAGGATCAAATTATTTAACTATATCAAAAGTAGAAATCTTTGTGATTTATATAAAAAAAATATCATTGTTTTAAAATTTGATTTGCCTTATTTTAGAAAGTGACAATATTCTATCCTTGAATTACTACTAGTACTCATGGAAAAATAAGTTAAATCTATGGATCTTTTATGGCCCATATAAACCTTCACAGTCCAAGTCAATTTCATGAAACTTTCACAACCCAAACCCAAATCAAATTAAGCCCACAATCTAAAAAACGGAATCGTAACCGACCGTCCGTCTATCTTAAAAATCGATCGAAACCGATTTTGGAGGGGGGTGCGGTTCAGTCAATTAACTTGATAAAATTTTTTTGCCGATTTTACGTAAAATCAGCCGAAATCGAACGGAAACCGACTTTGCTCACTCTTAGTTTTGATCATTGGAGCAATTTAGCGGTGAATAAACCAGCATCAACCATCAGTCAAAATATCCTGCTTTCTTCAGGAAAGTTGGAGAATTGCAAGAATCATTTGTCAGATGAAATGACACTGATTAAACCGGATCGCATAGGGCGGGCATATTAATGGGGCAGAGTTTATCTCTGTTTGCTGTCCCTAAGGTATAGCTTTACATGCCTTGCATTATAATGTGATCAAACATGTTCCTCTCAGAGAATAACAAACCGTCAAATAAAGCTGTTATCAAGTATACTCCCAAAATGATTTTCATTCTGAGATTAAGAAATGAATTATTATTTCAGAAAATGGGAACTTAATTTAATTGTTTGCAAACATATCATTATTCGTTCGGAAGAAATTTTATAATATTAGCATTCAAGGCTAGAAAAGCAATTACATGATCAACATTTCATGCCACCAAATGACAACAATAACTACATGAACCGCTCCATGTTTCAGAGCGATCTTCCAGCCTTTTAAGGCAAAAAAGTTGCAAATAGCTAATACTCATCAATTGCCTACTTTGATGGAGAATCCCATATGGCAATTTCTGAATGTCCATCTTCAGTAGCACATGCACGAAACATGCCTGTGGTGTTGAAGGGCATGGTGACTTCTCCAGTGGAAGAGACAGCAACCAACCCAACATTGCCTGGTGGAACTTGCTCTACAACGTAAGCAGCAGCTTCCTTGAGGGAAACACCTTTGAATTCCATAACAGCAGCAACATCCCTTGCAACAGTACCACGGATTATGGCTTCGCCTTTGCCTGTAGCAGAAACCGCACAGAGATGGTTTGCATAAGTCCCGGCACCTATGATTGGTGTGTCCCCAATTCTACCCACCATTTTGTTCACTAGTCCACCAGTAGATGTTGCAGAGGCCAAATTCCCTTCATTATCAACAGCTACACATCCAACAGTGCCTATTTGGCTGTCACCATCAACACTTGCATCATCTTTCTTCACCTCCTTTTGAATTGGTTGTGTGTAATCAATCTGCAGATTCAAAGAAGACCAACAACCCAAACCTTTAAGATACTTCATCTGTTAAAAATCAGACTTTGGTCAAGAAAAGTTGAATGATGGGGAAAGGACTACCAGGACATGATACAGGTAGAAAATTACTCTGCTTTTTCTAGTAAAAAAGTCTAATGCCCTACTTTTAAAAGTTATATTTTCTAAATATGGTAAAAGAAATAGACAGTTTTGGTGGTAGCCCAAAAGGATCTGTAATAGCAAGGCCAATTAATGGTAGTAGAACACACTGCAAGGATGATTGAGGTAATGCAATTTAACGCACAAAGACTATTCACAAAAAAAATTCAGTCATATAGATTGGTGGGGAATATAAGAAAATACCTGAACTCTATTAGCTTCTTGTGCCTGCTTAAGCCTCTCAATGTTTTCTGGAGTGATAAAATAGCTCGGATCAACAGTCTCAAGACCCTGATCAATGTAAAAGAAAACAGACATATCAAATGCTGGTCATAAACATTTAGTAGTCATTCCAAGGGATAAGCACCATATATTGAGTTTGATGTAACAAGAGCTGAACAAGAGAGCATCATTGTGAGCTCAAATGACACGTTTACCTCCACTCAAATTGGAAAAGATAACAAAGGAAAAAAAAACAACATAGTTGATGAACTTGGTTGTGAATCAAGCTTGTAAAGGGGTGGCTACAAGACGAAGAATAAAACTGACTTATACGGAGCATATGTTGCCAACATCCGACAAATTAGAGCCATAAATTCTAACATTTTAAAATCCTTATTTGATTACTTCAATGTACAATGAAAAAAATACTAAAGGCAAGCAACAAGGAACTAAAGAAATTAATATTCAGATTTCGAGGAAATTTAAGAACAGAACAGAGAGACCTTCAGCCACATGGATGTTAAAAGAGCATTAGCAAATCAAAGTATGCTTGTCACTTACTTGTTCCCTTGCAAAGGCCTCAGCCCCATCAAATGCCAGATAAATATGAGGGGTCTTGTCCATGACCTTGCGTGCAAGGGATATTGCATTAACAACAGTGCTGAGGCCCGAAACAGCTCCACATTTCTTTGTCTTGCCATCCATGATGCAAGCTTCCATCTCAACTGTGCCAGAGGTGGTTAGAACAGATCCCTTGCCCGCATTGAAATGTGGATGGTTTTCCAGTTCACGGACCTATATGTGGCAAAAATCAACAGTAGCATATAACAAAAAGAACATAAATCCAGAAAATTTTAAATTCTACAACAAACAGAATTTTTCTTTTTGTCTATTCAGATAAACATCAAAGAGATATTTAGGTGTCTGAATGTAACAAACAGCAAACACATAGCAGCAGCATTGAGATTTTAATTTGTACCCAAGAAACTGCCAAAGATTTAAAGCAGTAAGAAGTTAAAAAGAGAAGAAAAATCCATTTCAAGTTGATAAAAAATTAACCTATTGAAATCTAGTACCTCTGCTTTCTGTGCACTACACTAAGCATAAAAGAGAAAGTCATAAGTCATGACGCACATTCCTCAAAAAGGGATTGTTCCAATACCAAGCCAAGTGAAATCTAACCATGCAAAGCCCAATTCAGTTTCCTCGTCATAATCTAAACCTTTTACAAATAAGTCTATACATCATAAAAAGCTCAGACAATAACTGAGGGAATAGTAGGTTAATTTTGGTTGTTACTCTTGCTATTTGCTCTCTTGCTTCCTAAACAGTTGTGACAAAGCAAAAAGAAAATAAAAAAAAAAAAAGAAAGCAAAACCATAATTTACTGAAAATGAACAAATGACTAAAATATAATGAATCTAACATAATTGTTTTGCATAAAACATAAGACCATTTATTTTGTTCCCGGAAAGAAAATTAAACTTTTACCTTACTAATTTTTGGAAAATATAATTTGCTCTTTTATCAAGACCTTTTTACTTTTTGTCTCTGAAAATAGAAAAACAAGTAACAAAACAAACAAACATTATAATACCTTTGTTAACCACTTAACTATTTAACATTCTCCCTGAAGTAAAGCCACTAATCTTAAAGGTACATCAATCATATTTGTTTCACAGTTGCAGAATTTCACAATTGAATGCCCCTCAAATTACCACAACTGTTTGATAAAAAAAATGGCTAAGTAGAATCAGAGAATCCAATTATTTCTCAATCTAATTGTATACCCCAGCCACAGGTCATTTTGGAATCTCCATTGGCACCAACACCACATCACAAAAAAGTAAGAAGCTCTACTTATGTTGGCGTAAACCCAGAACACAGATGCAGTCAATGAACAAAAATACTTGATATAGTAATATAAGCATATACCACTAGTTCAACAACGTCCAAGGGGTGCTTATGGGCTTTGAGAGCGGCGATGCCAACGTCAAGGCAGTGGCGGAGGCCGGCCTCACGAGGGAGGCGGCGGTCAGGGGGCAGAGAAAGTGGGATGTCGCCAGCGCCTCCATGAAGAGCTATTGCCCACCCCATTTGTGCCTCTCCCTCTTTTCTGTTTCTTCAAGTGTTTTTAGTCTAGAACCTACTCCCTCTGACCCCCTCCCCTCTAGATCCTATTGGCTTTGCTCTCTTTGTTTTCCTCTTCTGGTAGTAGTTACATTTCAGACGTGAGAGACTCTACTTTAATTATAGTTTGAACTACTAGCAAACAAAAAAGAAAGAAAGAAAGAAAGGGTGCGTCACTTAGGAGATTCCCGCTCACTCTTGTTTCTAATTGGTCACGAGTTGAACCAAATTCCACACTGAAATGAGTAGCAGCACAGAGACTAGACTATATTTGCGAACAGAATTTTCTTGTATCCCGCCTCCTCATAAAGAGACAAAGTGAGCAAAGATTGTATAAAATGTGTACTTCACCCACCAAAAGCATCAACGATAAATCATTTTCATTTACATTGTTTTAACAAGAAAAAGAGGAGTAGTAGTAGTAGCAGTAAAATATTCTTCCCATAAAAATATATCTGTTCAAAAGTGCCTTTAAGGTTCCAATGGCATAGGACAGGAAATCCTGAAAATTGGAACAAAAGCCTGTAAAAGTATTTGATTGATTTGGGATCAGATTCTCTCATTTTAAACGCCAAACAAAACCAGTCCGTTCTCTCCTCTTTTCAGGAACTCGAAGTTGGCACATATGCGCAGGTGGTTGGAACGTGGAGCTTGGAGTTGGAGTTCTGTTATATTTGTCGGGACCTCAAATGTCACGTGGCCTATTACCTGCATTTGAGCTTCGGTGCTCATAATATGTCCTAATAATAGATTGGAGGCCTGCATGGGCCAAATAACTTGTTTGTTCATTTTGATTTTTTTCACGGGCCGAAGCTTTTTACTCTTGACATTCTCCAACCCCAAGCTTTTTATTCTTTAGATACTCCAACCCAACCCTGCCAAGTCTGCTTCCTCTTTAATGCCAACAATTTTCCGTTATCACCATTCTCTGAAATCTAATCTAGTACTAAATATCGAAGCGCCTCGAGGTGGGATTTTTTTTGAAGACTGCTGACAATTAAGGTAATTTGGTTACAAAGTTTTTGTATCCAGATCTCAATCCATCAACAATGTTAGGATGCTTCAGGGTTTATTAGCTTACCGCAGCCTTTAACTGAGCTGGATTAAACTATGAAAAACCAAGCTCTGTCCGCCTGTCATGTATCATTAATCCAATTCAATCCAAGTCCAGCTTTCATGCAAGCTTAGAAAATACAGGTTTAAGCTGGGCACGCGATCAATTTGCCAATTTCAAGCTGGACGCAGATTTCGATGTGCTTTATATATATGCATATACATATGTGCAAGCTTAGCAAATACAGGTTTCAGGTGAGCACGCGATAAATTTGCCAATTTCAAGCCAGACGCAGATTTCGATGTGTAAATATATATATATATATATATATATATATATTATTAAAAACTCAACTAAGTTTGATACTTCTAATAAATCCTACTGAATCTTCGCACTATAATGGTAATGTTTTTAGATAATATAGTTTCATGTATAAAACTTATATTCTATAGATTCACGAGCTTTCAAATCAGAGTTCAGATTGATCAATTAAACGAACCTTATTAAACTTAGCTTTGTTTAATTAGCTAACAATTCAACATAACTGTTCCAATATATATATATATATAAAACTCTAAAGCAAGCATCAATCAAACCTCTATCGAGCAAACTGTAAGCAGCTTGGCTCTTATATACCACTCACCAGTAACTGCCTACGAAATAGTACGAAAGAAATTAACTGATGACGTAGAAATGAACTGCAAGGTCTTGCTTGAATCTTTTGGATTTCTAAATATAATTAACCCCAGATCTATGCAAGCAAGTTGAGGAAAGAAGCTTAAAACATATAGTATATACATAAACATTGTCATAATCAGTGGCATAGCACATCACGATCATGTAAAACATCTGGTGTACAAGAAATCAATTCTGATGATGTTGGTCAAGCCTACCTGGTAGTTTCTGGGATACTGGGGGTTCAAGGATGAAGGAGATCTAACAGGCTACAGGAACCAAGAAACGTAATTCAACATAAAAAATCAGCCCTCCATGATTACATATGATGTTGAATTGTTTTTCTATCCTCAACAACTCGGTGTGGAATCAGGGTGTCCTTCAAAATATAATTTTTCAGCATCCAAAACACCCTGAACAAACAAGAATTTTGTAGTCACTATCATAAAGCAGCAGGTAGTTAATTAAATCCATGGGTTTGAAGGTAGAACCTTTATAATCATGATGGCTGCGTCCTTGTTTATGAGCTCATTATACTCATGACAAGCCAGATTCTGAAATAGACAAGACCTATAAATTACTACAGTGGCGAGACAGAAAGTAAACAACTAGGTTCTGAGAATTAACACAAACCTGAACACAATTTGGGCAACCTGAGTCTGAGGAGCAGTGGCAACAAGTTAGAAGTTCCAAAGCAGAACACAAAAGCTCTGTGAAATATGGTTGGATCTGTTACACATTCAGATGTTTCCCTGTTAGAAATTGCCTAAAACTCAAAATTTTATCTCCATAATAATCCAACTGGTTATAAGCTTGCATACAAACTTTCCATTCCGTCAAAAACATATAATTGCTTAATCCCATTGCTGAGCCATCATTTACTGGTCTACAATAATGAAGTTTGAAATTGCCTCTAACATAAAAGAGCATATATCATTAATGTGAAATTTTATGATGGCTATTCAACCTAAATATAATTCACAATAAGTGAAGAGACTCTTAATATATTTAAGTTACTAGGTTACCCCAGATATGGACAACGTGGGATTGATCTTTTATCAGCACTTTAAAAATTCAAAGCTTTTTCAGACTTTCAAAAATAAAACTAGTTCAATTAAAATATCACGAATTCAACAAGCCTCAAAGTCTTTAAACATAGATCCAGACCCTTTTTCAGTAGGACTGTGAAGCAAGAATTAAGAGCTACAAGTACTTACCTGTTTTGAGACACCAGTCCCTCCAGGATGCTGATCATATAATAGAATTCTCTCAGGAAAGAAGCGGGTATCATGAGGATTTGGACACTCTGGGGCCAAGTCAGATAAATTGCATCTGATATACCTATATGTCAGGGCATTATAAAAGGCGTCAGACACAGAACCACCCATGATAATAAGATAAAAGATTAAATAGAGTACCAATGTCTAATGTTTGTTGGTAAAAAAGCCTCAAAAAGGTAAAAAGACTTTTCTGTCCTCAACATGTTTACATGTAAGACTTCTATATTGAAAAGATCCTACATGTAAAATACTTACAATGGCACTACATGTAAAACCGCATGACAGGCAGCATGCAGACCTGCACAGAACGAGTACTTCTTCTCTACTACTGTTTTTATGGACTGTGGAACACTAATCCAAACTGCCTGCATGCATGTGAATCAAGATGAATAAGACATGCTCGTAACCACATACATTATACATATGGCACATCAAGGGATAATGACTTAAAATGATTGTCAAACAACAATTGAAAAAAAAAGCCCCTGAACAGTGTCCATTGATGCAACTAAGCCCCTGTTCTTTCATTGTACCCAAACAAGTCCTTATCCTTTGATTTGTACTCACACAAGCCCTTAACCATAACGGATAGTTAACAGCCATCCAACCCAATGCCAGGTGGCATTTTCTGTCCAGGTGACTTGATGACATGGCTACGTAGCCCATTCCACATTAGCTGCCACATGGTCATGTCAGCTGCCAGGTGGCTGTCATATGCCACATGGACAGAATACCAATTGGCATTAAGCTTGACGATTGTTAATTTTCCATTAGAATTAAGGGTTTGTGTGCTACAAATCAAAAGATAAGGGCTTGTTTGAGTACAATAAAAGAATAAGGGCTTAGTTGCATAAATAGATATAGTTCAGGGGCTTTTTTAGTACTTAAGTCAATAAAAAATGGTTAATAATGCTCCTAATAGAACCTGAGATTCATATGAATATCTAGGCAGCCAAAGATCAACCGTGTCTAAGATTTGGTTGCTTCCTTTGCGAATTCGGCGGAAGCCAAACCATGTAGTTGTTACACTGCAAGTATTTGCCTGAGCTGTCGTTCTTGGGAGCTGGTCCTTTGAGATCCTGGCTGGATAGGCCTGAGGAAAAGCAGGACGAATAGCCGGTTAAGCTTTCAACATTCCAATTTCCAACAGGAGCCATGTTGAAAAGGTAATAAAGAGTGCATGCGATATCCTCAAGCAAATTATGCAGTTTCAATTCATTTCAACTGTACATCACACATGAAACACATTATGTACCTTCAATCATTAAAGATTGACTTTCATTGCTTTTTAGTCTATTTCAATGTTAGTCAAACCAGGTTATAGAGTTCTATCACCAATCCTACACTTGGTCATACAGCTATTTTCAAATTTCCATAACTTAGTGGCAAAGAAAAGTAGGCTTTAACACCAAATTCAGCCATCTTACAAAAGGCAAGTGTAAACATATCAATAAAGTTGATAAAAAGAAAGACATAAGCTCCGAATCAGCTAATTTCCATGTAACATATATTTAATAGCCTGACTTACAATTTTACCACCAATAATATGTATGTCTGTATAATCACGAGTCTTTGTGTAATAGTCCAGTGCAGCTTTTTCGCAATAAGCAATTTTTCTTGACAAATCTAAATCCTTCACCAGATAGGTCCTCCCTTGGTGCATGTAAACAGCACCTTCATATACCTGTGCCATATGAACAATTTATAAAAGAAACCCAAAAAAGACCAAAAAAAAAAAAGAAAAAGGGAGAGAGAAAAAGAAAGAAAGAGAATACAGAATATACATGCAGAGGTAATGAGTAACAACTAATAATCTATTATAAAAGTAAACCACGCCAGTCTCTAACAATTAAGTTCTAAACAATAAGCAGAAGAGGGGGAAAACGAAGAAGTGATACGGCAAAAATTGGAAGAGAAAAATAGACAGTGAATAGAGGAAGAAAACGAAGAGTGGAAACTCAAATCAGAGGGAAAAGGGGAGAAACAGAGAAATCTAGGGAGAGGAAGGAAATGAGGAAAAAGAGAGGGACAATTTTGACAATTTCTTTAACAACAATTCTCAATAGCTAAATTCAACATCAACATAAATTACTGAAGACTGAAAATAAAGTAAGTATGCATAACCAACTTCCTACCCAAGCACCAGGTAAATAAGTCTAATTCATTGAAATAACCTAAACACCTTAAAACATATGTAAATTACAATTGAGACTTAAAATATATACATAATTAATAAACTAAATATCTTAATCCTTTAATTTGTGATCTTGTCGTGCATCAAGAAGTTACACCTGAAAGAAAGCCCTGCTTTCCTCAATCTCTTCAAGGGTTTCATTCAGTTGTGTATCTATGACTACGTATCTCTCTGCCTCTATTGCTCGTATACTGATTGAACGTGAAGGCATTTTCTGAAAGAAAAAATATAAGGAAGTATTTAATTCTTAGGAAGTGAGAAGCAAATAAGCTATCCAACCTAAACAGTTAAATTGTTACCTCGTGCCCAATGTAACTCCATATTTTAGCCAAAGGATCACTTGAATGATCGGAAATTAAGTATCCTCTACTTTTAAGAGCAGTTATGGCACTGTTCAGACCAGACCCAAAATATTTCTCATCATAAAGCAAACTCAACGGGTGTTCAAGAGCTGCACAAACCAGATGCTGTTCAAGCACCTGAATGAATACAGCATCTAAGCACAGATTAGCCAATTTGCTAGAACCTATCAGATAAAGTGATATAGAGGATATCTCCATCATAGAAAACCTAATACCTGCTGGTTTTGAGTGTCAATATGACAACATTCAATTGGACTCCTGAACAATTTCTCAGGGAATTTCATAAAGTACTGATCAAGAGGTCCTTCAAATGCAACATAAACAGCAAGAGATGGCCTTTCTCTTCTGCCAGACCTACCAGCCTGTTGCCATAGGCTATATTCAGAAGAGAAACCCCTCAATTAGAAATTATGAAAATAACACTCATACAGACAGCAGGATGACAAATTTGCACCATACCTTGCAATACTACCAGGAAAACCTAAATGCAGAGTTACATCAATGTGTCCAACATCAATTCCCAATTCAAGTGCATTTGTTGCAGCGATACCACAAAGCTTTCCACCAAAAAAATCACTCTCTATTTTCCTCCGGTCCTGCTCTACGGTCAACAAATATTAAAATATAAAAAATCATGTGTTAAAAGTAGGTTTTGCACATGATTAACTCGTGTTTTCAAACAAAAGGCCCAAAATGTAAACATCCAGTGGTGGCAATACTCCATTAGGCTATTAAGAATGCTAAATGAATGAAAATATCAAAATGAAACGCATTTAATTGGAACAATTAATACAGAAGTGTGCACTAAAAGAACAATTCAGAAAACTAGGAAAACTGTTTAAATAAATTAATAAACTTTCACCAATCTTTAAGGAACCAACAAGGACAAGACTTGAGTAGGATAATAATCTTAGCCTTTAGACAAGAAACCATGTCGCACATCCAAACCAAGACTTCATAATGGTAGGTCATGTTAGACATCCATCATTAAGAAGGTTGAAGGGGTGGAAAAATTTAGGAAACACAAAACAGAATTCACCGAGGCAAGAGGTTGTAACTTAGGCATGTCACTAACACCATAACCAAAATTTATTGACAGTAAATGACAACAAAAACAACTGACCTCAGCAACATAGCCAGCACGATAGGCACTTATGGAATTGACAAGGTGGGGAGCTGTCTCTTCAAGAATTTCGCGCCTAATACAATAATAGATATTCGATATAGTTATACACTGTTTTCTTGCCTAGTATAAATGCTTGAAGAACGACTAGTACAGGCCAGAAATCATGATGTGAGACATACGTATAACATAAAACAAGCTCACAAAGTTTACGAGATCTACAAAAAGCAATACAACGAAGTCCATGCTGAACCATTTCCGCAAAAAGGTATGAAACCTCTGAAATTGGGCTGAAGAGCAAGAAAGATAAAGCTAGTTATGATATGCCAAATGCATAACAACTTAGGACCCCCAAATATCATTCTTTTCAATGAAGAGGAAAGATTATTCTCATCATACCTCAAACTCTTATCTGAAGCATTTCTAGCATCTATGTCATGGTCACTTTTATCCAGCTCCTGTAAGCTAACAGTGTCAGTAGGAATATCATATAAGCTGCTCAAGCACTAGCTCAATAGAAAAGACAACAATATTTACAAAAACACCCACAGTTCTCAGACATAGAGCAGGATTCCAGAGAACAAAAAGCTTTTCAGAAGAAGGACTTCCATCATTTTCAATCAGCTCTAATGTTGACAGATTTGCAAGTTCCTGAAGCATCACAAAAATTATGTTCAAATCCAAAAAAAAACAACTATAAAGGTAACCTACTATAGCAATCCAATGGAATAAATTAAAACACTTGGGAGAGCTACTATAAACCTCAAATCTAAGTGCCAAAATGTGTAAATAGTTAAAATTTTCAATATCCTGAAAATTCAGGCCAGACTATGAGGCAAGCTACATACAAACAAATCCAACAATCTGGCAAAGTAACTCAACTGGAAAATAGTCACCCTTCAATTATGGTGGTTCTTTTTCTGAAAAAGCGGGAAAATAGATATCTGGGAAAGAAGTAGAGGTGGGATGGAGGTCTGAAGCACCACCAGAATACAAAAGTAGAGACACCATCATGACAGAATACACACAGTAATAGAAGCAAAAGCAAATTAAGAGATTACTCAATAGAAATCTTACCATACAGTGCTCGCGAGGATTGGCAGAAGTTGCCGTGGAGAAAACAAAAGAAGGATCGCTGCCATACACTATAGAACCCACCTCACCGAGTCAGGAAAAAACAAAAGGATATGATAATAGGAATTTTCCTAAATCTTACTTAGTACCATGAGAGCAAAGCCTGCAAAGTCTTCTTAGTATAAGGGCAGTATGGCATCCAAAAGCTCCCTTATAAGTATGAGCTTCATCGACCACTACAAAACTTTAAAATAAGAAGATAGAAAGAACTTTGGTGATCACAAGTACAAATGATGAATAGGAATATCACAAACAAAGGCCACAACTTGAATCAAACATTGACTAAAAACAAATAACCAAAGTGAACTAGTCCATAACTAGTAAAAGTAAAGATTGTGTTCTGATGAATCTCACCTAAGATTTGATAGTATTCGACTAAATTGTCTATGTAATGGAAGGATTGACATGTGTAACATATCAGGATTTGTGATCAACTGCAAGCACAATGACAGGGATTTCAGATAAAAGATGGCTAGATAGCCAACTGGGATGGGGAATGGGAAAGCCTATACATTTGTTACAGCTAACACTTTCAATAAAATACCAGTCTAGCATTGTCTCGAAGCCATGTCCTTTCCTTCTGAGAAGTGTCACCATCATATACCCCAATATTTATGCTACAATCAAATCCATTTATTATAGCTAGCAAAGCTCTTAGTTGATCTTGAGCTAAGGCCTGCATCAGAGAACAATTTGTCTAGTAGAGATACTGCTCATGCACAATGATCATAAAATCAAAAGGCCTAACTGCAACAAACCTTTGTGGGAAACAAGTAAAGTGCACATGATGACAAATTATGGGACAATGCCTCCAACACTGGCAGATTATAGCACACAGATTTCCCACTAGATGTCATTGTTGCTACAACAACATTCTTCCCAGAAAGGGAAGCCATTATTGACTCTGCCTGTACAGACAACGAGGGTTCAAACACATGCAAGATCTATTGACTTTAAAAAGATAGAAGTAGAGGAAAGCATCCATACCTGGTGGCTGTACAATTTATTAATTCCAATACTTTGAAGGGCAGATTTTGTATTGTCCGAGAGTTCTTTAGGGATCTCCACATAGGAAGCTTTTCTAGCACCAATATTTTCAACATGAACCATCTGCATCAGTCATACATCGAGTAAAGTGTTAGGAAAATTATTTCAAATAAGATATGCTAAAATGCTAGCATGTTAGGGCCATTAGGTAGTGATGGCATAAGACATGTGCATGATTCCACAGGAGTTTCTGAGAAAATAAATCCAGTATGTTTTTACAGCAGCTTTCCAACTAGTTCCTACAAAATTCAATAGGAGTAAATTTTCTTTCCTAGAACCCAAACTAAGTGTAGAAAAAACCTGTCTATCCAATCCAATGCTCTTTCTGAGATGCTCAACCATTTCTGCTGGTAGCAATTGACTTGTATCCTGCTGAGTGAACAAGGTGTTACAATGATATAGGCCCCTTTGACTTCAAAAGCTGTCTTATAACATTAATAACAAAAAGGTTAAGGAAAGAGCCCACATAGTGAATTCTAAATATGGCCTTCTTTCTTAGCATAAAAGATTTTAAATCCCTAACAAATAATAACCTCTAATGCTTATATAACATATGAGCTAAAGAAACTATGATAGTCAAACAGCATCAATAGAGAAATTATCATATGTAATTTAAGTATTTGGCATACCATTTAACTCCAATATGGCATAGAAATACTATTCCAATAAGTTTAAGGGGAAAATATCTAATGTCTCTTTTTTTTCCTTCTTTTCCTGTATTTATCTTATGCAATGATAAGATTATATCTTCAAAAAGCACCTTAACCATTTACTAAGTAAGATTATACACATACATGACATCGTCTTTTGACTGAATGAGAATTTGAAGCAGAGGACCAGCTTCTCCTCGCCCGTTTTGTTTCATTTCTTTCTGAAACCTTATCACCTTCCTTCCAAAATATGAGCAAATCCTCTAAGGAAAAAGATGTCAGATTCTCATATTTCTGTTTAGACTGCACAAAAGAAAATATAATTATTCAGCAATTCATAATAGAAAAAAGAGTTAAATGCCTACAACTGGCAGCATGCCATAAGGAAAAAAAAACCATCATGCAGGGGTGGTCAAGAAAATGAATTTAGGCCAACCAATAATATGAAACTTCTTCAAGACTATCCCTGAGGAAAATAATGATATTTTCCCATTGAATATGTAAAATGAAAATTGTAGAACTTGTTCCAGTATACCAGTTATGATCTTGAAGCACATAATTTTTGCAAATGATTCATAACTTTTCAATAATAAAATCTAGTCGTTGAAAAAATAACATATACACATATATAAGCTTCCCTTGGCCCAAAATAGAAAATCATGTCATTCATATTATCTGTTCTTTGGGAGCAGCTGACAAAAATCTGAGCCTGGATGGATCAGACTCAGCTCTTGGTTTGGGTTAAGTTGTGAGTTATAATAGGGACGGAAGATAATTTGGAAACGTTTGACAATTAATAAAAACAACAACACTGACTGCCCACAGAAAGTGAGGATAGGGCAAAAGAGCTCATGAAATCACTCCAATAAACAAGTCCTTGTAGAGTTCGAACATCCTAAGAATCAATAGAATCTTGATGTAAAAAAATGTATGCATGCTGTGAAGAAACAATGCAGGATTGGAAGCAGGTAGTTCTACCATTAACAACTTGATAGTCTCCCACAAGCCAGTTTTGAATGAACTTTCCCACTTCTTCATTATGCTAAAGATCTTTGAAAGAGACATGCGACTTTTACCTATGAAGAGGAAAGTTGAACCAGTTCAAAAAATTATACTTGCTTGGAAGCTTAAAAAAATTAACTAAAAAAAGTGGAAGGAAATGTATATATCCTCAATAATACCAGCTCCGAGTTTGTTGTCAACTTTGTCTCCCTCCTTTGTTGAAGTCAGGGTGATAACAAGTGCATCACCAAAATTTTTAGGCTCCATATCATTATTTACAAAAGATACCACCTGAGTAGGCACAATCAAACACTTCACTCAAGCAGATGAAACAGAGAATCTATAAGAGCACTAATTGACAGGTGAAGAACTAAAACTGCTCTTAGAACATTGTCCTAGAAAGTTAAGGGACAACAGATGAATCAAAGGAATTCAATATGGTGAAGTAACGCTATAATTTTCAGCAATCTAACCATCTAGAGAAACCTAAGTGGAAAGGACTTGTGATATAAAAGCAAATATAATGAATATTGCAGTATGCGTTATATCACAAGTCACTAACATACAATGCTCAGAGATAGGCTTATTATCAGCTAGAAACTTAAGCAGGAGGTGTTTATTAGTATCACAGAAAGTAACAAACCTTGGGACAAAGAACAGAAAGACACTCTATGTCCTCCATACAAACGCCAAGCCCAAATTTCCTTAAACGCTCCAGCACTTCCTTCAAACAAGCTGAAGTCATTCTCTCCGTTCGCAGCTGAAGAAACGCGGACAAAATGCTTAAGAAAGCAAACGCCTCCACGATTTTCTTCAACCAAACAGGACACAAACACGAAGCCTGTTCATCACGACTCCGAATTTTGGCCTCACTTAACAACATACATTTCCCTGAATAAGGACTTGACAAACAATTTACCGACCGCAAAACCTCAACAAACTTCTCACAATTCTTTTTCTCAAACAAATCCCCATCAGACGTCCGCAATACATTCCATAAAACGTCATAAGCACGCCCCTCTTTTTTCTCATCCCTATCAATTGTCACTCCTTCTTTTCGTTTACTCTTAAAATAAACATTATTATTATTACTATTATCTTCACAAAAATTTCCTGATTCGTCCCGTAAAGATGAGAATTCTTGCATCATATCAGAGTAAGTAGAATCTGCAAAGCTTGTGGCAGTGCTTGCATTGTTGGAAAAACTAGGGTTTTCAATTCGAGGCTTGTCTTTCTTTGTAAATGGAATCAAAACAAAGAATTCACCGGACTGAATCGGGAGACTGCTCACTTTGCTTTGCAAGTTCAACTTAGTACCCTGAAACAAAACAATTTGGAGGAAAAACATTAAATTAATGTGTTGTGAGAATAAGAAATGTTTGAAATGTTCAATTTTGTTGCTTTTTACCTTGAAAAAAAGGTGGAAATTGGGAGAAGAAGAGGCGGGAGGGAAAGAGAGTTTCAATAGAAGCTTGAGATCGTTAATTGTTTTTTCTGGCGATGTGGTTATGACGGTGGATTCATTGCTCAGTGTTCGGACTTGGATTTCCGTCATTAGTTTCTATTTCCTTCTTTCAAACTTCCAATTTTCATCATCTGGAACAGTTGGAAAGTAAAGGGGTTTTGATTTTCGGGACTTGCGACAATTTTATTTGTATAGATGTATATACAGGGCGGGGCAGGGGCCCTGGCGGGGATTCTGTTTATTTTGACAAATTTTGCATTTAGTCCCTCCACTATAAGAAAATGCTGGATTTAATCCATGTATTATAATTTTATATAAATTAAGTTCTTCTTCTTTAAAAATTTGTTAATTTCAACTCAATTGCTAACACCGTTACAATTTTAACATTAATTAGGCTAATGTGCTGCTTAGTGGAACTTTTCACCCTTTTTATGCTAAATTTATAAACCTAAATTCAAAACTCAACCTTCATTTGCTTCTCTTCTTTCTTATAGTATAAGGATTAAATTCAAAATTTGACCTTTAATTTTTGTGTTATCTTTTCTTTTTCTGGCTTGCAATGCCAAAAGACCAAGAGTGTCATTAGGTAAAATTCAATTGATATGGTGCGACACTCAATTTCAAACATCGAAAGCTATGGGCTTCAAATGACATTCCCGTAGTTCTTTTTTTTTTTTTTTGAAAAATCAACTAGTTGTTGATAAGATTCAATAAAATAAAAAATATATGTAACATCATTTTCTTTATTTTTATTACAATATTGTATTAAGTGATCCTTAAAATACATTTATAATCGATTGATTAAAAACTATGTAATTTTATATTAGTATATAAATTCTTAAAAATGTTTTAAAAATAAATGTAGACATCTAATTTTGTTCGAGATCATTTAATGTGAATTTCAAGGATAATTCAAATTAAGTGATCGTTGATAATTAGTCTAATTTTGTGAATTACCATGAACTTTGTGATTGGATTGTCAAGGACTAAACGGAATCATGAAAACTTCTAATTATTATAAGCTTAGAAATACATCACAAATCAAGAAAATTTAAGCAGTGATTGGTATCAAGGAAATAGGAGAATATTCTTGCAATGTATCCAATTAAATTATAATCAACGAATTTAATGTGATTATAATTCAAAACCAATGCAATTAGATTGCATTGTACTTTATAATGTTGTTTAAAAATATATTTACCCTTCCACTTCAAATAAAATATTAACTATTATCTTTTAAAAAAATTAAAATAAAATATATAATATAAAAAATTATATTAAAAATAAAATATATATAAAATGAAAATAAAATATATGATATTAAAAATACATAAAAAGATAATATTATATAAAAATAATAATAAAAAATATAAATATATTAAACTTAATGTAATTTTGAAAATTGACATTGCAACTAGTAGGTGTCTTTCCGAAGCCTCCAAATTGTGTGAATCAACACCCCATATCCTTATGATGAGAAATCCAAAAGACTTGAATTTAGTGCTTTAGAAATGTTTTTGCTCTTTCAAAGTTGATTATGAAACTGAATTCTAGTCTGAGGCATTTTTAATCCTTGTTTTTTACTATAAAGATCTAATTATAGTTAGAGTTCTTTTCACAAATAGGCCCCAAGTATAAGGCGTTTTTAAAAATAGGCTTTTTCATAATTTTAATTATTTTTAGCCAAAAAAATTAAAATTACGATAAAATTACTTTTAATGAAACCGACTCATATGTTTGGCTTCGTGCCTCAACCAGAATCGTATTAACAGGTCAAGTATGTTTACAAGTTGTATAACTCCTTAGTTCTCATTGATAAACCATACATCTCCCTACAAAGCATTCTCTCGAAAGCATTCCTCGCCGATTCAACTTTCAAGCATTTTGAGCACTAATAGAAGCATTTTGGAGTGGTCATTCGCATAAAGGTAGTTCACATATTAAACAAAGAGAGGAAGTTCACATTACGTAGAGAAAAGCAGGCATACATATTTATTTTAAATTTTAATCATGTGGAGAAATTTTTAAGGCTATTGTTATTCTTCATGTTATTCATTTATGGTTTTTAAGCATAAACGTAAGCATATTGCTTATTCATATTAATATTTTTATTGTTTGAAATTATCGAATATAAATTTGAAGTTGGTATTGTTGGTGTTTTTAGGGTTGGAAGTTGAGAGAGCATGTGTGACTAGTTGATAGGCATGCGTGATTGGTTAATAGGAATTGGGTTTAGGGTTTAGGTATTGCGTGACTGAGGGCTTGCGTGAGTGGTTGACACTTTATACATGACTAGATTTAGGGATGGCATCACTGAAGGTATGCATGATTGCATTAGGCATTGTGTTTAGGGGTTTGGCATTGGTAATTGGTTGATAGGTCATTGCGCGACTGGTTCATAGAGTCCATAGAATATTGGATAACCAATTTTGTTGAGGTTGTACAATGATTTTTCCTATTAACACCCTAGAAAGAACTCATCATCATAGGAAGTAGATCATATTCGGCCATCACCAAATGTTGAAATGTGTTTGGATTATTCTCCTCAAACACTTGAACCTTAACATTAAAAAATCATGCAAGCCTTGAAAAAATACAAAAAATGTATCCTTGACCTTTATGAATGATCACAAAATCTTTGAGAATATGGCGAAATATCGTAAAAAAGATCTTTCAGGAAAAATTTCTAAAAAAATTTCTTTCAACATAACTCACGGTAGAATCTCAATGAATAAAAACAAAAAGCATGTCATGTTTGTCACAAGACATGTATGACTGGTTGATAGGCATGTGTGCTGGTTGATAAGAATTAGAATTGGGTTTAGGGTTTAGGTGATTGAGGGTTTGCATAAATGGTTAACACCTTATGCATGACTGGTTTTAGGCATTGCGTCAATTAGGGTGTGCGTGATTGGTTTTGGAGTTTTTAGCATTACATGACTTGTTGATAGATCATTGTGTGATTGAATGTAAGTCATTGCGTGACTGCTTGATAGGGCATTGTGTGACTGTTATCTATATGAAAGTGCGCGAGTGTTATAGGTATGGCATTGCATGAAACTTATCTATATGGCATTGCATGACCATCATTGCGTTCATTCTATATTATTTTGGGTCAATTGTAATGCTTTAATATGTATATGTTGATTAATTAATAATCCATGCTCTTAATGTGCATTAATTATTCTGTTTTTGGGTATGTAAATATATTAAGATATAGTTATTGTTTTTTTAATCTACAATGATCATATTAACTAAAATGGAAATGTGATATTTATCTGTTTTATGTTGCACATGGCCAAGCAGGAACAAAAGAGAATGTGGAATCTTTACTTTGTGTGCCGAAGGACCAGTGGGGCTGCAAAGTTGGCATTAATATCCACTGTAAGTGGGCACAACTGCATTTGATACGTGAGATGTTGTGCAAAGTAAATGAGGTTGGAAGTTTTGAAGAGAACATGCTTTGAGCATATGATGAACATTGAATCAGACAAGAGTTTATTTTGTACCAGTCTCATGCAAAACCTAATGCTGGGCAGAATCAATCAACCCGGCACCATCGAGGGTGAGTTGTGGATTGCCATAGGTAATCAAAGACCCGATTCTTGAAGCGAAAGTTCTACTTGGTGATAAGACTGAAGTTTGGTACCTTATCGGCTCTTATTATCAATCCTTACGAGGCTGTCCTTGACGGAATTCACTAGCAATATTGGGGAGCGAGGAATAAGGTGAAGATACAACAAGAAGGAGACGCGAACAAAATTGCGTTCGTCTTGATCGCGAGTAATGTTTTATTCAGTCAAGACTACAAAGGATTAGTGGTTTCATGGTTGTTGTCGTTGGTCGAGAACATTGCCTAGTGGAATGCATTCTCTTAGGGCACATACATATGGAGTCTGACCGTCGATTACTTGTTGAGGAGTTTTGAACCTCTAGTGGTGGGAGCGAAAGATAAGAAATGTTACCACTTATACGGATTTATATGGCCATTTCAAACAGTGTGCCTTACCCTAAGGTTTTTTATTTTTCTTTTCACATAAGATTTTTATAAGGCAAGTAAAATGTTTTACAATTGACGTGCAGTCTTGGGCGTTGGAAGCGATTCCTAATATTCAAAGCTTGTTTTAAAGGTAGCGTTAGTCTGGACAAGTTTGCCCAAGAATGCTGAAATGGCACTGTGACGAAAGGCCATAGGCTTTTACATTAATATTGCAAATATAGAGAGAGAAGGAAAAGTGAGTAAAGAAATCATATTACTTTTATTTTATTGAATTTTTTTAGGTCATAAGTTAACTACCTTTCAACCTAATATCAATGTATATTTTGGTGCAATTGCGTATAGTCAGGATGTTGGAGCCAACTATCGAAGAGATGTTAATCGCATATTGGTGGACATTGATGTCAATATCTCCGAACAACAGCAATATGTTTCATTATGGAAGTTGGAGGGTTGGGTAGAATTCGGTCCCCAACAAAGGAGGAAGATAATGAACTGCAAACAAAAAAGTATAGCAAGACAAGGTGTTAAGCGGAATCACACCACAAACGAGGAGGTTCATGCCCAATTCGCTATCGTTGAGGCTCCTAGTGCTGCTAAGGTGCCTGATTCTCCTCTTGTTGCTCCTACTGTTGCTCCTCATACTGCTCCTTCTACTCAAGCTCGCAAACCCGTCGCTGCATTCTCAACTAACTACAGGCTTTAAGCAAGAGATGTAAAGGATGAAGACGCAATGGAAGAAGGACCTACAGTCAATACAGATAAAGATGCAAATGGACACGCAAACGCAGATACAGTCGTTACGGACGGAGGTTGAGCGAAACATGCAAATGCATATGCAGTCAATGCGATTAGAGATCTAGCAGTAAATGCACCTGCAGATGCAGTTAATGCAGCTAGATATCTAGCAGTCACTGCAAGGGCTAGAGGATCGGATTGTTCGTCGGCTGATCGACCATTATGAAGTATGAGCTTCTCACTTTTTCATTACATGAGTTATAACATTTACGATGTACTTGATGTTTTAATGTGTTTGATTTTTGTCACTGTGTAGAGTCAATTGATGAGTGAAGAGGATGGTGAATGCAACGAATAGGGCATCAGTAGTGGGGTTGAACTTGAAAAGGTAGTTGGCATAAATCAAGCAATTGCATCTATTCAAAGCTCACCTCCCGTTACCCAAATTGAAAATCATCCTAAAATCGTAAATGCAACTAAGGCACCTCATCCTACGAGTAATCAAACTACAACTTCCCCACATACAGCTCTTGTCCCAACTCCACTGGAGCACCCCTAACATGGTCAAAGCGCACCTTCTCTTGAGGCTTCACCTCCACCTCAGATCGAAGATGCACATGTGTGCATGCCAACATATACCTTCGAAGCCCATACGTTAAATCACTATTAGTTCAGCGCAAAGCGAATGATGCCTTAAAGAACAAATATAAATCCTTCATGAAAAATGAGCAAGCCAGGTAAAATGATAACATTACATGATATTAAGGTTAACTGTTCTAGATTATTGATTCCATCGACCTCTTGACGTTGGTATTTTTTATATGCAGGGTTAACATTCTAGGCATCGTAGTGTAGGAGGGCCTTGATTTTTTTCACTGATTAGAGAAATCATGAGTTGTTAAACAACCAACACATTGACGCATGTATCAGTGTCATGTGTAAGCAGATGCATGAGCACCATCCATAACCCTACAAGTAGAAAATATGTATTATTGACACCTACTATTATGTAAATATATTTTAATGAGTTGTAATTATTAAAATGTATGTTCAGTGTATTAGTTCATGGAATCCAACTATTGTGCGTTACTTAATTGACAGCTTATTTTGCTAGGTCTGAGTTATGAAATGAAGCCTCCCTCAACTAATAAGACATTCAAGCTGACTCAGGCGATTTTTCCAGAATATCTGCTTGAATATGTGAAGGGTGAGAGTCTTGTGTAGGAGGTGGACTCTATTCTTGTATCATGCCTTTTCGAATGCCACTAGGTGGCAGTGCACATCAACTTACTGAAATGACGTATGACATTACTTGACTTATCGCATAGTCAGACAGATGTAATGAAGTTTAGCTTGCGTGATAAGCAAATGGGTCCACAAATGACATTGTTTCCCATTGTATGCCATCGGGTTAGGTACTTTAACCGCTCAGGTCGTCAAAAGTGACCTTTGACACAAATGACGTTTAAATTTAATGTAAAAACCCTAGTACAACAAGATTTACACAGTTACGACGATTGGGTTATCGCTTCATTGTAGTGGCTAATCGATTCGAAAGAACAAATCCTGAAGGCAAAGGCCATAGAAAGCCTTCGAAAAAGTTTTATCCTAAAGATTTTTACAAATAGTGTGTACAGTTAATTTTTTAAATTTGTTTATTCTTTATCTTATTATGTAAAGTAACATTGTTGTGTATCATCTCCAAATATTCTTTGATTGTTCATTTCTAAATTATTCTTTGTTTTATCATTTAACAAAGAGAAAGGCAATAAGAATAGTTCAGTATTAGTTCGGCATTTGATTTCACACTAGAAATGTACTATCAATAATGTTTAAATACAAAGAATTGAATAAATTATATCTTGTGCATTTACAAAACCTTTTCCCCATCTGTTTTGTTTATTTGCTGCACATTATTAGGCATGGCCTATCTATTATAGTGTATTTGTTCTATACATTATAATGACCATATCATGGGACTAACTTAGGATGGTTCTAATCAGTAGAACCTCGGATTAACATTAAAAGTGGGTTGCTTTCGAATCCCTCTAAGTCCAAATTTCCCTTTTTAACTAGCAATTCATCTGTTACAATATTCTCATAAAATAATTATCATAAGTTGATATAGTGCATCGCGTGACTAGATGTGCAAAGATTTACGTCATCGGTTTTGAAAGAATTACGTGACGCATGGATTGCATGACTGTTTTTAATTTAGTTCGTGTGTAGTTGATAGGGCAATGCATCACATGTTGGTCGTCATAGCATGACTTATGTTTTGCGTGACTAATATTAGGGAGACCATGGACAGCAATTTGATATTCGCACTAAACACTTCCTAACACAACAGTTGTGGCATATCTATACTGCCATATGCAAGATTGTAATTTGGAATGTCATTGTCCTTACCCCCGTCATCCTTTGAACAATCATCATGTCCGTTAACATAGTCGTCTTCATAGTCATCGTCAATCTCATCATTTCAATATGCAATGTCCTCTTCTTCACCATCATCGTCAATCTGATTAGATGCATCGTCATCACTCACAACTATCATAGTATCGTTTGTGAATGGCAATGGACCCATTGCATTTTCAGGTGATGGTTGTGTTTGTTGCCAAGAGCGAAGTATTTTGTTTGATGCACATTCTGATCAAAATTGTGCAGACATCATTTGTATACACCTTATGTGTGTACTGAGCTATTCAAACTCATGTGCATATGCCAATGGTGATTGCCATTATTGTTTGTTAGGAAATGCATGGTGTAGTATGTCTGAATCATTAAAATTCTATAATAGGTGATTACTATGTTGGACACCATGTTCATGTGGAATAACATTTGCATGTCGTGCCTTAACTATCACAAACACTACAACTACCCTCTCATCTCGTAGAATACTTGCTACATCTTCATCGTCTTTAATAACTGTACGCGAAACCTTTGTGGCATGACTGAGCAATGCATGTAGCTCGATTCATTATTACATAAGTTGACCCCAACAACCTCTTCAACCAGCTTCATTAGGACCGAAAATGACAAATCACTCCTAACACCCCTTACTCGTATCTCATCACCCTTGTAAGTGTCATCGATCCAATGACTACCATATTAAATCATAGGGTTCACATTTAGCATGTTGCTGAAAATTAAAAGTAAATCAGTGTCACATTTAGTCAATTTATTAAAAATTGTCCCTCAATGCATAAAAACCAGTTATGCAATGCCGAAGTCACGCAATAACATAAAGTCAATCTCGCAATGTCTAATACACATTCACGCAATGCCTAAAAATTAGTCAAGAAATGTCTTAAAACAAGATATGCATTGCATAAGTCACACTGCGCCTATAAGCCACTCTTGCAATACCTAAAAATAAGTCACTCAATGCCTAATATCTACTCACATTATACCAATAAAACTAGTCACGTAATGGCCATACGTCACGCAATACATAAAAATCAGTCATAGAATGCCTATAAACTAGTCAAGCAATTCTTAAAATCTAGTCAAGCAATGCACATGTCATGCAATTACTAAAATCTAGTCTCGCAATGCCTTCTATCTAATCTCACATTGTCTAATATTCAGTCACGCAATGCCAAATAAACAAGTTAAGCATTTCTAATAATCAGTCATGCAATGCCTAATATCCAATCACACACCTTAATACCCAGTGACACAATGTCTAAAAAATATTCACGAATTGCCTAATAACTAAATGATTTCACTACTTCTAGCTAGATTTAAGTTGCCAAAGTTATTCATGCAATGCTTTATATCTAGTCACATACCCTAATATCTTATGACACAATGCCTAAAATATATTCGTGACTTTCTTAATAACTAATTGATTTCTTTACTCTCAGCAAGGTTTAAGTTGCCAAAGTCGTATAATTTACTCATCAACTTTTGGGTTCTATAAATATAAAAAAATAAATCCAAGAACTCATTACACATACTTTGATATCATCTATATTCTTTGGGATGGTGAGAAAGTTGAATAAGGATATGACCTTGTTGGCGTTAAAGAGCTAGATGATGGGATAGATAAATTGATATTTAATTTTAAAATTTTTATTTGAATAGTGGGAGAGGAGAAAGAAATCGAGATTATTTAATTTGAAATAATTAGTTTAAAAGGAATTCTTATCAAATTATATAAAAAATTATTTAAAAATAATTAAAATTATAATGAAAATAATTTTTAAAGTGAGCTTCACAATTTCCTCTTTATACTCTCATTTGGCGGGTCAGTCCTCATAAATAACAACCATACCCGAAGAAGCCTCCACGGCTGGAGCCTGGACAGGCGGACAGATGGTGACACTGGTGGTGGCAACCAGCGCGGACCCGGCCTCCATCGGCCCAGCCTCTTCTCTCTTAGCCATGCCCGGCTGGCATCCTGGCCCCTCCCTCTAGGTTCAATCAACCCCCCTCTATTTCCATTCTCTTCTCTGAATATTCACAGACAAGAAAAACCACCCAAACTATGCTCTAATCTTACATTTGTTGTCTAATATCGAATTTGGGATGCAGCGAGTTATGTCAACAAGGAAGTGAGGCTAATAAAACTCGACAAAGGACTTGTCGTAGAGAACCATTTGGACAAGCGTTGGGAGGAAGCCACTGGCGAGACTGTTGACGACGTCGTCTTTCTCAGCAAGCATGTCGCTTCCTCTAATAGACCTGCACTTACCATTCATCCCATCGGTATTCAATTTTTTTTTTTTATTGCTACAACTTCTGTTTCTACGTTGTTATTAGTAGTATATTTTTCCCCTAAACTTTATACTGTTTTAGGCACGCCGCACGTGCGTGAGGGTGAGGCTTTAGTCTGCCGGCAGAAAGCCAGGATGGGCTGCACCACCGAACCGGCGGATAGGGCCATGGTTTAGAATCTTGAAGAACATTGCTCATTCACATAATTTAATTCCTGAATTTGAGGTAATCCAGTGCAAGAACTTGTAAAAGTTTATATTAATTGATGTATTGTTAAGTGTACAATTCTATACACTGTTGTATTAAATTACAGCTCGCCTCCTAGTCCAAGATTTTTTTCAAATCTTTATTACTAATAACTTGTGGTTTATTGATAATATAAAAGTTATACACTTACAGTCTATTTATGATCTATATTTTTTGACTTGTGAATTACTTGGAATATTATTGCAGATATTATGAATATGTATAGATAAATAGGTTAAATTGTTTCTTTTATGTTGTTTTTAGTATATTTTATCATAATGTAGGTCACATTGGAGGCTACTCATCATGGTCCTGAAATCAATTCACCAACTATGTTTGTGGAAATTGGTAAAATCTTTATCACTGCTTGTGTTACTTTCAATGACCGTTTGATTTTTCTGTTTTTAATTGCTATTGCTGTTGCTCTTATTTCACTCGGTTTTGAAACTTGCATTTCTGCTTTTTATTAGGTAGTGCAGAAGAATATTGGAAGAGACAGGATGCTGCACAAGCCATTGCTCTAGTGGGTATCTATTTGTGAGCATAGTCGAATTACCTTACATTAATTTATGCCTGTTTATATGAAGAAAATTAATTTGATTGAGATTTTGTAAAGACGACCTGTTTGAAACAAAATTGTTTAAAATCCAAATAATTCTCTCAATTTAATCAAATTGACTGCAATCAAACATTAAAATGTAATGCAACTGTTTTATTAAAGCAAAATACTTGATTGAGTTCGCTGTACAAACTAAATGCAGCCTTTCTCATTACTTAAGTATCCATATTTACCATACTTATCATATCTCTTCAATATGATCATGAGGGCACTTGTGCACCCTCATCAGCATGAACTGCATGAGTATGTATTGTATACATAATTGAGGTTACCAGAAGGAATTTCATTTGACTATATCCAGCATGTCAGCAGTCACCCTTGTTTGTCTTCTGATCATCTCATGCATTTAACTTTGAAAACTAACCTTCTTCTTTTCCTTCTTTCACTGTCTTTGAACTAGCGTCAATTTGGAATGCTAATGTACATGTGATGGTGACATCTAGTAATTAAAGATGTTTGTTCATTTTCCGAATGAATTTGAATAATATGGTATTTGAAGTTAGTGTGGGAAGGACTGGGTCTCGGAGGAAGAATGGCAGTTGGAGACTGGAGCAGGTATGGTCTTGCCAACCATTTACCTACTTTGTTGTGAGGAGCTGCCCGATATGAATAATAATAGGGGACATTTTCTTTTTGAAAAATAACCTCAGCACATCAATTTGTTATGGCTCTCTCTCTCTATCTCTGCTGCTTAGTCATTAAATAAATGAAGTGCAAGGATTTCTAACCCCAGTTAATGGCTTTTCTAAATTCTTCATCATTTTGTGTATTTTGTGATTGATTTGCTTTGGAAGATTTGATGACATTGACATCATTGTATGAAATCTTCTTTCTATTTTGTGCTGTCTAAATTTTAGTTTATAAATAATGAGAAGAACTTCGTATTGTAGATGAAAACTATGGGAGCAATCCTTGGTAAAACAATGACATTGAAGTCAGACTGACATATGGGATTGAAATTTAAAGGACATAGTGGAAGAAGTCAAAAAAATAGATGGAAAAAAACCTTTTGCTTTTTCATTCTACCTAAACTTTTACGGCAGTTTAATCTCAATAAAATATTATAATCGTTTCTGAAACTCACTTACTTTTGCCCCTCTTCATTAAAGAATAAAATGATGCAGGGACAATGATGGAAACAAAATCCTTCTTGGCATAGGTGGTGGTCATTATGTACCCAGGCATATGGATATTGTGCAGTAAGTTACAACACAAGCTTCTGGGACCCTCTATGCTAGTTTTAATTTTCATTTTGTTAGGCATTGAGAAATTGGATTCCTAAAGTACTTGTTTGGATTTTGACAAGTAGCACTTGTTATAAAAATTCTCATATAAGCCCATTTTTGAACCTGTTTGGATTTTTTTACATAAAATCTAGATGCTGAACTTTGCGTATTTAATTATTCTCATAAAATTTTTAGGAAAGATGGTGTTTGGGCAGGACATCTGCTGCCTGGCTATTCTCTGTTGATGGAAGATCCTGGAGAAGCAAAAGTACCAATGAATTCAGTGGGTGTTGGTGGAACACGGAGAGAAACAATCAAAGTTGCATTTGAGACCACCAATTGGCTTTTCCTGGAGGAGAAGTTCTAGCCCATCTTGATCACAAGTTAGTCACTGGTGTTATAGAATTTTTTGTTTGAACTTAATATGATAGACACTGTTAATAGAATCTACCTTAAATTTCTACCAGAAAAGAGAGGTGAAAAAACAAGTAGGCTACCTCACTATCATATCCATGTTTCAAAGAAAAGTAAATCTGGACTCATAGCAAGAGTTCCTAAATTTATCATAATTTCTGGCTTATTTTCACAGAAGATCTTCTCAATGAAACTGTGCACTGATGCTTTTGATCATTGAGAACTTACTACTCATGGAGTAACTCTTGGGGCAAACGTCACCCTAATAACTGAAGGATAAATTGTGCTAACATATGTTATGCATTAAGTCGTACTCTTGCCAGGGTATAAAGGACAAGTTCTCTGATGGGATCAGCATGTGAAATATTCAGTTTAAGCTGGTTCTTCAAAACAATTGTGATCTTCAATTTGCAGTAAGATATGGAAAAAGGATATTTAATTTGGTTTAGCAAAATAAATATTTCAGGGTCATTCAAGAACATCACTTGTTTGATATTAGGAATTTTGTTTCTATTTTTAAGCATGCATGTGGGGATATTTTATGTTGTCGCCACCTATAACCACCATGTAAGCCACAAGCCAAGCTCCAGTCATAGTAATGAAAGGTAAAGTAAATAAGCATGTTCTATTTGATTCAACAGATGATGAGTTATTTAGGGGAAGATGGTTTCACATTGATTTTATATCATCTCTGGACTCTAGTTTTCGAGTCCAAAAAAGGAGGGGGAAAAAAAAACTAATGCTGCTACTCTTTGGTGATATCAGGAGTTTCAAGAGTTGGCAGAGAAATGCCGTTAAAGGGTTTTTGGCAGAGCAGAACATGAAGATTGGCAAACCCGGCGACTTCTGTCCCTGTTAAACGCTGCCTATGGTTGACTTTTGGAAAAATAGATTTTTCCCGATAATGCACTACAAAATTACAGCCTAGGGCAATATAAAAGTCTTTGAATTAACAATGGATTTAGAGTTAATTCTATTTTTCGATTGTACAGAGTGCTCTGTCAAACTACGATGCTACTGTTTTCTTTTATGAAAGTGACATAAGTCGATATATTATTGGCCTAAATGCTCACATCTTGAGGGTTTTGCAGGTCAAAAGCAAATCATATTTTTTGCAAAATGGGAATTTTGAGGTAGACGATGTGTTTGTTGAGATGTTTCAACTCTAAAGATTTCTTCTACCTAAACACTAGTCTAAGCCCATAAAAATAGACTTTTCAGCAAACGTGATTATTGGTTTCGTTTTAGATTTGTCCTGGTCTGCCGTGGCGTTTTCGGTTTGAAATCTAGAAGAAAAATGGATGCAGAGGAAGTTTCCACCCAAGAAACTCTCTACCTGCTCCGAACCCCAGGGTCTAATCTTCACTGGATTTTTGGCAAGTGGCAGAAAGAACATTGAATTAGGCATCCTAAACGTGCCCGACAGGTTTTTCCATTCTACTTTAAAAATCAGGGCAAAGCTTCAGTCAACTAGGAAGACCACTCCATTTTATAAGACATCTTCCTTCTCCCTAGAGTTGCACGAGCAAGGCATTTATCTTGGGTGGTAAGCATGGCCTATGCAAGCAAATTTTTGCTTCTCATACAGTTGGTTGCAGCTGCTTACAACACAGATGCCTTGAAGCAGAAGGTGACTCGCATCCAATTCTACATGCATGACATCGTTGGAGGCCCAGAGCCAACTGCTGTCAGGGTAGCTAGCCGCTCCAACTTCACCGGTCAAGACCCGATCGCAGCCACGTTTGGGTCTATTGTCATGATGGACAACCCTCTGACGGTCACCCCAAACATAAACTCGACGTTAGTTGGGCGTGCTCAAGGGATGTATGCTATGTCATCACAACAAAAGGAGTTCAGCCTTCTTATGACCCTTACTTACGCTTTTACTAGCGGACCTTATAACGGTAGCACCTTCAGCGTCCTCGGCCGCAATCCAGTAATGAATGAAGTAAGAGAAATGCCGGTGGTTGGAGGCACCGGAAAGTTTAGGCTAGCTCGTGGATATTGCCTTGCCAGGTCCTACTCAATGAAAGAAATGGATGCAGTGATCGGATATAATGTAACATTGCTACACTAGTAGCCATATGAATATGATTGTAAGAGTAGAGTATTGGTGTTTAGAGTCATGTATTGGAATTTTGGATGGGAGATTTTCAGTCAAAATCCTTGTAACAGTTTCTTTTGTAATTTGTCAAAATAAAGGGAATAGTAAAAAGTTGAAATATTTGTTAGCCATAATTAAGACAGGTTGCCAACTATACTATTACCTCCACAAATTTCTCTCCTTTTTTACCATAACCGACCCTTCTAGTCATCATCATGCCCTCGCACTGTAACTCCCTTATTCATTCCATGCATTTCTCTAATTTTCAAATTCAAATGGTCATTTCCCTCTTCCAATTCAACCTCTCTCTCTCCCCCTTTCAAACTACTGTTACAGAAGCATAGCAAAGACAGCAAGGAAGATAAAAAAGGACAAAAAGAATGTCCACGCCGTGGACACTTACAAGGTTCGTTAGATGGAGAGTAAGGGATTGGGCTTCATGTTTCTTGGCTTGCCGGTTCCCTTTAGGTAAAACAGATTGACAAAACACTGGTTAGCTTTTAATCCATTTTTTCTTTTCAAAACTCGTGAAAGTTTTTATATACCATTTTCAGGAGGGTTGAAGCTATTGTAGTAAACCTTACCATATAAAATTTTTCTATAGAATGATAAAACATGCATCACAATCTTGCATGATGGTATACTTGAAATCTTGGCGATCATAAAAGTTTATTAACATTGCCCAATTTTCCTGTCCAATAATCTGTGTTGATTTTATATGTATTAAATTTGCAGAAGAAGAATCAGAGACACATCGCTCTTCATCGCCTCAACTGCCAATCAGAAACACGGTTTTCGAAACCAAGGAACACACCGGAGATAAGAAGAGTAACAAAAGACTGTCACGGCAAAACAGATGCACCAAGGATAGACAGCTAGACCTGAGTCCAGCAGTGCCTAGGAATACTGCTTCAGTAGAAAATGGGAGTGACAACTCAAGCTGGGCACGTTTTTCTGATGAAGAATATATAGTCTTCTGCTTTAGAGAAGATGGAGCCTTTGATGTTGTGAAGGATAGCAAATCCGAAGATTCCAATCACTCGAGTAGAAGTTCATGGCCTGTTAATCGAAAGGTTTAACCATGCGATTTGAATTTATTTTCTTTCTCTCTTTTGGCTGGTTTTTCCCCTCGTTTAACGTGACCAAATTACAATTTGGGTTAATGTTTCCTTTGTCTGTTTTTTGGTCGGGAACAGCTTAATTATGCTGAGGATGCAGAAAGAGATAAGCAAAGCAGCGATGAGGGAAGATCAAATGAAGATGGAAAAGAGGAAGAGATCATTCCTGCTATAGAGGTGAGGCTGTGTAGCTATATTCTGAGTGGACATACGAGTTTTTACACCAAAATACAATGTTGGAATCCAAGTTCTCATGTTTTCTCTGTTGAATATCCGTTTACAATTATTGTGAGTTATCTGCAAATTAAAATATCTTGGAGACCTACGAATTAATGAAACAGTGACATAAACATAGAACAGTAACTTGTGAAAAATAAGATGCTAATATATACTTAGTAGAAAGGCAAGGCCATATCCACTATTGCGTAGCAGTTGAGAGTCTTGTCCTTGGAGGAATTTTCAAAGGTGGCATTTCGCTTAATATTTAGGGTGATGGAGAAGGGAGCAGCATCTGCTTGGAGGTAGAGTTAGCTTCAGGTAGCATAAGGAGAAGACATTACCAGGTAGAGGAGACACTTAACCGCGGGATGGTTTCTGTTGAATCAAGTGACTCGAACCAATCTGATGGCAGCACGGGATCATTTGCCTTTCCTGTGTAAGTTGAGGAGAAGTTTGGTTCATTGATTGTAAATTCAATAACTTTCTGGTCCTAGAAGCTTATGTTTTGATATCTTTGGTGAATGCTGCTATTACAGGCTGGGATGGGAGTGGATGGGAAGTCCAGTGCAAATGCCGAAATCTGATGGCAGGAACCCAAGGAAGAACAAGGCCCTCTCTGTGCGTTTCCAATGTTTCAGATTCTGATGGTCCTTGTGTCTTGTCTCAATTTATGAAGATAGTAGCCATGTTTATCATTCTTTTAATAACAACTGCATCTGATCTAGCGTTACAACACCCTTCCTCTCCCTCCCCTTTCCCGCTGGTTTTGCTCCAACAATTAATTCTCTCGCGTCTACGCCCTTCCGCCAACTTGGAGTTTCCTTTTACATACTATTTTTTATTACGCAATGAGAAGTAACCTGAAACAAACTTAAAAAATCAAGACTCGAATTCTAAGGGCTAGGACACAGAATTGGTGTTTTTCACTCCAATTAGATGCCTATTTGAACAGTCCTTTTGGTCTATTTGAGCCGGTTCCTTGCAAGATTTGGGTTGAAAATAAGAAATTGATGTTCTTTTCTTTCTACTTTTCATCCGGGTTAATAAAAAAATGGTGGGGGGGTGGCGTGACAACTTTCGATTGAAGCAGTTGAAAATCAAAATGAACATCCCAAGTTCTGATCCTCCTCCCAAGTGAAAACAAAACCTTTCCGCTAGTAGATCAACGACAGAAATATGAAGATTTAAGTTATGCCAGAAGTTGCACCAACTGCAGCCAAATGGAGAGGCAGCCATAGTAATCAGGGAAGATTCCTTGCCGGCCTTTTAATGAGAGCAATAATAAGCGTTCAATACGTATTGTAGTCAAACATCCAAGGAGATAGTATATTCCAGTTTTAAATATAAAACATGTGCAAAAATTGGATGCCAAACAATTGAAACTAAAAAGCCATATAAACATACAAGAATGGCATACAATAAGTAAGGAAAAGGATACAGAAGCAGCCACCAACAAAAAAAAGGGGAAGTGAAGGAGGAGATGAGTTACAGTAAATAAATGCTACAGCGTGAAACCGATAATACCAATACATCAATTAGCTTGCGTGAAATGCTTCAAGCTTATGAAATGCTTCAAGCTTATGAAATGCTTATATTGCTTTCTTCCAAACTTTCTGATCTGAAAAGAAATGATTGAAGATATAACCTTGCACTGGCTGCAGCAGCAAGGGATTCTTCATCTTGCTTCTCTTTGGCAGCAGCAAGAGCAGCAACATAAGCTTGCCTCGCTTCTTCCATTTTCTGTATCTCGTTGTCATCTGCATCATCCTGCTTACACCAAAGTGGATGTTTCATGATTAAACATGGCAAACAATGGTTCCACAAAGTAATGATCTTTATTAAACAAATCAACAATAGCCCAAATACAAATACTTTTACTTTCAACTCTGTCTTACAGAAAATCCAAATGAATGAAGAGCCATGAATAGAAACAGAAAAGGTTATGAGACACAAGCCCTTATAAATGATATTGGCAATTAATGCAAGACAGCAGATATTTGGACTTCTATTCCCTTCTACCATATAAAACCATTTGATATTTTTGAACAGTGCAACAGGAAAAGTCATATCAAAATAATTTGATACCAGGCAGAGGATAGAGAGCTTACTATATAAGGGAGATGATCGAAATGGTACGAAGCTACATCATAATCTTCAGCATGTTTAGTGGAGTTGTTCTTTGTCAAACCATTTAATAACAGCATAAATGATGAAAATTCTCCTTGCACCGAGTCTATATCATTTTGCAGCTTCTCTACCTTCTGCTTAGATGTTATTGCTTCCCACTGAGTCTTCTCCAAGGCAGCCTGCTTGTCTGCAAGCTTAATCTGAGGAAAAGCATATTTATCAATAATGATCTGGGATAATTTCACAACTAACAATTGAGCAAGAAGAAATTCACAATCAATACATTATATATACACATCTCTATTCAGCAGTCAAATAACTCAAAGATAAACAGAAATCACAAAATGGAAAATGAGAACCAGGTATGTTGAAACCTTATATAATGGATGATACTCATATATTTAAATCACACACTAAACATTTTTAATGATACTCGTATTTTAAAAACCTTTCAACAGACAATAATTACAAAATCATTCAAATTCTTCCAGCAATGCAGTTAATGCTTGTAGTTGTAACAGCCTTTTCTATGTCTATTATGGAATAATATCCATCCTAACTTTCTCTAAAAAAAATGTAAATCTTACAACAAAATAATCTCAATCAACATAAGCTCCAAGTTTATATTCAAAAAAGAAAACAGATTTTGCTGCCTCCATCAAAGTTTCATAGATAAATACTGAGAAGGTAATTACAATGCACTAACTATTTGTATATGAAATGCATAAAAAAAAAATTCTAGCAGAAATACATAACAATTGTACACCTTGGCATCAGAGAGTTGTAGCTGTATAGACTTGACCAAAGAGTCCTTTTCTGCAGCATGTTGCTTCAATTTATCAAGTTCTGCCTGAATATCATTAATCTGATTCTTCGAAATCTCTGCTGCTTTGAGAAGCTCATCTGTTTCCAGTAACTTTCTTTGCATATCCTCCAGTTGTTCCCTCAAAGCAACTAACTCCTCATCTTCTTTTTCTGCTGCCAAAGCCCTTGAGGAAAAGATTGAAAAGCTGTCACCATCTTGGTTATTACTACCATTCCTGTCTCCTTGGTCCTTCTTCTTTCTCACTGGAATGGACTGAGCTGCATTCCTCCCTTTCATATCAGTAGCCTTCTTGAATGAAAAGAACACAGTTATAGCCCATTCATAAAGAGAACATAAACATCATCTCACAGAAGAAAAGTTATCAAATTAAAATCTAGGAACATGAGCAAATTTTGACAGTAAAAAACAATTTCATATTAAAAATAATGAAATATTGTAATTGAAACCTATCAAACACTGGATATTTCATAACCCTGATTAAAACTGATACAGTTTTCTGTGATACAGTAATTGAAACCTATCAAACACTGAGATACAGTTTTCTGTCCTGTTCTTTTTCATTCCTCATAGGAACTAGCTTAACATCTTTGCTCTGAATGGTCAGAAATATCTAATGCAGAGCCAACCATGCCTACCATAGTGAGATTAAAACTTCAATTGGCAAGGTGGCATGCTATATACAAGAACAACAATTGCTAATCAAACAGAAAGAAAACATCAATTTGATCCGAGTAGCCAATATGTCACCAAGGATTAGTCAATATAGACTAGTAACAAGTTATCAACTAGACAACTGAAAATGGTCAGAGCTGGTCTAATGAGGCATTATAGTATATTACGAAAAAGCACCACTTTCAGTTGCTTATACGTAATAAAGGTATAGCAGAGTGTGTACAAATTTTTCCAGCAGGTACTAAGAATTAGAAAGGAGATATGACACACATTTTTTCATCGTAAAAATATAAAAGCACATAATACAATAATATACTCATAATTTCCACTTAAATATGTATAACATATAAAAGATTTATATTTGATTCACTCTGTGATGTATAATTACTTACACAATCAGTATATAACAACAACTCGCGACGTTGACAGGAGAATTTTTAAAACCCTTACTTATAAATGCAAGTTTTGATGAGGTGACAAGCTCTACTTCACTCTAATAGTATAAGGATGCTATTGGATAATGCAAGCAATACATAATTCTACAATTTTTTCAATTAAATACAACATATAAATTGAAACAAGTACAAAAGAATCTTACTTTCCGGGATAGGTATTCCCTTGAAGGCGTCTTAGTATATATCATCGAACCACGCCTTGTAAATGAACTGTTTGCTTTCCGCTCCTGATCAAATACAAATTTACAAAAGAAATAAGAAAGTTAAATTTAAAAAGAAATCCTTTTTCTTTCTTTTTTTTTTTTAATAGCGCAAGGGAAATAGAATAATTTTGCATACCATTTTCTTTTCACTTTCTCTCTATTCTTCTTTAATTTTAAAAAATGAATCAAATATAAAGAAAAAGTAAATTCAGTAAAGAGAGAGGGAGATTACGATGAGGGATTGAACGAGAGGGATCATCTCGACGAGATCGTTGTAGAGGACGCGATCCACATTGCCGTTAGAGGGGGTTGAGTTTGTGAGTGAGGACTGAGTTCGGTGGTGAGTCGGGGACGAGTTGTCGTTAATGTTGTTATCCCCTGAAAGCCAGGATTTGGGGTCCCCGAAGCCAGAATTGTCTTGTAAATCTACGAAATGTTGCGGCTCAAACATTTTCTTTCTAAAAAAGAATAAAAAAAAAAAGACGACGAAGAATCGAAAACACACAAAGAGAAAAGAAGTGGAATTTTGAAACTTGAAAGAGTGAAGAGGAGAGAGAGAGAGTTAACGATTTGATTTTTTTTTTTTCTTTAAATCGTTTTCGTTCGTTTCCTTTTACGGGCAACGGCTCTCCAAACGTATTTTGGAAGGTAATTTCGAAGATTACTAAAATACCCCTGAACCACCATGAAAATAACTGAATAGTAAGAGCCGGCAGATGAATTAAACTTGCAGACGAAAAAGAAAAGAAAATGGATTGTTTTTTTTACTCTTTTTTTTTTAATAAAAAAAAATTCCCTTTTACTTTTTGTGATTATGTGCGGTGTATTTTTTTAATAAAAATTCAAGAAATTAATTTTTTTTTAAACGAAATTAAGCTATACCTATACTAATATGCAAGATCAAAGTTAATGGACATCAACTAATTTGTAAGGTTATACAAAAAGTTTATATAAAGAAAAGAATATTTCAAACATTTTGTTTCTCCATGAGGCTACAAGTTAAGATTCGAGATGATTGAATTATTTTAATTGTTTTCTTTTCTCATAAAGTGAATGTCACAAAACTATAATATAAATCACCAATCACCTTCACTAACCACCTAAATACTCTGATTAATTAATTTAGCATGTATAAAGGGGAGAATGCCACAAGATTTAAATGAATCAAGTAAATTTTTGTTTCCTTATGGGTTTTGTTTTTTGTTTTTACTAATGCTTTAATATGAGCTTCAATCCTTATGCTTTAACCATTGAAACAAAGACACAAAAATGGATGAAATTGCAAGTGATGGATCACTTTGGTCATGTTCTAAAATGCAAAAAGAAAATTTACACCATAGAATTAAATTAAAACTGTGATTATGTTGTAAGATTAAATTGATCATCGTTGCATTTATTATGACTAGTGTCTTTTATTGTCAACAAAATGAATGTCCTTTTTCTTTTTACACAGAAAAACAAAATTGAGGGCTCAGGGCTGTTGATTCAATTAGGCTAAATACATGTCTGTCCAAAGCCGTCCAACTGTATTCAAATGGACCACTAATGGACCCAAACCCTGTCTCTATAGTCCAGATATATGCCCAAGACCAAGCCTCATTGAACCCTTTAGCCTCACTTCACTGCCGTAAAACAAAAACAAAAACAAATTAAAAGTCTATCATCCCCTGTTGAGCTTTCTATTAGAGTTTACATGGATGAAATCAGGTATATTTCATTCCTTCCCCTTCGTGAGTAACATATAGAGTATTAATACATATATCAATCAATATGAATACAACACTCGATTAGTTAATTATATTAAAATCTTAAATACGTATATGAATAAATTTAATAAATATGTAACACGATGCTATATGATTAATATATTTATTAAACATATTGGGTTAACTTTTATACAACAAGACACGATTATAATTTATATGATTTATAATCTATTTACACAATTGATACGATTAATATAATTAAAACGTCTAATCAAAATATATACAAGTAAAACATAATTCTATTATTCAAATATATAATTTAAAATTATAAATATCATAATATTTATCAAATATAATAAAATTTAATATCAATAAATCTAAATTATCATAAAAATATTAATATTTGTATAGATCAATAACCGGGTCTTAATCGTGTACTAAACATGTTTATAGGATATGTAAACACGATTAAATAAATGGATAATAAACAGATTACAGGTCATAGGGATAAACGACAACACGATTAACTAATAGCGTTTTAAATAGGTTAAGCGGATTTGAAACAGTTAAAATATAATTTATTTATATTTTAATTGTGTTGACACAATTATAAATCAGCGTCATTTCGTGTAGTATATAAGATTATCAAATCTAATAAGACAGGGTCAAAATATAAATACTAAAAGAAAAAAAAGCTAAACACAAGTACTTTCTAGCTTGAGTGCTTGACCTTGTGACCTTTATTCACATGCGAACTTATAACTGATGGTGAAATATAATCTTTTTTTTTTTAAAGTAATGGTGAAATATAATCTAACAAAAGATAAAGGCCATGAGGGTTCAAACTCCAAATTATTAATTGTGGCATTCAATTGATTAATAAAGAGTCTTAAACACCCAGAGCTACGAGCTGCAGTTAATGGAAAAGCTGTGTGTTTGGGTAAATTTTGTATAACGAAGGTTAGAAAAATGATTGATGATAATGAGGAAGTAGTAAGATAGTGATGGAGTCATAACGTTTATGTTGACAAATTTGCAGTTTTATTGTAACTGAAGTTTTCAGTTTGTGGTTTAATGGATATTTAATGTTCTGAACTGTCCATTTGTTCATTCACCTTTTCTTTTACTTCTCTCTCTGTACCACCCTCTTTCCTTAAACATGAACTTTAGCCATCCCTATAACTTGTAGGACTCGCCAAACCTCTATTGGCTTCCAACCTTCCTACATGTGCTTTTGCCTTTCTTCTCTCTCTTTCTCTTGCATAGGTATTTTTGATCAATGACTAGTTTATCTTATATATTTGCAGAAGAAAACGCACAACTTATGAGTTTTTCTGTAGCTGGTTCAAGGTACCGTGCAGTATATCAATTTTGTTTTCTTTAATTTTCCCTACGGAACTATTCTTTTGTCATGGAAATGAGAACTATTAACTTGATTTTTTGTAAAGTTATTCATTATTTAAGTGCTTCATCTGTTTGATGAGAAAATTCATAGTTAAGGTGGAAAAGGACTACTGTTTATTAATCTTTTGACCTACTAGGTGAACTTCACATGCACAGAAAGATAGTAGTTATAGAATTTTGTTTTGCTTTCTGTAGTTTTTATGTAAATGGAAAAAAGGGTTAATTTCGATTGCATCTTTTCTTTGAAATAATGGAGTATTTTACAAAGGGGAGGATGTGACCACTAGCAAGAGGCACAAAGGGGAGTGCCCGCGGGAGCTTGAAAGGTTCAAAGGACATGGAGGTTTTGGTGGAATCTTTCTTTTCACTTAATGAAATTAAAAATTAGCTTGAACATTTTAGGAATACCATTTAAGGCAGGTGAGGACATAACTGTTTGACTGAAAATGGAGAGAGATTATGTCTCCTAAAAGATTAGTTTATAAAAGGAGTAAAGAAATTTGTCAACAAGCATTTGCAAAATCCTTATTCTAAAGTGGTAAATACACAAATCCACTAGCATAAAATTTGCCAAATTCCTTATGCTGGGTTCTTATGGCTATCTATGTGCCTTTTCTCCATTGGGCATCTTTAAAGTTTTGTGCCAAGGAGATCAATTTTCTAATTCATTCATCATAGTGAATAGCCAAATTCAGCTACTTTTTTATTTCATTCCTATCTGATATGCTGTCGTTTCATTGATCCTTCAAACTTTCTTTGCGGTTCATGATTATTGCTTCCCTTTCTCTTTGACTCTTGAGGTAAGCAACTTAAAGGTGGCATTTTCTTTTCTAATGATGAATTAGGCTATGTGGTTCAAGTTGAGCTTTTAGGCTTGAGGTGTCCTCACTTTGTTAGTGCTCTATGTCACCAAAGATATTCACTTTATAGTATTGAGTGCAGCTTGTTTGCTGAAAATTGATGTGGATAGTATCCAAGAATTTGGCTTGCAATCTGAAATGGTGCTGATTTAGCTTCATAATCAGATTTTCTTATTCGTGCAAACAATTATTAACAGCAATTTCATTATTATGTCAATTTTGTTTGCCTCTTTGTTAAGTATGCAGAGAAAGTAGAGTTTGTTATACAGACTTTGCTGAAAGATTGCTTTCTGTAAATACAGACGTCACCAATGTTTGATTTCTTTTGTCACTGACTGTAACTAGACAATTGTCCTCTATACCATCATGCAGTGGATGATCCAGCCTCTAATTTTCAGTTGATGGAAAATTAACCTTCACTCAGAGATGTGGCGGACTGGTTGGTGAGTACACAAACTATCTGCAAACATGCTGCACATCTCATCAAATATGTTATGCAATTTGACCTTTATTTATTTTGGCAGCTGGGTTCAAGGTAGATGCAGATATTTAACAGAGCAATGTGTTTTTGCTGAAAACTAGTGCCAACAGAAGAATACTACCTTGGTAATTTTGTACAATACATAAGCACCTTTTATATTATGAAAACTTTACTACCAATGAGGCATTCATGTTAATATAAAGTATCCTTTCTTGACCAAGTTCCCAGCATCGTTTTTCCTTGTTTGGTTGCCAGTGAATGCTATATGGACGGAGCAGATAAGATTTCTCAAATACTTTCATATTCATTTACAGCCATGGATGTTATAGAAGTTGGTTTTTATGCGATTGCATTGATCCTCAGTGATGGATTGATTATGGTTTTAATTTGTATTTTTTATGTCGATATACTCTTTTGATTACCGTGTGACTGTGTTATGGTTTCAAAAATTCTACTAACACCAATAGTTGTGGTGAAGCAACAGTGCTTTGTGATGAGGCTATCTACGCAATACCAACTATCAGATTTTCCAATCCATTCAATTTTGTAAATCTTAAAAGGTACAATAAACTCTGCATTAGCAGAAAAGGAAAATTGAAACCATACACAAGCATTTTAAATTGAAGGTTTCCCATATCTTACTGTTAATGTTATGCATTAGATTGAAACTTAATTGCTCACTTTCATTTTCTATATGAGAAGAGATCACAAATTCTTTTCAGATTTCAGAATACATATTCCATCATCCTTTCTAACTTTTTACTGATCTCGAAAATACCTTTTCCTTCCTCTTTTCAGTTATACATTTATATTGGAAATTTGTAATCTCATCACTGTTCCTTTTCATACTGCCAATCTATGCACATCAGAGGCAGTCATATAGAATCCATGCTCAAGCTTTTGACTCTGAAGGCTCTGCAGGGATGAGAGCATTTAAGGTAAAGACCAATATAGAAGTCAACGGACAGAGGGGAGATGGAGGAGTCAAGGACCACGGAGTTAATGATTTCATGGCTTGGAAGAATCCAACACAAGGGGCATCATACCCTGCAAGTCTTGGTGAAGCGGAAAGAAGTAAGGAAGAGAACCAACTCCTTAATACCAGTGACACCTTTTTAGCATCTGATGCGCCAGAGCTGGTTGTATTTATTCAAGAGAGTGATTATCAGTCTGTCAAGGATATTTTCATAGATAGGGAAGTTACTTCACGGAGTCGATTGAACTACAAAGATATCTCTTCCAAGTTTCACACGGATGTCAATGGTGACGGTGAAGAACCCAGAAAAACTCTCAGGTTAACGTCATCCATTTCCAATGAGATTGAACAGGACTTCCAGAATTATGTAAGGAAACAGCATGCTCTCAATACTTTAATGAAGGATGGTGAAGAAGAATCTGATGGAAGAGATGATCGTTTACCTTATAAGTCCACTGAGAAGATGATTCCTGAGATGCAGCACGTGAAAGAGGTAAGAAGCTACATGATCCCATGCTTAATACATTGTCACCTAAGATGAGTGAAAATAGTAATTTCATAGCTCAATCTTCATGCAAATGATTTCAAATTGACTTTCTTACTGCAGCCTTTAGTTGTTTTTAAAAAGACAGTAACAGTTCATTTTACAAGCTGTTTTCAGCAGTTCCAGCGAATTTGTTATTTCATTACTTCAGAAGGAAGGATTTGTTATTTCTGCCATCTTCTATTTTGTCTATGCTGTTCTGTAGAAGCAAATTGCATTTTATCTAGGATTCAGGTTCTACAGGCTGAGAAAGCATGGTGGAGGCCTTCATAGTACTGTGCGGTTCCCACCATGAAACCTCTCACCTATGATCTATCACAAACTCCCTCCTGCACCCTCCCTCTTTTTTCTCTGGAAAAGAAAGAGGAAGAAACAAAAGCCAAAAGTAAAAGGAACGAAATGTAAACAAAAGAAGTCCCAACTTATAGAGGAGTTAATATTGGTTGCATTGTAAAAAGAGTTTCAAAGGATAGTTTCCAGAACTTCTTCTGTTCAGGTTTTCATATTCTATTGTCTGCCAGTACATGGAAGTGGAAAAACGTAGTCTCTCTAACAAGATTGCTTATGCTTTTGTGCTGTGTTCAACTATTATTGGCATTTATTACCTTGTATCAGAAAAGATGATAGAAACCTTAATAAAGCTCCATTTTTGATGTGTTTTTCAAGATTTGTCAAGGAGGTGAGAGGTTCTAATCTCAAACCTTCCGGGTGAAGTTGAAACATGTTTCTTGTTCTGGGTTAGTAATTATAGGTTTCCAAATTTCATCAGCCATACTTTTAGTTGTCACCATAAATTGTGTGTTTGGGGAAATTTGTGCTAAAATGGAAACTTGAATTGGCAGCAATGGTGGCTAAGGTGAATAGTGGTAACCACCATAGGTATTCTCTTGGGTTCCGGCGAGAGATACGGCCAAAGTTATGACTAACGTATAAGTATGTTGGTATGCCTGGCTATGTTGTTTGTGTTATTTTACCAGCTGAAGATTATTAGTATCTATGTTAAGTACTGCATCTCCAACCTGTAACTTCGCCTCTACTTGATTTCCCCTGCATCATCTTTTCAATATGCAATAGTAGTTTACCGAAGAATTTCCAGATTTTGATTCATTGAACACATCTGCAGGTTCAAATTGAAGATGTCGTTTCATTGAACCCTGTGGAACCATCTGCAACTGAATCAATTGAAGACAATAGATATTTAAATGAGGTCTCTTCCAATAGTGGAGTGGAGAGTGGAAGCACCATCAATCTTTCTGATTCATCCTTAACCACCATGAGTAGCCTTGAGGAATTTTTAGAAGGTCCAGAGTGTCAACAGCCTTATAACACTAAGCGCTTATCCAGGACTGAAGATAGGACGTCAAGAAGTCTAACAGGTCCAAGTCAAAGCTTTGTTAATCAACTTGCTCATGGAGATTGTGGTTCCTTTGCACTTGGTCCTCTTTCAGGCCCAATAACATATTCAGGACCAATACCATGTTCTGGTAGCATTTCTCTGCGGTCAACTAGTAGCACTGCCAGCTCTAATTCTTTTGCTTTTCCCATGTAACTTCTTATTCGTCATGATTTCATTGTGCTCTTCACAGTTATCCGTAAAAAACTGGTGGCTCATTGTTTGGCTTTTATGAGCAGATTGCCATCAGAATGGAGTGGCAGCCCGGTAAGAATGGTGGAAGCTGACCAGAGACAGCCGAGGAAGCAGCAAAGTTGGAGAACCTGTTTTCTCTGCTGTAAATTCTGAATGCTAGCTACATGTGCCCATCATTGCTTGCTTATACAACACTAATATTTCCTCCTACCTGATTTTGTATTCATATTTATGCTGTGCAGGATTCCAAAAATCATGCTTATGGGTTCATGGTGTAATGTAAATGATAAACCTAGCAACGATGCTTGTCATACGATTTTTTGCCTTTGGAAGTCTTAGGAATGTGTGCTTTTCATATTCATACCTTCCAGCATTCTCAGTGAGCAAGTTGTGAAGTTTGTTGGTTGCGAAACAATTAGACAGAAATTTGGCTCCAGCCAGTCAATAATTTAGACAAAGCCTTCTCAAATTCCCTTTTTTGCTTTCCAAAGATGTAATAATCTTAGGTTATAATTCTTTCAGTTGACAATAAATGCTTTTGAATCATTGGTGAGTTGATATACAGTCAATGACTGATAGAAGGTTGGCTCTATTTTTGTCATTTCGGTTAGTTTCCATTTCTCATCTGCTGTTCCAGAGTTGCATATTTTTGACAAGTTTCACCTGACATCAGTGAAAAATATTCCTCCATTTTTATCATGAATTGGATTAACCACAGATAGGCATTGTGCCTTGTGATGACCTTATCTGTTTCACTTAAGCAACTGATGATGGTCCAGTAAGAATCAGATTGTGAAGCAGTATCCTAGAAAGTGGCTTTTTAATTCCTGGTGTTGTTGCTCATTCCAAGGTATAGATACCAAGGCTTTCATCATGGGTGGCTTCAGATAACTGGCACTTGTGCTTGTGCTTGAGTTGATGAAAATCGACATTGACAAACACGTGCATAGCGAGGGCTGATGGTCGCTTGGTGCTTACGGCGTTCCTTATGCAGTTGATTGACCCAAATCCCATAACCTTCTTTCCCTTTCATGCCATAACACCTTTCCTCTCACATGTCCAGCTAAGACACAGTGATCTTGTCGCCTGTGACAAGTAAATCAATGCCGGGTCTTCCCTTTCAGACTTTACGCACATTGGATTATTGCAGACATAATTTAGGTGGCAATCTTAACTGCTTTTTTATTCTGGGATGGTGATTTCTTATTGGGCAAATGGAACTGTTTTTGGGCCAAGCAAAGCTACCTTGGGCATGGACAGGCAAAAATCAAGGATTCTTGACACAGACATCAAATCTGCAAAGCATTAGCCGGTACTGGGACGGGTAATTCGTTGTCAATATTGTTTCCTTGGAGGACCACTTGACCTCTTAGTTATATGGCCCTCCTAATCCAAACCAGGTTGCGAGAATTCTCAAATCTGTAACATCATGTCTACGACCAATTTTTGGAGGTCATATCCCAGTCTGATGACAAGAAATCAATCTCGGAGCAAATTTCGAATATTTGCACAAATTTGCAGGCCACAAATACCATTTCAAGTTCATGCCATCATTTGAATCAGAGTAAAATCACCATTTACTGCAAGTGTAGCGTATCCATCGAGGTAATCCAATGGATGTTCAACTAATTTCTGGTGACCTTAATTCTTAAATTGCTCAACCCCGGTTCTCAAAAGTTTGGTGGAACCCAATTTGGCAACCATAATTGGCTCACCAGTTGCACACATCAAAATCAGCGCTACCAAAGCAGAGGGCCAATGGCCAAGACCACACAGCAAGGAGTTAAGGACCACCTCCATGTGCAAACTTTGAGGTGCTAATTTTCAGTCGCGATCCATGCCACAGTGTCGCTTTGGCCATGCCAAGGCAATGTTGGACACAGTCTGGTCCATTGCCAGTGAATCTTTAAATGATCCTTCCATTGGCTATCAAGGCAAATATGATGCATGGGCAAACCAGAAGCCTCATTGGTCAGATGTGGCCTAAGCTCACGTTCGTTAGCCGTGACCATTCCTGGCGTCTTAGACCATTCCATGGCCGACCATTTCCGTTAGTCTTCAATCGGCAGACGAGTAAGATATTTGGGCGTGAATTAACTAAAATTTCACCTACAGTCCTTCACCCAATACTAGTAAACTCGAAGAGGAACATTTGAATTAACAAAATAGAGAACTTGGTTCTTTGCCTCTGAATAATCGACGATATCCTGATGAAGACAAAGAGCGAGCCAGTAAAACCAGTTAAAACGGGGTTAAGACTATTGTCATAATTGTCTCATTTTCATGACTACAATGCCTTTTTAAGAATTCTTGGCGTGCCCACTTAGAGGAACATTTTCCCGTTTTACAACTGCTATATATTCTGTTCTCACTTCTTTCTGATGGTATAGACGTTCATGTTTTTACCTTTAAATGGTCCGGGAATGTAGTGCTGTGCGAGTGCCTACTGGAGTCTGGACCTTCCTGTTTGGAGAATTTATTAGGCAAAGTCCCTGTCAACGCACGGGCCCAAACTTTTGATTGATCGGGCTTTTCAGGTTCTGTAATCTCTAGATCAATCCAACACAACATCAAATCACACTGACAGTCACAGTCTCGCAGAGAGAGAGAGAGGGTTTAACAGCGGCAGCAGAGACTCCTAACAAGGACCACTATTCACAAAAAAAATCTTTTCCCCTCTTCTGCTCTTAATTGTTACAAACTGCAGCAGCATGTAAAGCTTGCTGCTCCTCAAGGTTAGTCTCTTATAGTCTTATACCGTGCTGGTTTGGGCATTTGGTTAAGCTAAATGTCACTGGCAGCGCACATGAATATAACCTGGCAAGCCAACACTGGGTTTCTCAATCACTATTCAACAGCCAAGGTTTTTCTTCAAATGAATTTACAGGAGGGCCTCCAAGTTCATGGGAATACTTTAATGTTGAAGTACACCAAAGCACAACAGATAAGAAGAGCATATAATGAAGGATCATTTACAATTAATCGAGATTGAGATAAAATGAAAAAGTATGTTTCGATTATGCAATGGTAGTTTTCAGCTGGAAACTTTGACTGACCACCGGCCCTATCAGCAGCAGCAGGATTTGGCCAAACTAGAAGGACAGTAGAGGACCAGGACCAGTGGTGGTCCAGCCTCATGCCCTGACCCCTCCTAGTAGCCAAGTTGATGAATGACAACCCCCTACATTTAGACTTTGTAGCAAACCCCAATCTCCTTCAAACTTGTACCCAGAACTTCAGATCAAGCCCCATGAAAGCTTCTATCATTGTTTCAGCCAAAAAGGGACCACACCAATGCTCAACCCCCAAGTGCCCTAACATCGCAAAGATCAATATCCCCAAAAGGACCACATCAAATCCCTCACCTAAATTACCACCCCCGCCCCAACCGCCACACCTTACCCTAGAGTCCAAGGTCCGAAAACCACATTTGATGTGGGCAAACATCTAAGCAATGATGAAAAGATAAGAAGAAAACACTGAATTCCATTCCATCATCAATCATCATCCATTTAGAGGTTGGGCATTGAACTAAAGCTAAACTAAAAACAATGTGCCAATGTGGTACGGCAAACTCGCTTCCCAGAAAATCTCTGCTCAAAATCAAAGGGCCCTGGGAAATGGTGAGGATCGCATCAGACTCCAGAACCCAAACTGATACATGACTCGTATGGCCATACGGGGGTGAGACTGGCGAGACCACTTCTGCACATGCCCTGGACCCACCCATCCCCAGTTTGCCAGTAACAACCACCACCACCACCCACCTCAATCGCCACATCATTGTCTTCGTCACCATCACCATCGCCGATTTACATCCCGGTTTTCACATCCCCATCGATCTACCCTGTGTAGCACTCAAGAGTTTCGACCCGACCCTCCCCGAGGTTTAATCCACGTGGCCCTACGCATTAAGACAATCCCCGGTGTCTCACCACCGCCACGTGGAGTCATAATCGCGCATGGGACTAGTCACTACCTTTCCGGGCCCCACCAAAAAAACAACTTCCCAACCAACATCTTACATAGGAGTAGTACGCTCAACACTACCTCTTTATCCGTACATTTCCCCATCCCTTCCCTTCCCCTCTTCTCTTCGTCAAAATCAACAACACCGCCGTTTGCAATTATCGTCACCGTTTTCCTTGTTTCATGGTGACGTGGCACATTTTCAAGCCATAAAGCGATGCTGTTTTGGCTGCCATATTAAGCCGCTGATTGGTCATTTCTTTCACTATCTACAATTAATTAATTAATTAATTAATAGAACAGAGATTAGGGATGATGATTACCATTACCATGCACAAAGCTACAAATAAAACTATCATTAAGAAAACAAACACTCTATATTTTCTCTATATTTTGATTAATTTAATTCCAGATACATCAGAAAAAAAAGATACCCTCCCAAAAAAACAATTAGGAAAATAGCGAAAAACAAGAAAAGGAAAAATACTAAAAACTAACATGAAAGTTCGTTGCACATGAACACCAAGAAGATCAAACTGGCAACACCTTCCAAAATCACCAAAAGAAAACTTCAATATTAAAAAAAATAAAATTTTAAAATTTTACACAAGAAGAAACAGTCACATTCTTATATCCATATAACTCTCTTCAATTTAGGCTTTCCTTCATTTTTTTTTTCTCTTTTTTGTTTTCTTTCTGAGAGTTTTCCCTTTTGTAGTTAATAAATAATTTAAGGGAAAAAAGGAAAAAAAGGTAAGATAATTTACGGGAGATAGAGGTTAGGATGATCTTGATCAGTCCACTGACTCTGACTCCAATACGTCTGATCAACAGCGTTAGGAAGATCAAACAACCCTTGATCTCCACTCCCTTGCCAATCCAACGGTCCAAATCCTCCAGAGCCCTCACCCTCCGATCTGCTATGCAAATTTGATAGCTCAACCTGCACCGTCCGATCAAGCAATCCCCCGCTGATTTCCTCCCCTCCTATACTCATCATCTTTTGCTGCTGCTGCCACTGCCCTTGCTCAAGTCCTTGCCCATTTAATACCGTACTGAAACCAAACGACAAAGTTTCGTTGTTTGATGAAGTAATCAAGCTCGTAAAACTCCCAATCTCCGAAAATATCCCGCAGTCCGATCCTTGTTCCAGCAATCCAGGCTCGAACCCTAAATTATTAGGGTTTCCATAAAACTTCGACTCGCTTACATTTATCAAGTTAGAATGAGATGTCACTGCCGACACCGCCTCAGCAGTGCCACCAGCAGAACTATTATTGTTGTTGTTGTCGTTGTCGTTATTGTTATTATTATTAGTCACTGCAACGTTAGAATTGGCTGCAGTAAGACTCGAACTCTCGCTGCTAGAAAGAGAATTCGCTTTACGTTGATCACGGTGCTGCTGCTGTGGCTGTGGCGGTACGACGGCGGCCGCTGCTGCTGCTGCTGTGGTGGTTTCGGATGAAGGTTTGGTTTTCGAGCGCTTGGCTTTTCGGCAGCCACCGCCGACGGGGACGTTACGGAGGACGCCGCCTTTTGTCCAATAACGACGGCAGCTCTTGCAGAAATGACGTGGCTGAGAGAGGTTGTAGTTGTTGTAATAACAGAATTTTGTGTTGAGAGAATCGCAGCGTGGACACTTGAGTGCTTGGTGGTTTGGGTGGTGGTGCGGTCGTAACCTTCTGTCTCCTCCGCCGCCGCCTCCTCCTCCTCCTCCGCCGTTGAATATACGGCCACCTCCGATCGTGTGGATGTCTTGCATTACTCACAACAATTTCGCTCCAACAAAAAAAAATGAAAGCGAATTTGTCGGAAACTCGGAACTTAATCCGGTATATTTATTTGAGTTTTTATATACACAGATTCCAGAGAAGTTTTTCAAGAAACCAGAAAAAAAAAAAATCACGTCAGTGAAGAGCTTGTGAGAGGAAAAAAGCACACAGAATAGTTTTTGAACTTGTCTGACAAATATCCCTTTGCATATCTTCTAGTAACAAGATCATATTTCTCAATTACCACATTAGCCTTTTCAGAAAGCCAAATTACCTAAATGTTGGAATGGGACAGTTGATTACGAAATTGACCTTGTGGAGATGAGTAGGAGATGTGAGAGGAAGAATAGAATTGTAGGGAGGGATATGGAAATTGCGTAACTGTACGAAGAGAGAGATCGGGACCGTTGGTGGGAGACACGTGGAGGGTAAAGGAGGAGAGGGTATTTGATGTCCGCAAAATCAGGTTGTCGAGTTTGTCGGCCACCCTAGTTTATCTGCTGGGGCTATCCTGGTGTCAGTACAACTGGTCTAGAGTCTGCCACGTTGCACAACGTAAATGATCTGTTGTAAAAAAATTAATAGTGTAGTACTACCACGTTACTATACCATGCATCCAGTGATTCTAGTCAGTGAGTCCCCTGAGATTGCGAGACGCCGTAACAGGGTTGCTTCGGATCTGATACTGGAATAGGTTTTTTTATGTTTTTCTTTTTGTTGCTAAAAAGCTTATTTGATGTTTGTTGCATATTGATACTGTATATTAATTACTTGTACATAAATTAAAAAAAATAATTATATATTGTGCCAAAAGCAGTAATCAAACCAAATATAGACTGACTGTTCATTGCTAGCTCAAACCACCTTCTTGCTGAAATTAACTTGGTAACTAGAATGCCATCAAGAATGAGTTTCTAATCAAGCATGTTCCTCTTTTTAACACCATTAATCACTTTATTTATACCATTTTGCAAGCTAAAAAGGGGCATTCATGGTTCATTATTAATTTGCAGATGTGTCTTTAGACAAAGTGAAGTCATTTCTAGCTAGTATATGAACCCTTTGGAGGTAGGCTCTGTCACAATCTTTCCCATGAAGAGTTAAAAAGAAATCCCGAGAAAATCTCATACTAGGTTATATTTTGAGGCTGTGGGAAGTACGCCTTCTCACGTGTGTTTCATATTCACATATTCAAAACAAAACAAAAAAAAAATTGCTTCCAATTTTTCAAATATATATTTCTAACTTTTTTAATTAATTATTTGTATTGACAATGCATTTAATTCAATTTAAGAACACTCTCACAAGATACCATGGAGTTAGGTCTCACTGAAGGCTATGTTGATATTGCTTCAACCCCACTTTGGGTCACAATCCTTTAGAGTCCCTAACCCTATTACATCTCAACCCCAACAATGAATGCGACAAGGATGCAAGGATGCCATAATCTGGTTCTACAATATTGCACCACTTGTTTACTCTGCAGTATCACATTATACATCAATATCCCCTAGGCCATCCAAGATTTTGACATTTTAGAGTTTCTTTATACATCAATATCCCTAGACCATCTAAGTTTCTTGATATTATCTTATCTAATAGTGTTCTTTTAAAAAAAAAAAATTGAAGAAAAAAGAATCGAATTTTACTTTTTAAGCAAGAGATCATATATCAACTAATTAACCATATATTTAGGTATTCATTTGTATCTAATAGCTTGATTATCAATCTTGTAATATTTTTTACGAGTCTTTAAAGCACACCTTAATAGTTATTATTTGAAATTTTAACTTAAAATGGATAGATTTTATAAGATGGGAGAAGATTATTCTTTTAATTGAACAATAAAGGATTGAATAGAAGAGAGTACAAGAAAAGGGGAGGGAGGAGAACGAGATTTGACAATGATCATATGCATTAATCGTCGTTAATTGATTTTGCTTTTGGGTACTGTACCATTATTAAGGTTTCCCACTTGTTAGAAAGCCAAAAGCACAGAGAGGCACGCACGCCATAGGTATGACAAGCGTTGTTGTTCCAAAATGTGACTTGACCTGATAAAAATGTAGGCGCCTATAACACGGCTTTGAGAGGTTCCAGTCCAACTTGTATCAATTAAAAATCTTGGATCCCAAACCATCTCATGATTCAATTTTTGGTCTTTGTCACCAACCCCAAGCCTGTTTGCGGTGATTAATTCAGTGGTCAAGGCATTAGTCATCAAATGACATCCTTGGAACAAAACTAAGAGCACACAAGTAGGGCCCTAACGTGGTGCATCGTGGCAATGACAAGTGGCGCAATGTAGCTCCTACATTGCACTAGATCATTAATTCACTGCTCAATCATCTACAACGTTTTTAAGCAAAACACGTACTTGTCCGCTTCATACATAATTGAAATCAAGATCAGTCAGGTGAAGAATGGAAATTGTCAACTTCTCCCTGTCTCTTTTCTGTCATATCTCTATTTTAATGTCAAGTGTCCAAAATGTTAAAATCTCCCATAATTACAAACCACAGAGCAGGGTGGAGCGTCCCTTTGTTACAGGGGCCATGACTTTTCAAAATTTTTAAATTTTTTTAATATATTATATATTTTTAATAATTTTCTCAAAATATTTTTCTATTAAATAATTAGTATAAATAAAAAATAATAAAATAAATGTTTCATTAAATTTTACTCAAACTCTTAAATTTTTCTCTAACTTTTTAAGTGTCTTCACACCTCTTTTTCTCTCTTCTTTTTTCTTTTTTCTTTTTGCCATTTCATTGTAAAATTACAAAGACATAAATTATTTTTAAAATTTTTTTATTTATATTGTTGCTCATATATTTTAAATTTTTATAAAATTTTTTTAAAATTTTTATGAACCATCAACCATATTCTCTTTTTTTTATTATGTAACCATCAACCATATTCTTTTTTTTTTATTATGTAGGTTCTATCTTTTACTTGCTAAGTCTTTTATTTTTATTATGTGAATTTTATTTTCAATAATTTTAGTTTTTAAAAATTAAAAAATTATTATATAATTTTCAAATATAAGTTCTAGTGTTGCATTATTGGTTTGTTACTTAAAATTTCACTAATATATCATTTTTTATTAATCCAAATTAAATAAAAAGAAATTATCTTAAGTATATCTTTTTAATATGCTTTACGTTTTATATTTAATTAAAACAAAATTATCTTAAGCACTTAATCTTTAAACAATCCTGATTAAAAGAGAAAATTATTAATTATGTATATCATATTTAACTATTTATATTTTATGCATTATAATATGATATTTAATATTTTAAGTTTAAATAAAATAAAATAAAAATATTAGATGTTGATTGTATTAATATTTTAATGGTTTATAATGAAGAAGATATTATAATTGTTGAACAAAAATTTCCCAAAGAACTATTATAAGTTTTTTTTTATTTACCTGTTATGTAAAATTATTATTTATTATAAATCATTTGATTGTTACTGGTTAAATTCAACATATTAATTTTAAAAATTTTTAAATTTTATTCCTTTTTATTTTTGATCTCTCAATAAAAATTGACTAACTTCGTTCCTGACAAGGATTCTATTTTCTTGAGAAAAGTAAGGGGCAATGCTACTACTACATAGTCCTTTTTGCGTTGTGCAGATTTTGTTTTGTTCTTATTATGGGCAATGAGATTGGTGAGGGCGTTTTGCCGATAGGGCTCTAAAAAGTTTTTCATTACCTTAAGGTCATCCATTAAACAAGATTAATAATCCTAAACACATGGCATTAAAATATAGATAGAACAAGAAAGGGTACGAAGAACGGATAGAGGATTTTCATTATAGGTGATAAGATGGTGAGATGGGATCTGAACAGGGATGTTAATTAAATTTTAATAAAATTTAGAGATAAAAATCTAAATAGAAATATATTTATATTTTGATTTGTAGATAAATAAATGTAATTATGAAACGGAATAGAATAAGGTTAAGTTTTGCTTTGGTTGGTGGCACAATGAAAAGCTTTAATGCCATCCATGCTTGACTTTCTGGCACTATGTCAGCAGCTCATTAACAGGCATAGATCAAGCCTATAGATCAAGTCTTGCTTGGTAGAGAGGGGTAAAACATTTGAAGATAGAAGAAACTTTTTAAAGCTTGATGAAAGAACAAAAATGTGATAGACATAACGTCTCTCAATGTACTCCCAACGTTATGCTGTAAAGGAGTTAATAATTTTTAAGAAGACAACTTAGCAATTTATTCTTTAAACTTTCTAATTTGGAGGTTATCTAAATTTTAAACATTCAGATTTGTTGAGAAGAGAGGGTGGGAATTTACAATCATTTATCTTTTTAAATAAAAATTGACAAAATATTTGTAAATAATAATATAAAAAACATTTTCAGAAAAAAAAAAAAACTGAATTGATAAACCATATATAAACAATTTCATAAAACTTTAACGAATTTGAATATTTAAGGTGTCAATATATCAAGAAAACAGAGTCAAATACAAATATTGGTGATAATACTTCTAAATCTATGTGGACTTTAAAAAAGTATTCCATACTTATCATTTTCATAACATCAATTTTATTTTTTAAAATCAAGGCTCACTTCATTTGTTTATTTGTAGAAGAATACAAACAGCTCAAACACAAAAGAGCACCGTTCAAAACAAAAAGAACTACTCAAGATAGCAACCGTGCACTCACTAAACACCAACAACGTATCCTTTGATTGTTGGGCACTAGTTTTGACAAGGTCATCTGCCAAGTGGCTAGCAGTTCGAGAGATGTGTGGATAATTCCATTTTCCCAATTGAATTTTAAGACTTTCGATATGCAAAATAAACTTCCTCCAACTCCACAAGATAGAGTGAGGCTTAAAACCCAATTGGTTGTATTAGAGGAGGTTTTTTCAATCATTAAACAACGAGAATTTACCCATTTGGAAAGCAACAAAGACAGCAAAAGTTTCTTTAATTGTAAGTAATTCAGCAAGATTTGAATCTCCAATATCAAACATTTAGAAATCATAAGCTTAATGGAGCCTACCTCATCACGTAACGCCTCCCCACTTTCCATAGTATCAGGATTGCCCCTCAATGGTCCTTCAATGTTTAACTTGAGAGAGCCATATGAATGTCATTCCCATATAATCTCCTTCCTATTGTCAAGGACGGACTTAAAAATATTTCTGAGTGATATCATAATTAAAATAATAATAATAATTAAAAAAATATAAATATGTTAAAATTCATAAACTATAAGTTTTAGCATTAAGTTAAAGAAATTATAAATTTAGTATATTTATTTAATATTTCAAAGTAAAAATATCTAAGACAACTAAGTAAAAAAAAAAATCTAAGATAACTATAATTGTCTATGATCATTTTTCATATTTTGAAAACAGTGTATGATAGTATCAGTAGAAACACTATCAAATACATTTTTGCAATATATGTCATCAAGTAATTATTCATCCAAAATTACTACTCATTAACATAAATTACGATATTAGAATTAAATAAAATATGATCTTACATAACAAATTATCAAGTTAAATTACTATCAATGACAATTTTTTGTTCATTGATAAAACTAAATATAAGCATCCACAAACCATATAAACTTAAATACAAAAATCAAATAATCAAATAATATATTTACAAAATAAATCAAAAAAATAAAAAATCATAATTTCAAGATATTATTTGAAATGCAATGCTATTTTCTATTAATTAGATTATAATTATAAACCCAAACTATCAAATTAATAAAAAAATATTTAGACATGTAGCATTTAAAAACTTAATTTGGTGAAAATTACTTACAATTAAAGTATAAATGAATTGTTTTGAGAGAACGAAAAACACAACAGAGAAGAGGAAAGATTTGAATTTTTAGCTAGAAAGAGTAGTTTAGGTTTTGACTTTTTTAATAGAAATTTTTTTTGTCTTTTCATGTAGTAATTAAATATTAATATATAAATTACTCCTTAATAAATTACTTTTACTTGGAATCTTTGATAGGGATGGCAATAAGTATCATGTTACAAGATACTCACAAAAACGCGATCCGATTATATAAAGTTAAGATACCCTATAACCGGGTTTAGAATGGGTTTAAGTAGTGATTTCACTATCCATATCTGATTCAAGTACCACCCATTGGGTACCTACTATCCAAACCCGGCTACCATTTATAAATATTTTATTATTATTTTAATAATTAAATTAAAAATATATAATTTTTTTCAACTTTACAAGTAATTCTTTTTGTTAAAAACTAACAAATATATGAAAACTATGATAACTTTAATTATTAACGTGATGACATTAATATATTTAAATTAAAAAGTTATTAAATTATTAATTATATTTAAATAATATGAATATCATATTATAAAGGAATATAATTACTACTATATATATACTTTTATTATAAATATATTTACTTTTTATTTTGCGTTAACATTACAAAAATTATAACTTATAAAATTATTAATTATAATATATATACCATTGTTTATATAAACTTATAATATATATACTTAAATAAAGCTTTTGAAATTAGAATAGTTTTGGAATCTAACTATTTTTTTTAATTTCATGAAATTAAGGACAAATCTATATAGTTTATTAAATTAATTTATGAAACTATTATTATTGATTAATTTATAATGTCTTTTAATATATATATATATATATATAGTTTTTATATTGTGTTAATTTGTAAGATATATAATAACTATTATATATATACTAAAATATTTTTAGTATATATATATATATATATATATATATATATATATA
>NC_030852.1:24259996-24262489 GCF_000208745.1 Theobroma cacao
TGATGACATTAATATATTTAAATTAAAAAATATTAGATTATTAATTATGTTTAAATAATATGAATATCATATCATATTATAAAGGAATATAATTACCATTATATATATTTGTTAAAATACTTTTAGTATATATGTCTATATATATGTACCTTAAATATAAAAATATTTACTTTTTATTTTGTGTTAACATTACAAAAATTGTAACTTATAAAATTATTAATTACAATATATATACCTTTATTTATATAAATTTACAATATATAAACTTAATTATCTAAAAATAAGTTGTGAGATTAGAATAGTTTCGAATCCTAGTTTTTTTTTTTAATTTAAAATAATTAAGGACAAACTCATATAATTAATTAAATTAATTAATGAAACTTAGATTATTTATTAACTTGTAATGTCTTTTAATATATATACTTTATGTGCATTGGGTTCATTTATAAGAAATATAATTATTGTTATATATATACTAAAAGTATTTTAGTATATATACACTTCAAATATAAACATATTTACTTTTTATTTTATGTTTACATTAACAAAATTATAACTTATAAAATTATTAATTATGTTTAAGATATTTGTTTTTGATTATTTAATTTTAAATTTTATTATTTGTGTGTTTTTATTAATTTAATTATTATTAAATTATACAAAATTTGTAGGAAAAATATTATTATATATGAATATGGGTACGGATTCAGGTTCTAGTTTGGGTAATTAGGTACTCATGAATAACATTTTAATAATTTTTTACATAATTGAGTTTTTAAACAAATTAGAATAATTATAGGGTAGTGGGAATGTATTAGGTTTAAGGTTAGAGTAGTAATTTTTAAAATATTAGAGTAATTAATAGGGTTTGAATACTTTATTTCTTATAAGATTAAGGTTTAGGTACCTTACCTGTTAACAACTTTAATCTTTGATTTCATTCCTTATAAAATTTTAAAAAAAATGAGTTCATTATTATATTAAATGTCTTAAACTCTAGATAAATAGTATAGAAGCTAAAACTTTTTAAGAAGTGAGCGGTGTCATGTGACAACACTCTTTTCAATTGGGGTTTGCCCATGCTTGTTGCTCCACCCCACTATCAAATAATCTACTTTTCTAATAATTAATTTTTAATCGCAATATAACATGAAAACACATTAAGATTTTTTTGACATTCAAACAACACTTCAATTTAGGTTTGCAAAATATGATAGTATCATCTTCATATTTAAAATGAGATACCTCAAAGCCATTACTTTTAATGTTAATACCTTTATAAACCTATAGAGACAACTTTATTCATAAGGACACTAAAAGCCTCCATGACAAAATTAGAAGTAAAGGAGACAAAGGACAACCTTGTTAAGTCTTCTCTTGATTCTAAATTGTCTAGTAGAGGCACCATTAACATACACTGAGATAGAGGTTGAAAAGATACATGCCCTCATCCACATATACCACTTATTCTCAAACCTCATTTTACACATGACTAACTCAAGAAGGTTCCAATCGACACTATTATAAGCTTTTTCAAAATCAATTTTAAAGAATAATCCCAGAACCTATCTTTCTTCATAGAATTAGTGACTTTATTAGCAATTAAAGAGAAATCTATAATTTACCTGACTTTAATAAAAGAAAACTGATTACACTTAATAGCTTTTTCTAGCACAAGTCAAACGATTTGCCAAGACTTTAACAAGGATCTTATGGATATTCTCTATAAAACTTATACGTCCAACACACTTTGTAATTACAGTGATAAAGATTGAATTAATGAATCATTACAAGAACTAGAACTTAAAAAACTCATGCATGAAATTCATCATTCACCTCTAATCCTTACTTATTGATTTTTGAAAAAGTTGAGATTAAACCCATCAGATCCTGTTGCTCTATTACCATCACATTTTGAAATGGTCTCCACACTTTAATTTCTAAAACAGATCTCTCTAAAATCTAGCATTTTACTCTTTAAGAGTTTTAAAGGCGCAGTTGAATTCTTTTAGCTTGATAGCAATCTTTTGGCTATAAAATGATTCAAAGTGTTTGGTCACCTTTTCTTTAAAAATTGCACGACTATCAACTTCCTTCACTTTGTCGTAACGTGCGGGTTCGGGAACCCGACCGCCAGACGTCGGCTAAAATAAAGTGGTGTGAGAGTCGTCACCAATCTTTTTTTTACTAGGTGCGATTAGCCACCTATTGACTCGATTCTAATCAATGAAAACTTAAATTAATTTTAAGCCCACCGAAAAGAACCTTAAAACTGGTCTACATTTTTTTGAGATTTGGTTTTGGGAGTACGGTTACGTTTGGGGAAGGATTAGCACCCTTGAAACGCCTGTTCCATGAACGGTACCATTTTTAGGTTATCCTATTGGGCTTTAATTTTTAATTTCATTACATTTCCTTAATTATTATTCTTTTATTTTATCTCCTATTTAACCTAAAATGGAATGCAAATGGGTAGTGAAATGAAATGCATGG
>NC_030852.1:24266528-24288729 GCF_000208745.1 Theobroma cacao
CCGTTCGGTGCTCCTTCCCCTCGCGCCAGATCTTCACTGTTGCTGCTCCCTCTCTCTCTGGTGCCGCGCCAGCCGCCGCTCCTCTCTCTCTTCCTCCGTTCGATGCTCCTTCTTCTTGCGCCGGCAGCAGAACGCCTCTCCCTCTTTTCTCTATTTTTCTGCCCAGCTCTCCTTCTCTATTATTCTGGTTCTCTGGTTGCTTTCCATTGCTTAGAAAGCTGGTCCCCCCTTGCTGCAGGTTCTCTTTGCTGCCGGTTCTCCTTGCTGCAGGTTCTCTTTGCTGCCGGTTCTCCTTGATGCAGGTTCTCTTTGCTGCCGGTTCTCCTTGCTGCAGGTTTTCTTTGCTGTCGGTTCTCCTTGCTGCAGGTTCTCCTTGCTGCAGGTCCTCTTCGCTGCCGGTTCTCTCTGCTGCCGGTTCTCTCCTCTGCCGGTTCTCTCCTCTCGCTGCAGGTTCTCCTTGCTGCAGGTTCTCCTTGCTGCCGGTTCTCCTTGCTGCAGGTTTTTGTTGCTGCCGGTTCTCCTTCTCTATTTTTCTGCTCCTTGGTTGCTCTCCATTGCTTAGAAAAGCTCCCCCCTTTTTGTTGCAGGTTCTCCCCCCGAAATGCTACAGTGCCCCTCTCCTTTATACCCGATTTCTGTGCTCTGGAGGGGGCGCTCCACTACCCTGCCAGACGCGAAAAATTCACGTCTGGCAGGGTGAGGGAGGTGCCTGGCAGGGTGCGTCCGCACCCTGCCAGTCGTACCTCTCTCCTCCTTTTTTTTTTTTTTTTATTTTTATTATTTTATTTTTTTTTTATATTTTTCACTCTGTTTTTTATTTGTAATTTAGTGTCTACACACTTGAATTATAACTCTTTCAATATAATTAGTCTTTTTCCTAGTTGATGCCATCAAATATAAGAATTTTTTATTTTTATTTCCTTCCAATAACCACTTAACCCTTAATTTTTATTGCCAAGACCATTCTTTAGCTTTTTCCAATGACAAAGTTCAATTTTCTTGCACACAATTAACAATCTTTTTTCCTCATTGAACATGTCCCCTTGCATATCAACAACTAACTTCTGTATCTCATCTTCTAGTTTGCATATTCGAAAATTGATCAATGTTGAGTATTTGCTTTTGCCATTACTTGAATCTTAACTAGATACTTGCTTTTATGGAACCCCTTAACACTATTGCCTCCAAAACTTTCTTATAGTAACTTGGAAACTATCATTTTCTAATCAGTGATTAAAGAATAAAAAAAGTTTTGGAGTCCAATTTGCCATTTCTTCTTCCAAAGAATTAAGGTTGTGATCATGTAAAAATTTGGGCAAACATTTCTACATCAAGTTTTGATTATTTTCCAAATACCCAACAATCAAAAGGAATTTGCCCATTATTCTATAAGATGGTTCAATTCTTTGATTGCACCAAATGAATCTACCACCCACCATTGGAAAGTTTATCAACTCCACACTTTCCATGAACTCAAAAAAATATAATATAACTTTGCAATGCAATGAATTACCCACCTTTTCCTCCATATTTTTCACTTCATTGAAATTCCTCTTAAACATCATGGCATAACTTTACATTTAAAAGTACCAGTTAACTCTTTCCATAACTTTTGTCTCTCACCATCATCATCTAAAACATAAACACTTACAAATCCACACCTTATATCCCATTTCCTCACAATTTCAGTAAGTAAAATGTAACATTTAGACACCATGCAAAATTATAAAACAAATAAAGAATCCAACTAGATACTAATAAACCAACTTGATACATCATTAGACCTTGAAAATTTCCTTTAAAGTCCATCATTCCCTCGAAAAATTTCATAAAATCTCACATTCATGAATTGTAATTTTGTTTCCTATAAAAACAACATCTTTGGTACCCTAGCAACAAGTTTTTACAGTGTAATTTTCTTTTCTCTCCTACTTAAACCCCTCACATTCCATATAAAAGCTTCATAAGAAAAGAAAATCTTGATATTCCCATTATTATCTCTCAATGCACTATCGATACCTTTTTCCCTCGGACAGTGTTTAACAGCTCCATTAATATTAAATTTCATGCATCCATAGGAGGTTTAATCCACTCAATTGTAGGTTTAACTTTTTTCAACAACAATGGAGCCATAGCAATTGATGGTTTTCGTACAATATCCAAAGCAGTAGAATTATCCTTAAGCCACATACCCCAAAAACACAAGCTGCAGCTAAAGTCACTTAAGCAAGTGACTCTTGTTGATCTTTCTCCTTTAACTCCTTAAATACCTTACCATTGATTCTTTGTCCTTATTGAACACCAATCCTAAATTAACACCGACTTCCAAAGTTGTTTTCTCCTCTTTGAAAATTATTGCATTCGATGTTTATTGTTCACATCCGATGGTGAAACACCAAAATTACACACCTCATTTTTGCTTTCTTTATACAATACTTCCATTATTTCTCTTCTTAAATTCATTCTCATTCTCATAGCAAATGTTGTTTTTTTACACTTTAATTTCTCTACAATCACTCATTTCCTAGGCTTCTATTGAACAACCCCTCTCAAAATAACTTTACCCTCATCAATAAGACCACGTTAAGGTTCTTGGAAAAGTGGGTTGAGAAATCCAAAGAAGGCCTAACTTCACAAGGATTTGAATCCACTTGATTACTTGAATTCAACCCCTAAACCTGTCAAGATTGCAGAGCAATTGACTTTAACATAATTGAATCTTCAATTTGCTCTCTTCTAATAATGAGATACCTATCACCGAGTGCAGCTATTGAGATCCTAATACAATCCAAGGGTCACATTCGAAACCTTGTATCACACTAGTAAGATTCTTCTCTATGACCAAAACTTCCAACTCCATGTTTAAATTTTGCTCAGAATTTGAGGAATCATCGGAGTTCTTATTTTCTAAACTTCATTCATAGAGGAATGTAAAGAGTCATTGGAGTTCTCACCTCATCCATTATACTTCATTCACAAAAGATTTCGAAGAGTCATTAGAGTTTTCCCTCATCTCTCGTACTTCATTCACTTGAATCAGACTCCAATTGTCCTCTATATTCATAATGGAAACTCAAACATAGTTGATCTACCATTTTCATTAATGCAAATAGAGAAAGGGACCAATGATTTACTCTAAACTTCAATCAAAATTTGGCAAAATTATATATCTCCTTTATAGATGTGGACTTCTCTATCTTTACAAAATTTCCTCCACTATCTCTAATAAATCGAAAGAAACTCTCATGCGATAAATGTAAAAGAACTTCTTCTAGTTTAACTCAGACACAAACCTTGTTCTTCATCACATTACCAGAGCAAAGAATAAAAAGATCATACCAAACATAGAAAACAACATGATAATCTTTCAATAAGACATGCATCTTTTCTTTGTCACCAAATATTCATAGGTCGACATTGATCAATCAAACAGGTGAACTTAAACACTAATGCCTCCAAAATAGAGATTATCTTAGATTTCTTTGAAGAACATAATACTCCAGAACCTTCCAACAACACTTTTGCTCAACCACTCCATTTCATCAGTTAAAATTTTTGAATTAAAACTTAATTCCTTCAAAACAATCTTTCCACACTTTCAACTTTTCATTGCTTTCAGTTCTCTCTGTTTTTTAAGAAGCTTTTTGCAATGTCTTACCATTGTTGATGTTTGAAGTCTCCAATCTAGCAAGGGCCTCCTTACATGACCTTTCATCTCTTTGAGCTTCATGTGGGATCATCCTTGCATGCTTAGTTTTTGCATCCTTTTGCCCCTATCAAACTTGTCATTCCACCCATAAGAAGCCCTCATATTATTCCTATAAAAGATTGCTTTTTGACCCTCAAATTCCTCCGTGTATCTAACAAGGTAAAGTTATATTTATGTTGTTCCATTTTCTATTATGTTTGGGAATGTAAATATCCATAACCCTTCCACACACATCCAAAACCTCTCATAATGCCTTCCATGAAACCTTGTAATTGAAACTTTCAACGAACATAGATCTCCAACTATCCTTTGATGTTTTCCTCCCTCCACCGCCACACTTGCTTCTTTCACCAAAAAAGACCGTAATCTCCCTATTACATCAAATGTCAACATTTTGTGTTATTAGAAATTAATAATTTAGATATTTCTCAAGCTAATTTTTATTGTATATTTATTAACATATTACTTAAAATTTGGTTATTTTATTTGAATTTATATGTTAAATTTATTTTATGATACTAAAATATGCATAAATATATAGATGTACATATATTAAAAGTTCGGTTTGAATTTTTAATTTAGACTATGAATTAAATATATCTATATTTTTTAGTTCCAATATTTTTGTCATATTCGTAGCTAACAACATTAATATATCTAATAAAATTTGAGATCATAATTGTGACCTCTAGGTAAAAGTTGAAGGGATAAATATGTGTTTGTTTTTTTTTTGTTTTATAAGTCGAAGGGATAAATATGATGTTAGGCTTAAAGGATATTTTGATACATGCTTTTAAATTATCTTTTGCAACAGTAGACACAACATATCTAAGACTAAGACACAATTACAATGTATGAAGTACGTGCGCACTCACATGTTGAAGCAAATGGTCATTTATATTTGACAACAAAAACAACACTAAAATCCCAAATGGGGGGACCTTTGTCTAAAGACATAATGTAACAAATTGGTGACAAAGGCTTATTAAAAATCCATGTCAATCTCAATGGAAAGAACACGTTCATATTCAAAGTCCTTATCTTTATCTCACGTAAATACATACATACATATATATATATATATATATATATATATATATTGTATTATTGNATACATACATACATATATATATATATATATATATATATATATATTTGATTATTGCTATCAAGAAATGAAATCTCCACTTCAACCCTAACAGCATCACCCCTCAGAACACGAGGACCGCGTTTGGCTACGTATGTTATCCCCAGATGTTTACCTCCAATCTCCATCTTCCTCAACCATTGCAATACTAAAGCACAATTATTGTCTTGTTTGGGCAAAGGGACGACCGTGGGGACAAACCCAAATTCCAACCATCACCTGTTCCAAGATGTGATTATCAGTGCATTTTTCGGAGGTGTGGAACCCACAATTCTATCCCCTCCTAGTTTCTCACCCCATCTATCGCATCTTAATGAAGGTGATTGTCATCATATCAGCTTGATGTTCAAATTTGGTTGTCTATGGTACATTTTGAGAGTGGGGAAATTGCTTTCGACCGTTGGGACTTTAGTGCACAAGGACATTTTCCACGTCTAAATTGCCTGTCTAAAAATGGTTCACAACGATGCATTACTCCTCCTTTTTATGCACTTAAACAATAACAAAATAGCAAGATACATGTGTTTGCTCCAGGAGGGTGTCAAAAGAGAAAAAGGAAATGAAAAAGCACCAACTCTATTATTTACTTTTCGCATTTAGTAAAAGAATGCTATGATCAAAACATAAAAATTAACGGAAAATTTTCTTTGTTAATGAATCAAGTAATTTCTTCTACTTTTCATTGAATTATTGAAAGTAAAATATTTTTTTATCTCAACACTTTTTTCTCGTTTGATGTGATAATAATTTATTGATTTAATTATAATATTTCATATATGAATTAGTAGATTTTACTTGTGAATAATTCAAAATTTGAATACCATGTTAGGGGCTACAGATATTTAAGGCAAAAGTAATGGGATAAGTAGTATGACTCTGATAGAAAAATTGAATATTCCATACATCTAGTAAAAAATCAATAAACAAATCAAAATAAATATACCAACAGATCAATATAACATTAAATAAAACTCACTCACGAGAGATTTCGAAACCTCTTTCTTGTCCTAAACATTGAGGCAAGGACTTACTGCAAAGTCATTGCTTTCTTAGATCGATCATGCCATGTATAGAACAAAAACTTAACAAGGCTTTTAAAAGTAATAATTTGGAATTCTCTAACTTTCCATAATTAAAATGAAAAGGACTTTGCAATCTTATAATACATATTTTAGCTTGCACTTAATCAAATTCTCAACAAGGGATATCGACGGTTTTGTATATTGTTTTATCTTTTAATCAATAATGCATATTTTACCCTGCCTGCTTTGTGAAACTAGAGAAATTGGAAATCCTATCCACAGTGAAACATAGGGTGGTGGTAAAAGTGTATATGACATGAGGGTTTGTGGTTGGTGCCATGCAATAAATTCGATGTACAAACATATATGGGTTGGCTTGAAACAGAAATAAATTATGGATTATATTCGATTTTTGTACTCATTGTCAACATCCAGATATTGATTTTTTGAATTATGGTGAGGTGGGAATTAATGAAATAGGGTAACAAAATTTCAAATGAGAAGCAAAAAGTGTCAAATCGGAAAGGTTGAATATTGAATTGAATTTCAAAATATAAAAGGATGAAAGACAGTTGATCTATCTTGATTTTATTGCTCGAGTGAACAGGTAATTTGACGGGAAACATGATCACATGCACATGGGACGGTGTGGGGGGCTCCCCCCCACATTAGGTCTTCTGGTACTTGTCCACATCAACCTCTCTTTTTCTCTCTCTTTCTCAAATTTCAATTTTGAAAGCTTACACCTTAAAACTATTACTTATAATAACTTTAAAAAAAAACTATTATTTATAATAAATAAATCTAAGAGTAGATGCTCATTTATTTTGTAAGAAGCAACAAGGTTTTCAGCTTTTTTTTTTCTTTTTTTGTTGCTTAGGACACTCTCTCCATCTGAGAAATGGCTTTCACGATCCCTAAGATTGGAAAAGATATGGGTGTTTTTCTCAAGAGTCTTGCTGATTTGTACCCTTGTAATGGGTGTCATTGTCCTAAGCCACCCAATTTGGGCTCACTCCCTCCAGCCCAGTCGGTTGGAGTAAGGACATCCTCTCATCCGTAGGCCCCACCAGCCACCTCTGTCCCTACCTATCATTTGTCTCATTGGGCCCCAACCTCATCATCGTCCTCTATCTAATCACCCATCCACCCCTACATTTAGTTAGTAAATTTATATATATATATTGCCAAAGGAAGGACAGCCCTCAGGTAAATCAATTTGCTTAATTTAGGATGTGATTTTTATTGTTTTTTATTTCTATATTAATTCCTATGTTAGTAGCACCTGTGTGCGGTGGATTCCTCCCTTTTTTCGATCACTTGGGAAATAGGAGATTTTGACGTTTCATTATGTAATGCTATTATCATATTCTATTATTAACAAGATGAATGGTTGAGATTTCGAAAAGAAAATTAAAAACAAAAAAGAAAAACTCTTGATGCTCAAGCTATATTCTCAATCAAACTTTTTAAATAAAAAATATACGTATATATCATTGGATAAAATAATTGAACAATATCATGAGTTTTTTCATATATATGTTAAAAAAGCATTTCATAAAAAACTAAACTCCATATAAAAGACATTAGAATTCCATGCTCTTTTTGCTTTTCAATAAAAAACATGAGCTTGTACTCAACGACTCATGCTCGATTAATTTTGAAACTTTTGTAATGAATAACGTGGTACGGATCATCAAGAACGTAAGGTGTGAAATTCAAATGCAATGAATCATAAGTTGGTGAAATATATGACCAAATTATATGTAAAATATTCAAAGTTAAGGCTGTCATATTATTAGACTAGAAAATTTTGACTTTCTTTCATGGATTATTTAACCAAGAATTTAACAAGTGTTGGAGATTTATAAATGCTTTCTAGCAAATAGGACCATTCAACAAAATTCTATTGGCATGGTCATTTAAATGGGTCCACAATGGACCTCTGTTAGATACTAACAGTCCAACCCCTCTCACAAACACAAAAAAATCTAATCCATTGTCAAAAAAAATTAAATAGGATATGACACTAGTGGATATAAAAACAAAACACATGACATAAAATAATGAAGAAGGGGGGTCCTGTTAATACTGCCATTAATCACAAATAATCTACATTGGATCATGTTCCCCAAAGACTTTGAGTGGGAACTGATTAATAAAAAAAATAAGCACATGAGCTAATGATGTAAACACAAAGTTTAAGATTGTACTATTAATATGAACAACTAGAAGAAAGGGGGAAAAAGAATCTAAATATGATTAATCAAAATTAAAAAAATTACTAATCGAGAATGTCTTTTTTGGTGTTTTATGATTGGAGGGGAGTATGACAGTGAAGTGGTCCCCAAGCGTGTTGGATAGCAAGCGTCCAATGAGCGGCTGCTCTGACAGGTCCGATCGGGCACTTTTGGAATTCAATAATTTGGGCCCGAACCTTCATATTGCTCCCATCATACAAATTGCACTGTTGCTGTCCCAGTTACTTGTCCCCATTTGTAACAGCTTTGCTTCATCAAGCAACAGTGGGGAATTCATACATACACACAGCCGGCCCTGCAAATTTCTCTCCATCAATCGATACTTTCCACACCATTTCTTGTTTTCTCAGTCATCCACTCGTGGGTTAAGGTGCGGTAAGAAGTGATGCCACTTCAACCTTTAACAACAATTAGTTATTATATATGATGGCGTTAGTGAGAGAAAAGAAAAGATATCATATATGATTCGGTAGGCTAATGGTTGTCGTATTCTAGTGATACGTACTTCTCCGATTTTAAGGAAGCTTGAGAGAAACTCACAGATTCTTCTTTTCATGTCCAACTTGGAATACCTCTATGGAAAACATATATAAAATGAACCCAGAGGATTATCTCTATGCACTTTTAATAGCTTTTTAATATAATACGTTAATTGTCCCACTACTTACAAATGTTTTATAGATAATAAATAATAAGTATATGAACATTAATTAATTTTTTGAGTTTAAATAAATAATTGGATTGTAAGACATTTTATTAATTCTTTCATATTCACGAGGTCATATATTTAAGTTTCATCATAAATCTTTGCATGAAATTCAGTGCAAGTGCCAAGCCATCAGCAATCTCTTACATATACTAAGGTTCGGAAATAACCCTTTTCGTCCCATTCTCTGTATCAATCAATAAACATTATTTCAGTAAAGCATTCTTGTGGATTTGTCTCCATAGTTGCTCTTAAAGTCTGAAATGTCGAGTGGCAGTTCATGTGTAGGTACATATTTCCTCCCCTTATTAAAGCAACTGAGTTGAGACAAGGGAGTCCCGAGCGGCGGTACCCATAATAATATATCTGAATTAAGTACAAGCATGTCATTTAGTAGTGTACAAAGCAGGTTGAGCTGGCCATGCTACCGCCTCTTTTGCCATGAAATCCGCAGCTTGATTTGCTGCCCTGATAGCATGTTTAAGCATTACCCTACAGTTGCTGGATCAACTGTCTTCTACTTGTACATGCACTTCCCCCACTACATCATGACGCATTTGTCACCAACGATGCAGCCTCAAATGCTCCAGTTCCCTTCCTTACAAAATGTTTTGGTGGGGTCAGCAATATTACTTATGTTTGATTTGATTCCCAAACAATGTAATTGTATGTGGACATGAGAAATTAATCCTTTATCCAACACGTACGCTATGGTTTTACACAAGTTCACAGACATATGTAGGTTCACCCGTTACATTCATTTCCGTAACTTGTGATAAGATAAGGACATCAATGGGTAAAATTGATTGATACACACATGAACGTCTTTGAATTGTGTGTGTTAGCATGTACGGCTAAGAAAGAAGAGGACGGCGGAAGGGGTGAAGCATACAAAGCATGGATCTGATAGGGTTTTGCATGAGGTGATACCATACACATCTGCATTTGTATATATGTATATATAGGTCCCCCAACCAGCTGCCATTTGACAACAAATACAAGTGACGTTTCATTATTTTTCACTTGTTCAAACGAATTAAGCCCCTCGATGGTAATGGAAGATAGAAACTCGAAGATCTCGTGGTCACATCTGATTTGATATTCTTAATCAATTACTTTACATACAAATACATCGTAACAATTCTTTTCCAACACGCTTAGTCATGTCTTTTTCACCTGTCATTAGATTAATTTTTTAAACAATGATGTATAGAATGATAAAATTTGCACCTAAAAAGTTGTGATTAGAGCTCTTAATTAATCATGGTTAAATAGTGCATTTGATCATGATTTATGGATTGTCTACTTCTTCCATTGGGTCCCATTAAGAGTTAGGTTAGGGTTGTGTCCATTCAGTTTTGGTTGGGGACCAGGAAGGAGAGGGGAGAGAAAACTCTTCATAGATTCCATTATTAGCTAGCCATGATTTATAACAAGCTATTGATAAACAAACACAACATCAATTATCTCTCTTCTCAACATTAATGGTATGAGCCTATCTTCTGTACCTGATTTTAGAATATCTACGTGCTTATAACTTTTATCATGGCAACCTAAGAATAGTACCCTATAAAAAAAAATGAATCATCGATACCATTATTTACTTAGCTATATACTCGTACTACTTTCTCTCCTCTTACCTTTTCATTTATACTGAATTATGATTTTGTTTATCCTAAGAACGCTATAGGGTGTGCTGTCGGTGTATAATCGAGAAATAATGTGTTAGAGAAATCAAATGAAGGCTGCTCAAAATTAAACTACCTTTGACAATAATTTGAGCCATGCATGTATGATGTCACCAATGACGTTCTACTTAGGAGAAAATTTGAATGCAGATTGTAGGGATGCCGAAATTTTGGAATCCGAAAGATTGAGGCAATGAAAACTTCGTAATAGAAACATCCATGTAATATTTAATTTCTGTACAAAATGTCAATGACCCATAATTCTTTCTTCTATATGCTTGTTAAATGTGGAATCTCAAGCTATTTCTTTCATACAACCCATAGGAATTTTTACGAGTACAGTTTCGTAATACATTTCCAAGCACATATACGCAAACATGATTAAATGATATATACTCATTAGTAACACCGAAGTAAAAACTTGTTTGAATACAAGTGTTTGGACTTGACTAGGGGTGTGCATGGGTTGAGCTCGATCCCTCGATTTAAGTCTTCTTAAATTAATTTTATTATTAGAATATTAAAAAAAAATTTATATTAATATTTTAATATCTTTAAAAGTAAATTAAAATCATTTTTATTAATATATTATCTCGAGTAGGGCAGAATCAAACCTAAGCCTAAAATATCTTATCTAGGGTTTAACCCCAGTCGAGCTTGGCGGATCATTCGGCTCATGGACTAGTCTAGACTTGAGACTCATTAATTTGGATTTGTTCTCTTAGGCTTTGGTTGATACTTTTGCTATTTATTTTTCTTTTTCAATTTATTTTTACAAGAAAGTAAAAAACAAAAATTAAATTATGCAATTAGTCCTTATACTAATAGTAGATTTAGTTTTTATATAATAATTTGTAAAAATTGAATATCTGTACTTTCTAAAATTGGCAATGTTAGTCCAATTGTTAATAATTTTAAATTTTTTTATTATTTATATTAAAATGGTTTTTTTTACTGATGTGGCGTTAAATATGATGATTTATTGATAATGATGTGACATTGTTTTATTTATTTCACAACTTTAAATTATAGAGTATAGAAATTCAATTATTCTCTATCTCATAGCACTCTTTTCCAAAATCCTATAAAATTATTCGTATTTTTTATTTGTTTTTTTTTTCAATTCTATTTAAAACTATTAACTTATATTGGATAATTTTACATCTACACTTATAAGATCGATGTTAGTTTCGGGTCATGTCATGTTAGCACTATTATTATATCATTTGTGAAAATGCCACATCATCAATTTTGAATAAATAACAAAAAATTTTTAATACATTGAACTGATATTGTCAATTTTGAAAAGTATAAGGATTCAATTTTTACAAGTTTGTGTACAAGAACTAAATCTATCATTTTAATAGAATATAGGGACTAATTGTATAATTTGACCAAAAACAAATAGTATAAACATCAACCAAAAGTCTTAACAAAAGAAAACAATTTATTCATTGACTCATTATGTTTAGGTTTTTATTGAATCTTAGTGGGGTCATCAAGAAAAGTGCATTGAAATTTTCCATTATCTCATCTATATACATTTAATTCTTTTTTCAATAAATCTAACTTAATTCTTTTTTCTTTGAAAACCATAGACTTTATAGAAACAACCTAAACAACTACCCTTTACAACCATTGTTTATAATATGGAGTAGACTGAACTTTTTTCTGCTACACGGGTGCAACACTTAGCTAAGGATGGTTCAGATGATCACTGCCCATTGTTTATTTCATGTTCGAATTTAATGACAAAGGGTCCCTCTTCATTTCGTTTCATGCATGCATGGGTGAAGCACCATGATTTTTTGCATTTTGTTGAGAAAAATTAGAACGCTCCCATCCATGGTTCAGGTCTTGCAGTTTTTTGGTTGAAACAAAAGCAGCTCAAGAGTGCTTTAAAATGGTGGAACAAAGCAGTGTTTGGGGACATCTTCTCCAAAGTTCGGGCAACAAAGAAAAAGGATTCAAAGAGCGACATTATATTTCAGAATGCACAAACCGCAGCTAATAGGGCATCAATGAATTTAGCCTATGTCGAATAGAATCACATCCTTAGCATTGAAGAATTTTTTTTACAACAAAAATCAGGTGTGAAGTGGGCATTTGAAGGTGAAAGAAATATAAAATTTTATCACATGGTGATGCGGAAGAAAGAATTCGAAATCATATCTTTAAAACCCGAGATAATGATGGAAACATGACTGAAGAACCATCACTTATTCAATCTTCAGCTGTGGATTTCTTTTCTAATCTTTTGAAACATTAAGCATGCCATATCTCAGTATTTAATGATTCACTAATCCTTTCAATTGTGTCCAGGGAAGATACTGATGTCCTTTGTGCAATTCCATCATTACATGAGGTTCAAGAAGCGATATTTGATATTGCTAAAAATAGTGTGGTAGGGCCAGATGGATTGTCTTCATTTTTTTATCAACACTGTTGGAGTATAATTTCAAAAGACTTATTGGAGGTGGTGACTGATTTTTTCCAAGGTGCCACTTTGCCAAAGGGAATGACGTCAACTACACCGGTTCTGCTTCCCAAAAATTCGAATCCCTTGAATTGGAGTGATATTCGACCTAGTAGTTTGTGCACTGTATTCAATAAGATTAGCACCAAAATTCTTGCTAACCGTTTATCAAAGCTCTTACTTGCTCTTATTTCAGATAATCAAAATGGCTTTGTTAGCCAAAAGGCTCATTGGTGAAAATATCCTACTTGCTCGAGAACTAATACATTGAATTGATCATAAGGTCTGTGGTGAAAATGTAGTCTTACAGCTTGATATGATGAAAGCTTACGATCGACTGAATTGGGAATTCTTGTACACAATGATGAGACAATTCATCTTTAATGAGCAGTGTATCGATATGATCAGGCGCTGCATTTCAAATTGTTAGTTTTCCCTTTTGTTTAATGGATCCACGATAGGATACTTGAAATCCGAAGAGGGGCTGTGGTAAAATGATTCTACGTCCTATACTCTATTTATTATGGCTGCCGAATATCTCTCTAGGGGATTAAATGCACTTTATGACCGATATCCTTCACTACATTACTCTTCGGGATGTTCCATGGTGGTTAGTCACTTGTCATTTACAGATGATACTATTATTTTTACTAACAATAATAGGTCTGCTTTGAGAAGGATTTTGAATTTTTTGAAAGAATATGAAATGGTATGCAAACAAAAACTAAATCAACACAAAAGTTGCTTCATCATTGGTAATAAAGTTGCTAACTCAAGAATTCAGATCATTCAGTTAACCACAGATGTCACAACCCGAAACTCTCCATCGGGCCCGTGACAACCACCGCGAAGTATTGACAGACATTCTTCACCCCGAATGCCAATCGAAACCTCATAAAGCTCTTGTATCAGCTTTCGCACTTCCCCGGTGAGCAATAGTTATCAAATATCGTAATTCGAAGGATTACGAGTCATTTTCAAATTAGAACATAACATATTGTTTTATGACTTACAGGGGCATTTTTGTCATTTTTCGTCGAAAATCTCAAAACTTGCTAAAAATGTAGTAGGTAAGCAGAAAATTTATATTTAGTGATTTTAAAAAAAATTAAGTATCTAAAATGTTCATTTGAATTGAAAATTTGACCATTTGAATATAATAAAAATATTCAATAAAATAAACTATTTTCTTGTAAAATAATTTTTATAAAGCTATCGGTAAATAATTCTTATAGCGTAAAAATTAATTATATTTATATATACTATAAAGCAAATAACCAAAGTATATAATTACTTTTACAGTGAAACGTAGGCCCACATCTAATCAAAATGCATCAAAAGCTGAAAACCGACAACTTTTGTCGATTCAAGTCCAAATAAAGATCCTTGTCAAAGTTTGCTAACTATGAAATTCCTCGAGCCTGAAATGTGAGGAAATGAGGGTGGTGAGATTATAAAATCCCAGTGAGTAAACAAATATCATTTAAAATATCTAAAGGTGAATAAAAGAAGACTATTAAAATATTTCATCAAACTGTAATTTATCATCTTTCAACTTATTTCAACCAAATGAAATCAATTTATTTAAATCAAGTAATCAGTATGGCTTGTCAATTTCTTAAAAAGCTTGGCTCATGCAAAAAATTATTATCATACTCAGTTATCTAGAATACCTTGGTCGAGGGCTATCCCAACTGAGTCCGTCAAGGCTATTCGAAAGTCATGTTTTTATTTTGAAAACATAACCGTTCCTTGGCGTTGGCCGAGTTCCCCCTCACATGGTGGTTTGACGTGGAGTGAACTCTAAAAGTTATACCTCGAGAGTTACCTTACTCGCCTCTCCAACCGAGGTAAAATATAATAGGATTCTGTACCCCTCTAATAGGCTAGTCCACAAAACCTAACCCACTGCAACAGGTCAAAACCACCATACAATAAAATTTTGACAGCATGACAAGGCTAATATATTACTACCCAGCCTGTAGGGATAAAATAAAGCAATTCATACAATTCATAAAACACAGCCCAGCTAGTCATGCCAATACAATAACATAAGCCATCAATTAAATTTTAAATTTACAACATATCAGTGGTCTCCAATTACTCTATTTTCAAAATCGTTATTTCGTTTCAAGACAATTTATAAAATATTTTCATTTAAACTCATTTTTGTTTATAAAACCTAAAATTAACCATTTAAAATCATTTTCATACAATTTCACCAAAACCGAATTAAAACATACTTTAGATAATTAAAATGATGATAAGGTTACTCACAGTACTAGGAGTTCGATATACTCCTATTTTCGATCTTCGAGCACAATCTCTTTACCTTTGTTAGAGGGCTCACCACCTTGACACAGTACAAAATCGAGAAACTTACTACATTGGTACTAAATTGAAATTAAATTAATTTAAACTACTAATGCATGATATGGAATGCAAAATGTCCGATTAATCGCTTAAATGTGATCTTCGACCTAAATCACACTATACTCGGTCTAATCGGCTAAAATCTCCAATTTAACTCTAAATCAATTCTTATCACTATCTACACTCCAATTATACCTAAATTACCTCAGTGATTGTGAATGAGATTCAATTTATCAGTCCCGGATCAATAATCACACTTATCTATACATTGAGCAAAAATTCAGATTTTCACACCAAAATTTCCCATTTAATTTCTAGTCTCACCAAACATCAAATATCACCAAAATATCATGAAATATCATCAATTTCAGCCACAATATCCTCCCTAGGAAATTCGACCATTGATTGTTGATGGGGAAAATGAATTCTTTTCTTATTGTTTTGTTTCTAAATATGCAAAACTAACTAAAAACACTAACATAACTTAAAATCAAATCAATCTAACATCTTTTTCTCTCCATACCCATTTTGACCAGCCATGAATTCACCATGAAAACATGAAATCTAACCATGAAAAATAAGGAGAAATGCATGGGAAAGGTATATCACAAGTCAAAATCAAGAAATTTTACCTTTGATTGATTGATTACTTAAAATCCATCAATTTTCCCTTGAATTTTCCCACCTAGGATTCTTGTTCTTCTTTTCCTCTCTTTGTTCTTGCTATGGCCGGCCATAAGAAGGAGAAAATGGGCTGATTTGTGTTAATTTATAAGCCAAATAATTAATGGATGAGATTTTGCCATGTGTCACCTTACCATTCGTTCATGTGTCATTTCTTAACTATTAAGCTTTTTGTCAAGCCCTGCTTTGTAAAATAATTATAATGTCATTCACATGCTCGATAGAATGTTTGTATATTTAGGAAGTTCGAGAAATCGTTAAAAGATGATATTGCCCCTAATGGTACTATTGAGTCGATTAAGCCTCGAACTAGTTCAAATAAGAATTTTAAGGTAAAATTAAGAGTTTCACAGTTTAGGGATGACTCAAAATGGTAATTCGGAGTTCGAGGATCAATTCGGAGTCAAATCGAAATTTTCACTATCTAGGGGCAAAATCATAATTTTTCCACTCACGGATAAATTTTGAGATTTTGAGAGAATTTAGATCACATTTGACAAATTGGAGAATGGTATGAGTATAAGGGATGAAAAATATGTCTATGGGCAATTTTTCAGTTTTTGGGGTAAAAACGTAATTTTTCACTTTATGGGGGCAAAAGTGTAATTTTTAAAAATTTGCTCCACCAAAACTTTGAAAAAGTCTAGAAATTTCATGGAAGACATGGATAAGTGAAGAGGATTGAGTGGTAGAAAAAGAAAGTAAAAAAGATTGCTAGAAAAAAATAAAATAATAAAATATTCAAAAGGTAAATAAAATAATAATATTTTATTAAGCCTATTAAAAGGCTTGAAAATTTCAGAATTCTTCATTGGGAGGGTCAGCCAAAACCAGCAGGAGAGAGAGAGAAATAAGAACAAACCCTAGAGTGAGAAAATTCAAAGAAAAAGTGTGATTTTTCAAGGAATCAAGTGTTTAAAGGTGGTGAGCTATCTGATACGGGTAAAAAACTACACCCGAGGATCGAGAATAAGAGTATATCTACTCCTAGTACAGTGAGTAAACTTACTATCGTCTTAATTATCTAGAGTAGATTTATTTAATTGTGTGATTTTATGAAAAAATGATTTAATTGGAAAATTATTGTATTTTATGAGAAAATTAGATTTTATAAAATAATTTTATAAAATTTTTAAAAATCTAATAATGATTTCAAAAATAGAGTAATTGGAGACCTATACTATGATTGTGTTGTTTATCCATGATTTTACATTAAATGGCTTATGATAAATGTAGGTATGACTGGTTATTTTTATGATTTAAAGAATATGTGAACTGTTTTGATTTGCCGTGAATGTGTTAAGTGAGCCATGTCATACTATTGTGATTTTATTGGTTGGTGGATTATAAAGTGGGCACTGCAGTGACGGGGGTTCCGTGGGCCAGCCTAATTAGAGGGGCACGGTTCCCAATTATTGAGCTTACCTCAATTAGAGAGGCGCGTAGGATAACTCCCGAGGTAGGATTTGAGTACACTTCACGCTGGCCACCACGTGAAAGTGGGACTCAACCAACGCCAAGGAACGGCTGTGTTGTCAGAGGTGAATTGTGTTTGTGTGTGTGTGACAATAAACAGCCTTGGTGGTCTCGGTAAGATGCTTTCGCGAGGTATCCCCGAGAATGGATTTTTGGCAAGGGCCAAGTTTTTGAAAAGTGCATAAGTCATGTTGAGTAATTGAATGAAATCCAATTATTTATATGGGTTGGGATGAATTATTTTAATTGTCTCCTATTACTCGGCTTTAGATTATTTTGATGATGTCTGTCTACTCACTGGGATTTTATAATCTCACCCCTTCTTCCTATACATTTTTCAGGCTCAGAATAGGCAGTAGACTGTCAATTGCATCGAGAAGTAAATTTCAGAGTTGCATCCAAGAAAGCAAGGTTATAGACTTAAACATTCTCAATTATTTGAGGGCTCACATGTCATTGTAATTTAAATTGCATACTCCAGTTTTTTTATATTACAGTATGAATAAATTTATTTTATTTTATGTGCAGATAATTAATTTTTGATAGGCTTCGTGACAGTTGTCACGGGCTCGATGGGAGTTTCGGGTCCTGACACTTTCTCTCTCCACCATATGAATTCCTTCAATTACCCATGATAATATTGGGTAAAATTCATGTGCTGGACAAGTGTTAGGTGTGTAAAATTACAATTTTGCCCTCGGGGTGGCAAAATTATTATTTTACCCTTATGCTCCGAAAAATACCGAGATTACAAATTTTTCACTTATGAACCTCAAATCGTACTCCAATAAGTCATATATGATCAAAATCCTTCAAAAAAATTCTCATTTTGTCCCCGAGTGGTAAAATTACCATTTTACCCTTGATAGTGAAATTTCTGATTTGACTCCAAATTGATCCTCGAACCCCGAATCACCATTTTAAGTAATTCTAAGACTTTAAAATTTTCAATTTCACCATAAAATCTCTATTTGATCTAGTTCAATGCTTAAATCAACTTTGTTGTACCTCTAGGTACAATACCGACTTTTGTAAATTCTTTGAAACTCTCCTAGCATGCAAACATACTATTCATCACATGTATGTCATGACAAGTATTTTACAAGATCGGGCTTTACAATAGGATTTATTCAGAAAAGGATGCCAATTACACATTTAGGTGCTCCACCTTGTAAAGGTGCGAAAAAAGCCTTTCTATTTGACTCTCTTATTTCTAAAATTAGATATCGTATTTCGAGGTGGGAGAAAAAAGCACTAACTTTAGGAGGATGGATCACCTTATTGAGGAGCGTTCTTTCTTCTATGCCGATATAGCTACTACAAGTTCTTAAACCTCCATTAAGTGTAGTGGATAAAATTGAAAGCTTGTTTAACAATTTCCTTTGGGGTGATTTGACTGGCTCTAAATGCATTCACTAGACTACATGGAAAAAAATCTATTTCCTTGGTAATGAAGGTGGTCTTGAGGTTCGAAGATTGACGAATGTTTTCAAAGCCTTTAACATGAAATTGTGGGTCGCACTTCTAATAGTCCTAGGGCACGGTTTATGAAGACCAAATATTATGGTGGCCAAATTCCAATGCAAGTAATTACAAAGTTCCATGACTCCCCAATATGGAAACGCTTGAACTCTACAAAAAAATTAGCCTTTTCCAATGGAATTTTTCATTGAAAAAAGGCTAAATTCCGTTGGAAATGCCTATTTCCAACAGAATTTCAACGAAAAATTTCGTTGGAAAAATGAGCTCATTGTAGAGTACCCGACTGAATTTCCATTGGAAATGAAGTTCTGGCAGAAAATTCCGTTGGAAATTTCCAACGAAATTATTTTATATTCAAAAAAGCATTTGCAACTGAATTTTCCATTGGAAATGCTTTTCCAACGGAAATTATTTTACTAGATTACGAATTTCCAAAAAATGTACCAAAAATTGCTTTCCCAAAAAAAAATACAAATTTTCATTTCGATAATAAAATATCCATTCACATCGACATTTGAATTTCATATTATATAAAAGAAACAAATATTAAAAACCGAAATTCAAAGTGACCAGTTAATGTCATTACTTGACCAAGTTTGATTTGATTTGATTTTATTTGATTAATTTGATAATTAGTTTATGGTTTCTATTCCTTCTTTATTTTTAATTATTATTTTGTAAAAAAAATTAATTACAAATGTAAGTTATTTCTTGTTAACCAAGATATCTTATCAGACTTAACATATGATAGTTGTTCCTATCATCCATTAACTTACCTAGTTCTGCTCAATCCCTTAGTACAATGTAAAATAGAATTAAGTTTTTAATTTTGATTTATGATTATGGTTTGTAAATATATCCAAATTATTGATTTGTATTTTTTTTTCTTTTGAGTTGGAAGCATAAATTAAGGAAAAATACAAATTATATGAGCTTAGAATTATGGTCTATAAATATATTCAAGTTAATTATTTGTAAATTTTTCCTTTTGTCTTTTTTTTCTTTGAGTTGAGGAGCATAGTTACCACAATAAATGTTATATAAGTTGAATAGAGATAATTTCATTAAATAGAGAAAATTTTATGTAAAACAGTTCTTGAACTAATAAAAATCTTTCAATATTGTTGCTAAACATTAAGAAAATGGTAGCAATCTTGTTGCTAAACATGAAGAAAATGGTAATCAACTTCTTCTAAGAGATTAAGATATGTGATTTTTTTGTTTTTATCTTTAGAACTTATTTCGTGTGAGCACATACCAAGACAAATATTATACCTAATTATTTGTATAGAAGGTCTATACAACTGTCTTCAAATCCAAGGAGGGGTTTTAAGAAATACTCAAATTCATTCCATGTTGACCATATGAAAGTTTGTCGTTATTTTTTGTTGTAAATTTTTTTTTGAAATTATATTTTCCTTATAGTTATCGACCTAAATATTCATTAAGTAAATAGATAAGATAATAATGTAACAAAGCTAAATAGCGTCACATGCTATTATTTTAGAATCTTTAAGAGGAATTATAGTCATCAACAGTTTTGAAATTCATTCATAAACAAACTTCAATTACATAGCATGTATATAGGCTCAGCAACAAGATCCCGTCCAAGCACTCACCGAAAAAAGTGAGCAACGCACAGAGATCGGCAACAACAATGGTCTACTCTTGGCAAAATCAGAACTTCACGCTTGGCAAATAGGCTTAGATCCGGTCCAAGAACTCACCAAAAAAGTTAACGTAAACACCTATTACACAAACAAATACATAAAATAAAAATTAATCAAGAAATAAATAAAATAATCAAATAATATAATAAAAATAAAAATTAAACAAAATTAATTAAAAAATAATAAAATTAAATAAAAAACCAAGAGGGAACAAATAAGGACCGAAAAGGAGGGAGAAATTGGAGCTCTTTGCACCGATCAAGAACCCGTCGGCAAAGAGGAGAGAAAGATTCAAGTTTTTTTTTGTTAGATCTAGGGATTGCCAGTGGAGGGAAGAGATATTTAGGGTTTTGGCTGATTGAACTTCAAGCCACCGGTGGCGGGGAAGGTGAGAGAGAAGGAGAAAGCGGCCGACGAAGGAAAAAGTTTAGAGAGAAGTGAGAGGGTGGCTGCTGCTAGAGAGAGAAAGGGAAAGAAGAAAATGAAGGGAGGGATTGCTAGTGGAGGGAAGAGATATTTAGGGTTTTGGGTGACCGAGCTTCAAGCCATTGGTGGAGGGAAAGGTGGAGAGAAGGAGAAAGAGGACGACGGAGGGAAAAGTTTAGAGAGAAGTGAGAGGGTGGCTGCTGCTAGAGAGAGAAAAAGGAAAGAAGAAAATGAAGGGAGAGGAGCAAAAGAGGGGTTTTTATACCTAGGGTTGGTAGCTATTAAACGACGTAGTTTTGACCATTAGAGAAATTGCCGCATAAGCACCAAACGGTGCGTTTGGTGTGAAGAACACTGGGTTGAAGTGTAAAGCTTGACCTTATAAAATACTTATCATGACATGCATGTGATGGATAGAATGTTTGCATGCTAGAAGAGTCCCGAAAAATTTACAAAAATCGGTATTGTACTTAGAGGTACAATAAAGTTGATTTAAGCCTCGACTAGATCAAATAGAGATTTTAGGGTGAAATTAAAAATTTTAAAGTCCCAGAATGATTTAATATGGTGATTTGGAGTTCGAGGATCATTTTAGAGTCAAATTAAAAATTTCACTATCCAATGGTAAAATGGTAATTTTGCCACTCAAGGACAAAAACAAGAAAATTTTCAAAGATTTTGATTACATTTGACTTATTGGAGTATGATTTGAGGTTGAGAAGTGAAAAATTACAATCCCGGCATTTTTCGGAGCATAGGGGTAAAATGGTAATTTTGCCACCGTAGGGGCAAAATTGTAATTTTCCACCACCAGGACACTTGTCCAGCACATGGTCTTCCCTTATCCTCACTTTGACCTTTGACTAATCATGTGGTGGAGATTGGAAGCATAATTATTAAAGTATAAAAAGAAAAATGGACTAATAAGCATGTGACATGTGTCAAGCAAGGATATTTTATTATTTTCTATAAAAATCAGCCTATAAACCCCTCATTTCTCTCCAAATATTCAGCCACACCAAGAACAAAGGGAAAAAGGAAGAGAACAAACCCTAGGTGGGTAATTTGAAGAGAAAAAGTG
>NC_030852.1:24290635-24316835 GCF_000208745.1 Theobroma cacao
ATATATATATATATATATATATATATATATATATATATATATATACATATAATTGAATGGAACTTTGAAAAGAGTCTCTCTCACTCTCTGTGGCAAAAGTGGAAGAGAAAATAATTTTTTAAACTCAAATAAATTATCTCTCTACTTTGTGTGTTATACACGAAATGAGTGGTTTTCTGAAGAAGCTCTTCTCTTATTTTCTATTTGCCTCTTAAATTGCTAATTTACATATTGGGTTATTAGGTTGAATTTTATTATGATAGGTTTAGATTTATACTAAAACTAAGTGGGTTTGGATTAGTAGACTCACTTTTATTTTTTTAAAATTTGATAGGCTTAACATATTAAGTTAGAATTTATTTGGTGGGCTTAACTAGCAATATGCTGACCATAATGACTCTAATTTTATCAAATTGTTTGAGGAATAAAAATAATTATTAAATAAAAAATTATTTTGAAATTCATTAAAAATATATATATATAATTGTATTGAAAGAAATACAATTATTTCATTCTATTAATCTGTATGTATATCCTTGTTACTTAAAGTTTGCAATATATATGTCAAAACTGTAATACCCCGTACTTCGATATGGTGGCTAATAAAGCTTATCGGATGCCTATTGAGGTTAATTAGAATGTTTAAAAATGATGAAAGGTGAAAGGAATAGTTTGAAATAAAATATCTCGCACGCGAGAAAATAACAATTGAATAATAATATTTTTATTGAGGATGAATTAGCAAGATAAAAAGTGAGTCGGAGGTGAATTAGAGCATAATAAGACATTTTAGGTGCCAAGGAGACAAGTGAAAATTTTTTAAATAAATAATATTTTATTAATAAAATAATATTAAAATATTAATATTTTATTCGGTGTCAGAATTTTTTCATGAAGAATGAGTATATGGTCAATCTAAGTGGGGGAGAAGAGAAATGAGGAAGTTTCAGAGAAAAATGACGTTAATGGGGCTCGCGTGTCTTTATTAAATAAAGCTAACGTGGGTAAGTAAATATTTAAATATTACAGTGATACCACGTTGAAATATAAACTTGATATTTTATTGATACAAGTGTTAAGGAAGAAAAAATGGAAAGAAATTGGAATTAAAAGATTGTGGGAGGATACAATTAAAAAGGGTTAAAACCTTGAAGGGTAAAATTGTAATTTTGCCATTATCCCATGGCCGGTTCTTATCCACCCAAAAGATATTTTCCTTCTTCTCCTTCATGCTCCCATGCCATTTTCACCTTGCCACCATGCATTTGAAAAGAAAAATAGAGAAAATCAGTTAACGGAAGAAAAGAGAGAAAAGTGGAAGGCTTGGGTAGTGAGTGATTTAAGAGTAATTGAAGAAATATCAAGTAGGTCTCAAGATTCAAGAGACATAAGGTAAGGATTTTTGTGTTTTAAGCTCACAATTGGTTAAATCTTTGGAGAAATAATGTGTGAATCATTTTGGCAGCTTGATGATAAATGTTTTGAAGGAACAGTAGAGTGCATGTACGGGTCAAGCAACCATAAAGGTAAAAATGAATGATGTTTTAAGTATAGTTGAGAAATCTTGAGAAATAGCTATTGCTATGGAGTTGAAATTTTAAATGGCATATTGTGAGGAATTATGGTTGTGAAAAAATCTATTTGCATAAGCTAGTTGAAAATTGTTAAGTTTGTATGGCATGTTGTTTGAAAGAAATGAAAAAGGAAGAATGTGGATGAAGGATTGAGAAGCTAAGTATTGAAAGTTAGGTAGATAATGATGCATGTAAACTTGAAAATAATTGAGTGAAAGTGAGAATGATTGTTGCTGCCATATATGTGGGTTATGTATGAAAATATAAGATGAATTTGAATGAAGATGGTTGGAAAAGGTTAATATGGGTGCTAAAGTGATAAATAAGTTACCGGTAATTATAATTTAAAGAATTACGCAAGTAAAGGATAAAGGCAACTTTGGTAAAAATGTGTCAAAATATAAGTTAGTTGAATAAAAATTCATGATTGAAGGAAAAAGAGAAGTAGAAATGATGTACACTAAAAATATTAAATTTGGATTGTTTCTAGGAAGTGCAAAAGTAAATATAGTGTACTGTGGTGGCATGCTAGAGGAAATAATGAACAATCGGCAAGTAGAAATAGCTAGATATGCTTCCGAACTAATAGTGATGTAATATCTCGCTATCGTAAGATGAGTGAACTTGCATTTAAAATGTTTTGGGAAATGTATGTGTTTGAATGAATCATTCGAAAATTTCATTTGTTTTGCTTTAAAATATACCTGGGGAATAAGCCCTTCATGAAATGTTCTTATGTTGTGAAATGTGCAATGTGATTAGTTCATGTGTTCCTACATTATGTTGATGTGTATGTTATGCATTGAATGGTACTATTGTCTGATAATTATAACCGTGTGTGTGCGGTGTGGGAGTGCACATGACGGTGCCGATAGTGTGTGGTGTAAGAGTGCACACGTCGATGATATATGCCATGTGCAGTGTGAGAGAGCACATGATGCTGATGATGATATTGTAATATGCGGTGTGGGAGTGCACATGAGCTAGAGGAAAGCTAGGGTGATGCTGGGAGTTGTATATGTGCTTATATATGTTATATATAGAGGTTAAGGAAACAAAATGTGATTGTATTGAATATTGAATGTTGAAATTTGACAAATGCTTTCCAATTGATTTTCATTGCAACAAAAATAGATTTTCATTGTGACAAGAACTCTTTTAATTTAACAGCCTTGGTTTTTGCTGCAGCGAAATTCTTTCTCATTGCAGCAAGAAACTCTCGGGTGGTTGAGAAAAATGCTGGCCAGGGTTTTCGCTTCAGCGAAATTCTTTCTTGCTGTAGCGAGAAACTCTTAGGTGGTGGTTTAAAATTTTGCCCTGAATTTCGTTATAGCGAGATTTCCTCTACCATACTTGCCTTGCGTGGATTCTATTGTAGTTTTCACTCTTTTCAACTTCATGGTTGACCATGGACTCTTCAACACTAAGGGATTAAAATATTAAAGTTTGAAATCAAGGGTTTTCGCAAGAAATTAAACTAGATTGCATTGTTTTTAACATAAGTGCATCATGATTCCTACACTTTCTTTATTGTTTGCTTGTTTCTTTTCTATGTTCACTCACTAGGTTTATACTCACTCTTTTTAACTTCATGTTTTCAGATTCAGAGATAATTGGGACCTAGATTGAAGTGTCCATTTGTATTTGCCATTTGGTAGGTACCATGGCATCCTGTAGCGTCATCCACGCCCAGAGTCACTCTGTTGATAGTCAAGGTCTCTTGCTTGTGTATATAGTTCCTTAAATGTAAATTATGGTATTGTTGTGCACTCTGTATGTTGATTGATTACCTATGTCGATTAGGGTTGACGAATGATAACCCCATTTTGGGGATATATATATACTTGGTTCTCACGATCTAATTTCAAAAGAACATTCATTAGAAATTATGAGTATTAGATCTTAAAGAAAGAAAGGCTTACTTGGGCCTGGTGGGCTATGCCTATTATGCCCTTGCGCTAATCATGGCTCGAGAATTGGGCTGTGGCAAAAACGCATTTGTTATTTTGAATAAAAAATTATACATTGATGAAATTTTAAACAATAGTGCAACACTACAATTTATATTTGAGAATTACATAATAATTTATTAATTTTTAAATATTAAAATCATTAAAAATAAAATTCACATAACAAAAAAAAGAAGAACATGACAAGTAGACAATAAAACCCACATATGACATAATACAAAAGAAAGAAAAAGAATATGGTTGATGGTTCGTAGAAATTTGTGAAAAAAAAATTTACAGAAATTTAAACATATGAGTAAACAGAATAANCAACAATGTAATTTTATAATTTATATTTGAGAATTATATAATAATTTTTAATTTTTAAATACTAAAATCATAAAAAATAAAATTTATGTAATAAAAAAAACATGATAAGTAGAAGATAGAACTTATGTAATAATAATAATAATAATAATAATAATAATAATAATAATAATAAAGAACTTGGTTGATGGTTCGTAGAAATTTGTGAAAAAAAAATTTACAGAAATTTAAACATATGAGTAAACAGAATAAAAATGAAAAAAAATAAAAATAAAATAATAACATAAATTAAAAAAATTCAAAATTGAAATCATTTTGTTATTTTTTATTTGTAGTAATTATTAAATAAAAAATTATTTTGAGGGGTCATTAAGAGAATTTATAAAAAAAATTTTAAAAATTTTGTATAACATAAAAAAATTAAAAAATTTTGAGGGGTTCATCCCTTAAAGAGGCTCCGCCTTTGCTTCTTACCTAGTTTTTTTATTGAAGATATAGTCAAAATTCTGATTGAAAACACTAGTAATGATGCAGCTTATTGGGTTCCTTCTTTTAACGGTGAATTTACCACCAAGAGTGCCTAGTAATCAATTCAACAAAAACAGCCTATAAGTAATGCATTTGATTTAGTATGGCATAGAAGTATTCCATTAATGATTTCATTCTTCTTTTGGAAAGTTATTAATGGATGGATACCAGCTAAGATGAGATTAAAAACCAAGAACTTTCAGTTGGCATTGAAATGCAAATGCTGTCATTCTGAAGAGACCCTCCTCCACATTCTTTGGAAAGGTTCAGTTGCACAACGAGTTCGAAATTTCTTTGCTCATTTTTTCCAAGCCTTTGTCATTTAGTCGCAAAATATTATGCAAGTTTTGTGGGCATGGTTTTATTCTGGTGATTATACAAAACAAGGACATATCCAAATTTTATTACCAATTTTTATTTGTTGATTCTTATGGGTTGATAGGAATGATGCTAAACACAAGCAATTAGGTCTGTTCCCTTAACATATTATGTGGAAAATTATGAATTTATGGATGCAGCTTCACAAAGGGAACCTTATGCACAAACAACAATGAAAAGGTGATATGCAGATTGCTAAGTTGTGCAAAATCACCTTTCCGAGTCAATTACCCATTCCACCCCAAATTATTAGTTGGTTGAACCCCTACTTTGATGAGTTCAAGTTGAATGTTGATGGGAGCTCAAAAGACCATGCCCGAAATGTCGCTAGAAGAGGTGTTTTGCACGACCACAAAGGTATGTTGCTATTTGGCTTTTCAAAAAATTTTGGTGCCCATAATTCCTTGAAAGCCGAATTTCTTGCACTTAAGAAAGGACTTTTTTTATGCCATGACCACAATTTGACCAAAATATGGGTTGAGATGGATTCCATGGTTGTTGTGAACATGATAATGGAAAAAAGTATCAGATCTCATGATATTTGGTATATCTTAGCTTTTGCTCAGACTTGTTTACAACACTTTTCTTGTCATGATTACTCATATTCACCATGAAAGTAACCAAGCTGCCAACTTCCCTTCAAATCAAGGTTATTCACATGAAAGACTCAAGGTTTTCTTTAATGCTGAAGGTGAGTTTAATGGTATTCTTAAATTAGATCAAATTAATTCACCATATATTAGGTCTAAATAAATGTAAGGGATTGGTACTCCTTATTTATTTTATTTCTTATCAGCAAGAAATTTTATTTAGTTCATGTTTTCTTAGAATTCATGCAATAGAAGTAATACTCCCACAAGGGACATCTTTTTATCTTTTTCATGTACTTACGGAGGTAAAGTTTATGTCTCTTCCCTAGTGTACTTCACTTTTCTATCTTGTAACAAAATTTTAACAAGGTGCTAGCCTTGAGAGATTTTTCTAGCAAAAAAAAAAAAAAAACTAGCCTCTACAACCAATCAACACAATACTCCACTTAGCACCAAAAAACCCTTCACAACACATCATGGAAACCAATAATAGCAGGGAAAACACTAGCTTATTAATGCTTACACCCCAAATTTGATCCATTCTAATCACTTACAAAAACATATCATAACCACAATCAATATATATCGGTTTCATCCTCCCAATAGAAATAAAGACATGCCAACACATAATGAATACATATTAACTCCTTGTTTCTCTAGAGTTTATTTGATACATACAAAACACCAGTAGAAAACGTCAACCACAATAAAAGTTTGCTAGTAACAATAACTCAACATCTTTCATAAAAGACTTTATGCAATTTAAACAATATTTTCAACGCTCCTTTTTTATCAACAATTATGCTACACACAATTCACAAGCAAAAACATAAAAAAGCAAAGATCAAAGCTGTAGAAGATAAACATGAAGTTATCAAGCAACCACCACCATTAAGAACCATTAGCAAAAGGATAAGAGATTAGTGGCAGAATCAAAACTTCATCCACAGTAGAAAACACAAACTTAAAGGGCATGAGACACAAACTGTCACGACCCAAATTCTGGGTCATGACCGGCGCATGGGTCCAACGGACGTAATCCACTAAACCCAAGCAAGCCTATTATTTATCTTACTTATGATTCTATTTATTATCACTAAGTCTTATTTCATGACTTTGAATCAAAATAGTGATATACAATGCCAACTCGTACTGGCATTACTCTTTTAAAATTTACATTAATTTCATCTATACATAACAAAATAAAACTCGACTTCCAGCGGAGTGACTCGGATGAACATACAGCTACCGAATACCGAGACACCTACCAAAAGATGAACACAGGTCTACAAGGACACCTCGTCCTAATTATCGACTGCCTCGTGATCTGAAAACATGAATTTGAAAATGGTGAGTATAAACCCAGTGAGTGAACAAGGAAGGGAACAAGCAACAATTAGGGAAAATTTAAAATCATGATGCAGTTGTTTCAAAATAATGCAATTTAGTTCATTCCTATTTAAAACCCCTCCAAACCCCAGAGTTTTTTGCTACAGCGAGCATGAATTTCGCTGCAGTGAAAACAGAGCAACAAGAGAACCATTTACAAAGTACAAACAACCATCCTGCTAAACTAATAAAATCAACCTAAAATTCATGAAAATTCTCAAAGTACAATGTGTCAACTTTCATGTACATTACAACCATAAATCATTGTCCATCAATTTGCTATATCACACATATTTACATATGTATATATATATATATATATATACGTATATACCCATCATCATCATCTCACCAACCCATCATCATCATCACCAGCTCATCATCATCATCACCAGCTCATGCGCACTCCCTACTCGCACATGGCTGGGTCATCACCGGGTTATGCGCACTCCCTACTCGCACATAACCGGGTCATCCTCGGCTTATGCGCACTCCCTACTCGCACATAGCCGAGTCAACATAATTACACAACATTATATTCAAGCATATATGTATATCAACATAATGCAGCCACATAGAAATCCATAATAACCACATTTCATAACATAAACCTTTTCTCAAAAGCTTGTTCCCAAGGCATTCATTTTCATGAAAAATTGCATAAAATCATTCAAACACTTTGTTCAAAACAGTCATATTCCCAAAACAATTTTGATAGGCAGTCCACTCACAGGTGTCGAAAATTCGGATTCCGGGTGAACTCTGACTAATAGTCCTCAGGCGTAATTCCTTTGCCTTTTCCGGACGTCTCACCACCTTGACAAATAACAAAGTCGAGGAATTTACTATATTGTCCCTAAATTGATATAAATTAATTTAAACTACTAATGCTTGATATGTAAATGCAAAAATATGTCCGATTACCGCTTAATCACGGTATCGATTAAATTCGACCGATCACCCGATTAATCGGCGATTGTGTCCAAATCACCTCCAAATTAATTCATTTCTCCTCTAATACCTTAATTTACCACATACATTTAAATAAAGCCAAATTCAGCATTAGAACCCTCACAATTCCTTATAGAAAAAATTTGGTCATTTGGTGTACTAGCATCGAATTTTTTTCTACATAACCGTTTCACCTTACTTCATCATTTTCCATGCCATTTTCCTTGAAATAAAAACAATCCCCCATTGATATTCAGCCCTCATGGTTCGGCCAACAAGGAACCCTAGAGAAATTGAATATTTCTTTTGTGTTTTTGTTCATAACCATGCTTAACTATCCCTAAACACTAACATAGTCTAAAATCAAATTATTCCAACAACAATTCCTCTTCCATACCCATTTTTCAGAATTGAATTCATCATGATAACTCAATATTCAACCATGGAAATCAAGAACAAAAGCATGGGTAAGCTAGGTATCAAGGAGAATTAAAGAAATTTTAACTTACCTAGCTTGTTTCCTTGATTTCTTCACTTTTTCTTTGAATTTCCACCTAGGTTTTCTTGTTTTTCCTTTTGTTCTTCCTTTTTTCTTGTTGCTGGATGCCTAGGCCGAATATGGTGAGGGAATTGGAGATTCAATGGGCTGATTTCTATAGAAAATAATAAAATAATCAAGCATGCCATGTGTCACATGCTTATTGGCCCAATTTTTAACTTTTTGACTTTTTCTTCTTAATTTTCCACCACAAATATTCTGGTATTTATCCAATCCTGCCACAATTAAAATTCTTTGGTCTTGACAAGTGCTGGGATGAAAAATTTACCGATTTGCCCTCAGGATGAAAATATTACAGTTTTACCCCTATACTCCAAAATGTACCGGAATCTCATTATTTCTACTTTTCAACCTAAAATAACACAAATATTGATCAATATTAACCAAATGGGGCAAAAATTGTTTTATAAAAAAAATTTCGTTTAGTTATCTAGTGGCAAAATTACCATTTTACCCTTGTGCTCCATAAATACTAGGAATCACAATTTTTTTTTCACTGCTAAACATCATTTTATACTCCAATAATCATAATTATATTTCATATAATTATTCTTGGTCAAATGTGATCAAATCTTGGCTAAAAATCTCCATTTTATCATCAAATGGTAAAATTAACCGTTTTGTCCCTAATTGGTCAATTTTCTAATGGACTCCAAACTGGACCTTGAACTCCAAATCACTATTCTAAGTCATTCTGTGGGTTTTAAAATTTTCAAATTCCTCTTAGAATTTCTATTTGAACTAGTTCAAGGCTCAATTTAACTTAGTTGTACCACTCGGTATAATACCGTCTTTTAATCGAGCTTGACAGGGTCTCACACAAACTCAGCATAGAAAACAAGAATCTAAATCCCCTTCCCCATTATGTGCCCCAACTCTCACAAATTGACACATGTATATTTTTCTATTAAGTTAATACATGTTTGGTTTTAAATTTTTTTTCCTCTTTCTCTCTCATAATTTTTTCCCTTTTTCTTTCTTCAAAGCTCATTTTCATCCAGTTTCAGCTCAAATTCCTATTGTAGTTTAGAAAGAATATTATTAATTTCTTCTAATGGTTTTATATCCCAAATTACCTACCACCCATTAACAAAGAATCTTAAGCAAAAAAAAGTTCAATTCAAATTATACATTTGAAGCAAATCCTCATTGTCAAGAAATTTAAAAATCAAAATTTATCTTTATAAACAATTTGAAATCCATCGACCAATCAACTTAGTGGCATCAGACCAATCAACTTCCTTTGTTAAATTTGCAGCTTACTAGCATATCTGTCACGACCCAGTACTCCCTTCGAGCCTGTGACAACCGCTGCGATGTCTCGATAGACATTCATTACCCGGAATGTCAATCGAAACCTCGTAAGACTCTTGCATCAATTTTACATCTCCCTTGTGAGCAACAGTTACTAAATATCATGTTTTAAAGGAATATAAACTATTTGAAATCAAAAACAAATAAAAAGTAATTTCAGCCACACATGGGTATTTTGGTTATTTTTATTCAAAAATTTTGAAACCTAGTGCATATACAGCATACGATCGAAAAATATATATTTCTCATCTAAAAATAATTTTAGTAATCTAAATCATCCATTTAAAATGAAATTATGGCTAATCAAACTACATAATAATATTAAATAAAATATTCTATATTTTATAAAACAATATTTATAGAATCTTGCATAAACAATTTTTGTAGCGTAAGAGTAAAATAAATTCATATATATAATAGCACACTAAACCAAGTATACAAAAATATTCTACAACGACATGTAGGACCCAATATAACAAAAATAAATAGAACTGTAGACTTACGATTTCTAAGGGTGCAAATCCAAAAGCAACCCTCGACAAAATCGACTGTCTACAGACTATCTTGAGCCTGAAATGGGTGAAAAAAAGGGGTGACTTTTTATAAACCCAATGAGTAAGCAAAGTTCATCTACAACATCTAAAGCCAAGTAAATTGAGACAGTTAAATCATCCCATCATAATATAATTTGTAACATTCAAAACTCATTTCAATTCATATAAAACAATTACATTTCATCAAAATAATCAACAAGGCTTATGATTCTCTTAAAAACTTGGCTTGTGCCAAAACTCATACTCGGTGACATCTTGGCCCGGGCATTCAACCGAGTCCGCCAAGGATGTTAAAATGACATATACCCATAAAAATGTTTTTACTTTTAAAATATAGTCATTCCTTGGCGTTGGCTGAGTTTCATCCTCACGTGGTGGTTCGATGTGAAATGAACTCTAAACTTACCTTAGGAGATACCCTCCGCACCTCTCGTACTAAGGTAAAATATAACGGGGTTTACCGTGCCCCTCTAATAGGCTGGTTCATGGAAACCCGCCCACTGCAATAAGCTAATCAAATAACCCACTAAATCAATAAAAATTTTGACAGCATGATATGGCTAATATGATATTACCCAGCCTGTCAAGGTAAAACAAAACAGTTCATATAATCCATAAACCACAAATCCAGCCATTCATGCCATCACATTATCATAAGCCATCAATTCAAACCATATGTATATATATAGATAACACAAGTATATAGTCTCCACTTACTCAATTTCCAAAATCATCATTGAATTGCAAAACAATTTATAAATCTCATTCATTTAACCAACATAAAAATCTACGGTTTAAGTTCATTATTCTTTAAAATCATAAAAACGAGTATAACTACATTAGATAGTTAAGGTGAACATTTGATTACTCACAATAACGAGATTTTGGAGTACTCATATTCTTAGTCCTCGGGTACGATATATTTACCCTTATCAGATGGCTTACCACCTATACATAATACACGATATGTAATTCAATATATTTGTGCCAAACTGTTATAAAACTATTTCAGGCTCTATGTGAATGCATGAAATTGAATGAGAATTGTTCGAATAATCACTTAAAGACGGTGTTCTACGTGAGTTCAATTATGATCGGACTGAATTTGTATTCGACCTAACTCAAACTATACACTGTTGAATTAACCAAAACATCCGATTCAACTTCAAATATATTCATTACACTTCTAATATTCCAAATACACCAAAGTACCTCAATGAGCTTGATTGTGACTTAATTCATCAAAACTGAAATTCATTCTGATTCTGAACTAACGTGCTAATCAGTGTTAACACGGTCCAATAAATCCATCTACATCATTAAGAATCAAATCCAAGTCCATTCACTATGATTTTCTCATTATTGTTCAAGTCGTTTACTAAAGGAACTATACTTTTCGATAACCGTTTTCGATATCTGATACCATAAATCATCAATTACGAGCTAAATAATATGAAATTCAATAAAATCCATCATCAACATGTCATCTATAAAATTCGGCCAAAGAGGGTTGTTGAAGGGCATGTGATTTTCTTGCTTGTTTTTCATGCCAAACATCATCAAATAACTAAAAACATTAAGATATCATGAAATCTAGCAAAATCCAGTATCAAAACCTCTCTCCCTATGTTCAGCTAGCAAATATTCCCTCATGAAAACTTGTGTTTCATCCATAGAAAATGAAAAAGAAAGCATGGGAAAGGTAGATCTTAAGCTAAAATTGAAAAATCTTACCTTTGATTGTTTTGTTCTTTGAAATTCAACAAATTTCTCTTGAATTTTCCTCTCTAGGGTTTGTTTCTATTCTTTTCTCTTTGTTCTTTGCTTTGGCCGGCCATGAAGAGTGAAATGGGAGAGTTTATGTTGAGTTTATAAAGGAAATTATAAAAATAATAAAACTTCACATGTGTCACCATGTGATTGGTCCATGGTTAAAACTTAACAATTAAGCATTTTCTTACCACCACATGTAATCTCTTTATTATCCAAAGTATAAAATAATAATAGGTGAAATTCATGCGCTTGACAAGTGTTATGATGGTGTAAAATTCAAAAAATTCCAATTACGTCCTCTTGGACACGTAAAGTGACTACTTTGCCCTTATGTTCGGAAAAATGTCAGAATTAAAATTTTTCATTTCTCAAATTCAAATCATGCTCCAATTAATCAAAATTGGTCAAAAATTTCATCCAACATTCCAATTTTACCCTCAGGTGGCAAAATGACCATTTTACCCCTATGTTATGAAAATTCCTAATTTGACTACAAATTAATCCTCGAACTTTGAATCACCATATTAAGACATTCTAAGCTTCAATAACTCTCAAATACATCCTAAAATCTCTATTCAAACTAGTTCAAGATTTTAATCGACTTAACTGTACCACTAGGTATGATACTGACTTTTAACGATTCTCCGAGGCATCCCAGTATGTAGATATGCTATCAAGTACATGAATGACATGACAAGTATATAATAGAGTAGGGCTTGACAATATCGATTGGGTTTGATTGATAAAAGTGTTATGTTATTTAGAGAAGAAAAGGATTAAACTAAAGTTATTTGTTTTTGGTTCTGTTTTTGTTATGTTGAATGCAAAGGGCATGGTTGTGTATTACTCTATTTTTTTGTCAAATTAAGGGTCTGTTTGTTTTAATGTAAAAGCTTTTCCGAATAATATTTTCATGACATAATATTGTTTAGATGACTAAAAATGAAAATCAAATGAAAAAAATTTTACAGGTCAATGAAAAAAATGCTCGTTGGCCTTGTAAATTGTCTTACGCTCTCGAGGAGAGTGAGACAATTTTCAAGACTCCCACTTTGTTCTGCCCCTTTTCTTCCTTAGTCCTCCCTGTGTCCTGACCCTCCCCTGTCCCAACCCCTCTTCTCTCTCGCCTACTTTGTTAGTCCTCCTTCCTCCTTCCATCATTATTGACGACATTAACCTTACCTTTTGTTTTTTCCTTCTTTCTTCCTTTCTCCTTTTCTTTCTTTCATTTTCTTTTTTGCAACCAAAACCATGTCTCTCTCTCCTATTATAGCCACCACCATTGCCGTCAAGTTCATCTCTCTTTCTTCTTCTTGTTTATTTTTTCTGTTTTTTTTCTTTTCTTCCCTTATTGAATCATTGTCCCTCTTTTCTTGTTTATAGCCCCAAATTGAGACCAAATCATATTTTCTTGTACTTTTTGTTTTTTTTTTTTTGTGATTTTGGCTTGATTTATGATTTGTGTGTATACACTCTTTGATTTTGGCTTAATTTATGTCCATAATCCACTCCTATCAGGTGAGAGTTTGATCTCAAATTAAAATTTTTGGTGTTGAAATGGATCAGACATGCATTATTTTTTAGGATAAAAATTTTGTTTGAAAATGAGTGATAATGAAAAATATTTTCTATAAGTTAATCGAAACAATAGAAAATGTTTTCCACAATTTATCCAAATAACAAAAAAACATTAAATTTTTCTGTAAAATATTTAAGAAAGAAAAAATTATTTCCTAACAAGTTATTTTACGGTTACCAAACGGACCCTAAGCTTAAAGGGTAAAAAAGGGTGAGACAGAGTTACAGCTGGAAACATTGTCTTATCAGGCTTTGTTTTAGGGTCTTACCCAAGTTTGCTACCCATTTGTTGTTGTAAAGAAAGTTTAAAAACTTTGAAATGAGTTATGAGGTCTGAAATGAAATGGTGGGTTTATGAAGGGACTCTGCTATTGTGTTTTTGTAACTTTGGCAGTGGTTTTGGCTTAAATGAAAATGAGCTGTGAAGGGAAAAAGATATGAGAGAGAAAAAAGGAAAAAAAATTAAAACCAAACATGTATTAACTCAGTAAAAAAATAGATATGTATCAATTTGTGAAAGTTAAGGCACATAATGAGGTAGGGAATAGGGGCTAGGTTTTTAAATTTGAAAAAAAAAAGATATAGATGACCAAAACAAAAGGACTTTATCATTTTTTTATCTAAAAGACTTATTAATCATCCTTCATTAATCACCTTTGTTCATGACAATTAGCAATTCTTATGGTTGTTGTACTTCTTCTTTAGCAAGGCCATTGGCTAACTGATAACTCTATGATATAGAGTTATTTGTACTCTATTTTGATAATAATTTAGCTTCCTTCATGTTGTAATGCATAGATATTAGTAGGTTTTAGTTAAATTATTTTAAGTTAATTAATTTAGGTAAGTCCATCTAATCTTAGTTAATTTTAAACTTAATTTGGTTTTAATGTAATTAATATATGTTGTTATCAATTTATTTGTCCTTTTGTAGATGTCTAATGAAGGAAGAGAGCAATTTCAAGGTGTAGACCTTCACTGCATATATTTTGATATTTTGGCCATAACTTCTTCTACAGAACTCCAAATAATATGATTCTTAAACCATTGAAAAGATAAGAGAAAAAGATACAATTTTTATGTTTGCCAATTCAGCTTGTAAACTGGTCAAAAATCGTGTCAAAATTGAAACACTGTAGTAGTCCTAAAGCAATTACGATTTTTGCTAATTAATGGGTCGAGGCCCTGACTCACTTAGTCTGATGAGAAAATCCTGATTGAAACTAACTTCTTTCTTCACCCAACTTGGCCTACCTTTAAAACCCTATAGACACAACCTTTCGAAAGACTTTTAAAGGAAAGAGCAAAACATTAGATTGAAAAGTTGAAAATCAAGCCACAAAGTCATTAAAGTTAAGAAGAAATTAAGAGATTTAAGAAGATTTGGCAGATCAAGATTACAGTTCTTGGGTTTTATTATCTTTTTATTGAATTTTTATTTTCTTAGTTTGATTTTAATGTTTAAACGTAATTTGATAATGATGTGTGACTTGATGGTGAACTAAATTATTAATCTAAGATTATAATTGAACTCAATACATAGTCTAATTTATTTATCTCTCTTTTGCTTATGTTTGATGGATTTAAGTTTTTTATTTTATTTTGTTCTTAATGCTTCAATTGCCTAATCACCAATTAAATTGAATTGGAAACTTAGGTTAAACCCTAACGAAGGAGATTTAGGTAGACCTTGAATAGAATAGAGTGTGATCGAATACACCTAGTTGATTAAGTGGTTTGATTTGCATATAAGGTAGATATACACCTATAAGCTATATGTAGCCAAAATTAAAACACGAACTTAATGAATCTACCTTTAATTTAATTTGCATAGACATATAGCAAATTAATTGGGAAAGATATTTTTATGAGAAACTCGACAAAGACTTGTAAATAATTTAAGACTCTAGGTTAGCAACTTAATCCACTAAGCTAAGTTAAGAGAGAGAGAGAGACAATAATTAGATGAAATATCGAGGGACAATATAATCTTAGGTCTAAAAGTCAATCAAGTTTAGAAAAGTAATTTTGCTGAGTAAATTTAGAGTAGTTTTAACTATTAAGTTTTGCTTTTAATTCAATTTTTAGTGTTTGGATAAAATTAGGGTATGTAATTTTAGCAATTAATATTAAGAATTAATTCAATTCCCTGTGAGATCAACATTCTACTCATCATTATATTATCTGTGTGATACGTATACTTGCGTGGGTAGTAAATTGAACAATACTAAGTTATTCACAATTCTAAGGGTGGCGAATCTCTCAACTTTCACTTGGTGTTTTAAGCGTTCTATAGGCAGGATATATCTCCTAAATCTCCATGGAGCCTTCGAATCCACTTTACTGCATTGGAGGAATCATTTTCCATTACAAGGCCATGTGAATTTGTCCATTCTAAGGTGGCAAAAATTTTATATGCTTCATTGATGACATGTAGTTGAACAAGATTGGAGTCAACTAGTCCAATTACTTTTACTAATTGAATCTTAATATCCCCTACTTCATTTTTGAGCATCCCACCTATACTCGCTTCTCCCAAACAACCTCATCATTTCGCCCACATTAAATTTTAAGTATTAATCTGGTGGTTTTGTCCATGTTGTAACCTTTTTCCTAGTTTATGTTTACAAACTACTCTAGCAAGCATGAGAAATCTAAAAGTATTCACAACAAAATTATTCTCATTCGACCATTTAGCATTTGGGCACCACGTCATTCGTAACTTAACAAAATCAAAAAGCTGTGATCCATCCCAAACCTTCACCTTGAATATCATTTCATTTCAAAAAAGCCGCATAAACCAAATTATCATAATGAACACCATACATCAAACCGTTCCACCCACAAAGGTCTTAATCACATCATTCCATGTCATGAACACAAAAGTAGCCTTCCTTAACTTTGTCCACCTCACCCTCAAGAGTAGCTCCATGCGGTCTAAACCTTCCATAATTCTAAACACTTAAAGAATAAATGATCTATTATCTCATCTTCAAAATTTCAAAATATGCACTTGGATTGATATCTATTGGTTAGCTTTCTCCCCATGAGTTTATCTTTAGTCGTGACCTTGCCTTACATCACTTGCTAACAAAAAATCCTAATTTTATAAGGTTCTAAACCTACCCAAACCTATTTCTAAAAACTCTCATCCTTGCTGTTTATGCCTATGACCAACCTATAAAATGATTTTGTGGTGTAATTCTCATTGATTGATCCTTTCAATATCACTTTGTCATGTTGGTCTAAACCTAGGCAAAAATCTTTTAAAACATGTAACAATTGATCCCATTGATCTACTTCTCAATCGAATATCCTTCTTCGTAATGTGACATTCAACCACCACTTAATGTTTTCCATTGGCCCATATGCACACAATACCTCATTTTTATTGATTACTAGTGCATAAAATTTCGAAACGTATATTTGAGTACTATTCCTTTAATCCACTCATCTTACCAAACTAAGATATTTTTACCCTCACCGACCACATACTAGATCTTCTGTCAGCATGTTGGTGATATTTATTGTATGAGACAAATGGACTTATAATATTTTTCTATAAAAAGGATGTTTTTTTCTTCCTTCAAAATCCAAGACCAATTTCTTACTTTTCACTCCTTTTTTCTTTACAATGGACATTCTTCAAAGGTTATCTTGTTCATTCCCATATGTCTAAATCCACTTATTAAGGAAAGATTTATTTTTCAATTGTAAATCGATGATTACAAGCCTTTTTACATCCATGTATGTATTTGCACACTAAGTCCCAATTAATAAATTAAATTTTCTTCCTTTTAATGATCCACTCCACAAAAATATCTTTTATACTTTATCCAATTCCTCTTTCTCTTGCATCGAGATTTCGAATAGGGGCATAAAGTAAAAAAGAAGACTCTTAGGCACCAATTTCAACAAGGTGATTATTCCCTCTATAGACAAAACCTTAAATTTTTAAATAGCCAACTTAGACTTAACTTCTTCATCATTGGTTTCAAAATTTTGGTTAGAACTCAAAGGTAATCTCAAATATGTTGACAGTAGAACTTGTACCCTACAATTTAGAGTCCCTCTACACTAATTCACTATTTAATTACCTATATCTACACCAATAAGGAAACTCTTACTAAACTTAATTTCGATACTCAAAATTGCCCAAAAACATTTAAGGATTCTTTTAACATTGATTAGATTCCCAAATTTTGACTCACAAAACACCATGGTGTTGTTTGCATATTGCAAGTGTGATATTATTAAGTCACCCCTCCTTATACTTACACCCTTACAGAAACTCATGTTGCTCGTTTTACTCAATAGGACACTCAAGGATTTTGATATCATGTCAAAAAGAAAAGGGGATAAAGGACATTTCCATCTTAATTCATTTTGCAATGTCTAGCTGGTGCCCTATTGACGAGTACTAATAGCAAAACCTAAAAAGCATATGTCTTCATCCTTTATCTCTATCATTATTCTAGCCCCATCCTACAAATCACCAAGTTCATAAAGTCTCAATTGACATTAGCATAAGCCTTTTCAAAGTCCACCTTAAAAATCAATCCACTGTTGTTATCCCTTTTTAATTGATCAATAACCTCGTTAACAATTAAAATGCAATCCATTATTTGTACGCCTTTTATGAATTCAAATTGATTACTTCCAATGACCCCTTGTATAACTTGTTTCAAATGGCAAAAAGCATTTTTGCAATAATTTTATAAACACTCCCCACCAAGCTTATCAAAGCTATAAACGAGGCATTGACACAATCCTCTCTCTTTTAGAAAATGTAAAATTCCTGCATGAACTCCAATACCTCATCTTTAAACCTACTTCACTTGTTTTTAAAGGATTTAATATTGAAACAACCAACTTTTATTGCTTTATTACCATTACACTTGGAAATATCCATTGCATACTTCTACCTCTAAGAATGGTCTTTTGAGAAACTAGACTGACTATTTACTAAAAGTTTTGAGGCTACAATCCAAATCCCATAAGCTCATTACTTCTTTATGTTTATAAAAATTTTTAAAATGGCAAGCAACTTCTTCCTTAATCAACTGTAGATCAGCAACCAATCTTTCTTATATAGCAAGCTTATGGATGTCATTGGCTTTTTTTCTTGCTGATGCAACTACATGGAAGAATTTAATATTCCTATCACTTTCTTGAAACCATTTGACCCTCAATTTCTGTTTCCATATCCTTTCCTTTAACTTATATATAGACCACAATTCAACCTTCATTGACTAATTCCTTTATTTCAACATCATTAATGACTTCTCTTGCAAACTATTAGTCATCTTTTGAATATCCTCCTCAAGCTTTGCTATTTTGTCATAACTTCCTATAATGAATTTTTTGCCATGATTGGAGAGCTGACTTGAACCTCTTAAGTCTATACCAAATACATTATCTTTTTATCTCTCGTGATGTTGTTTCCTTCAATGCCTCCTTAATGGTCTTTTGGAAGCTAGCCTCCCTCAACCAATGATTATAAAATATATTTGGTTTTGCACCTAAATTAACCTCTTTAGACAAAAATATCGACCTGTGATTGGATAGTGAACAAGAAAGGCATCTTTGCATGCTATCATTGTTATCCTCCATAAACTTAATGTTGATAAGGAATCAATCAAGCCTACTAAAAGTTGCTTCATCTCTATTATTGCACCATGTAAAGATACCTTCCACCATCGGAAGATCCATGAAGCCCATTTCATTAATAAACTCTACAAATTCTTCTTAAATGTTTTAGTTATAAGTTCTTCGTATTATTTCCTCTCTTTTTTTTACTTCATTAAAATCTCCCCCTAAGCACCATAGAGGCCTCAACCCCTTACAATTATTTACCAACTCATCTCACAACTCTCTTATTTAATTATCATCATTAGGAGTATAAATGTTTTCAAAAACACACCTTTTGCTATTTTTCATTAATCTTCCAATAAGAACAATAAAGTTATTTTTCACCACACTTGTCTCTAGATACAAAAAAGACTCATTCTAGATGGTGATTAAACCCCCCCAAATGTGCCCTTAGCCTTGGAAACTTGTCTCAAGATCATATATTTACCCCAAATAGCTTTGTACAAACAATTGTCCACATTTTTTAGTTTCATTTCTTGTAAGAATACCATTATAGTTTTTACTTTAATAATCAACTTCATGATCGCCCTTATTTTTTCCTTTCTCCCTCGACCTCTTACATTCCAAGTCAACATAATCATAAAAAAAAACTTACCCCCTTGCAAATGAAATTTATTGTCTCATCAACTTGCTCGCTTCATTCAATCCTTGTCTAAGCTTATTGAAGAACTCGATCATCTCCTCTTAGCTACCTTTAAAGATAATTCTCAACTTTGTTACTACCACCCCTGTTTCCTCTACTTCTCTCGAAATCACTCTATTTTTGTAGAGAATGTCCTCATCTAAGATTGAATCCTTCGAATTGTCTTCAATCGATTTTTGCTCACTATATAGAATTTCTCATATCACTTTCCTCATGTCTCTTTTTTCTTATAGTCGAATTCAATTTCCTATTTTCATCATGTTTTCACCTCATTTGCCTCTTTCTAATCTTTTTTAAATAGGGAACAACTTGCCTCAATAGTTGCAAAATTAGAATCCCCCCCCCCCCCCCAATTTATCCACTATGCACACCCATTGGATCTCTTCCTTCACTTTTGTATTTACCCTCAATCCTTCTCCACTTGCTTCTAGAGCGTGATCATCCCCTTTGCCCTTAATGAGCCATCTTCATTGAGGCGCACTCTCAAATAGGTGGAAAATGAAAAAATAAATATGCAAAGAATTTACGAACATCTAATTTTGTGCAAAACAAAATAATGTTGCATGAGATGGTTTTTCAGAGATTTCAGACATAGCATTCAGATAATAGGAGAAGAGTGATATTAAACCGAATGAGGAACCGGTCATGATGAATCGAAAGCTTGGAGAATGATGTCAAATCAGAAATCCCTGATACGGTGGTGAATCAAAAGGAGAAAGATGTGAATCCAAAGCACGAAATGGTCGTGCTACAACAGGCCATATGTGACAAGGCTGTGGCAGGGTAGGGTTTAGAGTTTGTGAAACGGCATGTTGGGAATGTGTGACATGACATGGTGGGAATGTGTGACACAGCAGGGTTTAAAGTTTGTGACACACCATGGAAAGAATCTGTGACCGCAGGGTTTAGAGTTTGTGACACGCCATGGAGGAAATCTGTGAGACGGCAGGGTTCAGAGTTTATGACATGGCATAAAGGGAATCTAAGACACATCAGCGTTCAAACTTTGTGACACGCCATGGAGGGAATCTGTGACATGGTAGGGTTCAGAGTTTGTGACACCCCATTGAGGGAATCTGTGACACGGCAGCGTTTAAAGTTTGTGACACGCCATGGAGGGAATCTGTGACACGTCAGCGTTCAGAGTTTGCGACACTCCATGGAGGAAATCTGTGATACGGTAGGGTTCAAAGTTTGTCAGATTGCATAGAGATTTATGACACTGTAGGGTTTAGAGTGTGTGACACAACATGGCAATTTATGGGTGACACGACATGGTTTGAAAAAGGGGAAAAAAAAACAGGCAAATAACAAGGACACCGATTAGACTTCCACTGAATGAATTCAATGAATAAATGAATATTTATAAAGGAAATTGTGAGACCATTTCATTTTAATTAAATATTTTTCAAAAATCACAAACGTCTGTGTGAAGAAACTTAAAGAGTTTGATTTGATTCATTCCTCATTCCCAAATGTATCAGAGTGTTCGACTTTGTTCTTTGCAAGCTTGACGACACCACAGTAACAATGTTGGTTATCAATGAAAAGGTCAGTCAGTCTGAAAATAAAACTTTTAAAACTTTCTTCTGTTCGTTAATTTTTTGCTGGGTTTGTGTGATATGTTTGTGTTTTTTCAATCTTTTTCAATTGTTATGTTTAAACTATTTTCTTCTCGATTTTATGGTCGTACCAAAGTTTTAAACTACAATAGATATGGCGTGTAGTGGGTTAACTGCTTTTGGAGTTTTTAACTTGTCACGATATTGGTTATTTTATGGCAGTTCGTGTAACGAGTTAGTAATTACACTGATTGACGCGTCACACGTCATGGGTATTTTAGGCCAGTTCATGTAAGGACACAGTAATTATAGTGATTGGTGTGTTAGCGTTGTCGTGTTACAACATTTGACTTGATACGTATGGCGTGTTACAACATTTTACGTTATATGCATGGCTTGTTACAACATTATGAGTTATATGCATAACGTGTTACAACATTTGACGTTATATGCATGGCGTGTTACAATATTTGACGTTATATGTATGGCGTGTTACAACATTTGACGTTATATGCATGGCGTGTTACAACATTTAAAGTTATAGGCATGGCGTGTTACAATATTTTACGTTATATGCATGGCATGTTACAACATTTGATGTTACATGCATGGCATGTTACAACATTTTACATTATATGCATGGCGTGTTACAACATTTTACGTCATATGCATGGCGTGTTACAACATTATGGGTTAACTCACTTGTGCATGTGTGCCATGTTTTGCAGATGCAGTCCAAACAGTATGAGGATCTTTACAATTTGCTTATTGTGCCGAAGGAGAAGTGGGTGTTCAATGTCGCTACTAACATCCACTGTAAGTGGTCGCAACCACATTACATCAACAAGACTCTCAAAGAGAAAAGAGAGTATGATGCAGTGAAACGTACATGCTTCAGAATACTACTGGACATATATCCACAAGGCTACTTCTCCGCTGGTTTCCTGCATAACATCATGATTTATTGAATCACTATGACAAATTCAATGGAGCATGAGCTATGGTTTGCCATTGGCAAAAGCAAGGCACGCATATCAAAGCAATTACTTTGTCTTATCATCAGACTAAAGTTTTGTAGAATGCCATGTGTTCACATGATCGTACGAGGTTGTTGCGGACGACATTCATGTGATATACTGGAATGGGCAGCAGAACGTTAAGCTGCAGGCGTTGCTTGATACGTTCCACAGAGGTAACTTTCAGCAATCGGGAGATGCGACCAAGATGGCACTCACCTTGATTGCGAATAACATTTTATTTGGTCAAGACTACAATAGACAAGTGACCCCTTGGCTCTTGTCGTTGGTGGAGGACATCGACGCTTGGAATGTCTTCCCATGGGGTCACTATGTTTAAAGGCTGACCTTGGACTACCTTTTGAAGGGGTTCGAAGTGCCTGCCTCGAACGTGCAGAAAGATCGTTTATGGTACAACATTTACAGATTTACGTGAGTGATACAAGTACTGTCACGTAACATTTTTCATTTTCTTTTTGACCTAATAATTTATGGTTGTAATCGTTTATCATTTACGGTCTGATAATGGTTACATTTGACTTGCAGTTCTAGGCAATAGAGGTAATTTTGACCTTGTGAAAAATAGTTACCCTTCTGCTCCGAAAGACAACGTCTACCCACGCATGTGCAGATGGCAATGCAACCAGAAGCCAAAAGATTTCTACAAGGCAGTTGAGATGTTGGAGTCATCTCAGCAAGTGAGTGAACAGCTATTAATTTCTATCGTGAATTTGTATAATAATTTTCCCTAAAATTTAATCACAATCCCAATTTTGCAGTTATGGGTAGTGGAGACTTTGGAGCCCACCCCAAATGAGGCCAGTCGGGATTATTTTGTGGACATTGATGTCACGTTATCTAAGGGCCACCAATACGTGCCAATAGGGCACATGGAGGATCAAGCAGATTGGGGCTTAGATGCAAGGGAAAATAGGAGAAACTTGAAGCACAAAAGAGCCACTGGTTCCATGAAGGTGAGGCGCACCGCCGCTGCTATTGTCGATGAGCTGTCAGTCCCCAAGTTGATGGAGAAAGGTGACAACCATGGCAATAGTAGTGAAAAGCTAGTAAGGACGGTTCTAACGATTTGTGTTCAACAATTCCATATGTGATTATTGAATAACATATTTGTGTTTGCAGTTGGACCATGCGACGATAGCTTCACAACCACCGATAGGTCTTCTTCAGACTCACAATGCTAACGAGGAGCCGGTAAGAACAGTTATAACGATTTGTGTTCAACAATTTCATATGTGATTATCGAATAACATATCTGTGTTTGCAATTGGACCATGCGACGACAGATCCTCAACCACTGAGAGGTCCTCCTCAAATGCACAGTGCTAACAACCCGTTGGTAAGATCGGTTCTAATGGTTTGTGTTCAACATTTTCATATATTTTTATCGAGTAATACATTAATTTCTGTTATTGTAGTTGAGGGAGGCGACGACAGCTCCTCAACCACTAATCGGTCCTGCTCAACCGTAAAGTGGTAACGAGCCGTCGATAAGGATATTAAAGTTCTAACGGGTAATGTTCAACAATTCCAAAAATGATTATTGAATAACATAGTAATATATGTTATTATAGTTGACCCATTCAACAAGAGTTAATGACTTAGTAGGCACGAAGCGTCAACTGCGACGAATCATGCACCAGCATAGAAAAGACATGTCAGAGCTGAAGGCTTCAATTCAGTCGTTGACTCTGGCAATGCAGACGTTTGAAGACCGTGTCGTTGCTCGAATTCTAGATGGTCTGAAATCACAGGTACGTTATTTTATCTTTACTCATATATTGGTCGTTTACGTTTAGTAGGTGTAGTTTTATTTTTTGTTCTCGGTTTATGGTTTGTGGTATTATATAAGCTAACGGATTTTCCCATTTGTCTCATTCTGTAGGGCGGTCCTTCATCGCACGGTGCTGGTGAGGACCATGATGATGCTGATTATGGGCACCATGATGAACCTGGTGTGCACATTCATGATGACGTTGCCGGTGCTGACGGAGACCCTGTTCCTAAGGTCGATCTGGTTATCAATGCATCTGCGAGAGGGGAGGGGAACCTTCACTCAATCGTGGCTGAAGGAGAGCATCTTCCTCAAGTCGATGCATTAGTCAAGGCAACAGCAGGAATGGACCATCTTCCTCATAGCACTTCTGAAGCTAGCAGCTCACGGTTGTCGTCACCAGAGTCATCTGATGTTTATAATCGTGCAGCACAAATTTCAGACCCAACTAAGTAGGCATGAGTGAAAATGGCAAGCAAATACAGGGTAAGCCCATACGTCGACCCCTCCCTAAGCGGTCGGGATGTAAAAAGTACAACGGTTAAAGATACGAAGCTTTTAAGAAAGACGAGTGCGTGAGGTAAGCTCATAAATAACATTACAAATATTATTTTTTAATGAAACATTAATATCCACCAAGGCTTTTCAAACTCATTCTGTTACATATGTAAGCGTAACATCGGGATCTTAAGGGATCAAGGGGTTGACTTTTTCACAACATTAGAGAATCCCAAAGAAGAAATGATTAGTGAACATATAGACGCATGCCTCAGCGTACTTTGTAAGCTAATGACAAGGCTGAAGTCGAAGCTGTACATTGCCCGTGCATGCGTGGTTGACACGATATTCTTTGTGAGTTTATTTGAAAATTTTTAAATTCTGAAAATAATAAGTTTTTGATTACATTAAGTGTAAGCTAATATATACATGCTTCACAGGACACCACCCATATGCTACACCACATTTCCAACTAAAGAAGGTCGGTCTACTATGGAAATTCTAGATAAGTTACAAGGGTACGTGGAGGGTGAAAAGCTGACATATGGCAAAAAATGAAAATATGTCAATTTCATCCTCGCGCCTTGCAATGTGGGTGGGCATTGGGTGGTAGCGAAGATCAACTTGGTGAGGTGGACGATCAAGGTGGTGGACTCCGCAAGAACTTCGGATACTAAGGATAACGGAGTACGTGTTGCTCAAATGACACCTCTTACGATAATTATGCCAATTATCTACCAGCAAGCAGGTTATTTCAATAAAACTCACCAAAAGACATGAGATTTGACGTCGATGCTATTGAAAATTCATTTGTCAAAAGTTAAAGTGCATCGGCAGAATGATAGTGTCAGTTGCGGTATGTTCATGATAGGGCATGTCAAACCCTGTTCTATAAAATAATTACGACGTCATTTACATGCTCAATAGAATGGTTACATATTTAGGAAGTTTGAGAAATCGTTAAAAGACGATATTGCCCCTAATGGTACCACTAAGTCGATTAAGCCTCGAACTAGTTCAAATAGGAATTTTAATGTGAAATTAAGAGTTTCACAGTACATGGATGACTCAAAATGGTAATTCGGAGTTCGAGGATCAATTTGGAGTCAAACCGAAATTTTCACTATCTAGGGGCAAAATGGTCATTTGCCACTTGGGGACAAAATGGAAATTTTAGAAAAGATTTTTGGTCCATTTGACTTATTGGAGTATGATTTGAGTATTGGAGTATGATTTGAAGTTTAGAAGTGAAAATTTTTAATTTCGGTATAATTTGGAGTATAAGGGTGAAATGGTAATTTTGCCACCCCGGGGGCAAATCGGAAAATTTTCACCTCAACACTTATCAAGACCAAGGGATTTTATTCATCATGAAAATGGATAAATATGAGAAATGTGTGGTGGAGAATTAAAGAATTAAAAGTTAAATATTTAAATTTGAACCAATAAGGAAATGCCATGTGTCATGTTTTTATTATTTTATTATCTCTTTATAAAAAGGCAAAAAAAATCAGCCTATTTCTCCCATAGTGATCAGCCAAACCAGAAAAGAAGAGAAACCAAGGAAAAACAA
>NC_030852.1:24317724-24422881 GCF_000208745.1 Theobroma cacao
AAAATTTAATAATGATTTCAAAAATAGAGTAATTGGAGACCTATACTATGATTGTGTTGTTTATCCATGATTTTACATTAAATGGCTTATGATAAATGTGGGTATGACTGGTTATTTTTATGATTTAAAGAATATGTGAACTGCTCTGATTTGCCTTGAATGTGTTAAGTGAGTCATGTCATACTATTATGATTTTATTGGTTGGTGGGTTATAAAGTGGGCACTGCAATGACGAGGGTTCCATGGGCCAGCCTAATTAGAGGGGCACGATTCCCAATTATTGAGCTTACCTCGATTGGAGGTGCATAGGATAACTCCCGAGGTAGGATTTGAGTGCACCTCACGTTCAGGCCACCACGTGAGAGTGAGACTCAGCCAACGCCAAGGAACGGCTGTGTTGTCAGAGGTGAAATGTGTTTGTGTGTGTGACAATAAACAGCCTTGGCGGTCTCGGTAAGATGCCTTCGCGGGGTATCTCCGAGAATAGATTTTTGGCAAGGGCCAAGTTTTTGAAAAGTGCATAAGCCATGTTGAGTAATTGAATGAAATCCAATTATTTATATGGGTTGGGATGAATTATTTTAATTGTCTCCTATTACTCGGCTTTAGATTATTTTGATGATGTCTGTCTACTCACTGGGATTATGTAATCATAATCTCACCCCTTTTCTTATCCATTTTTCAAGCTCAGGACAATTTATTGATAGTTGATTAAGACGAGAATTAATCTCGGAGTTGCATCCTAGAAAGTAAGGGTTCATAACCCTACATCTTCTTAGTCAGTTGGGGGCTCACGTGTCACTGTAAAAGTAATTTTATTCTTCAGTTATTTGATTTAAAGTATGTATGAATATATTTAGCTTTTACACCATGTTTTTGGCGAGTTTCGATATTTTCGAAGAAAAATGATGAAAATGCCCCTGTGAGCCAGAAAGTAATATTTTATTGTTTTGATTTGGAAATGACTTATGATTTTTTTGAAATGTGAGATTTAATAACTGTCGCTCACTGGGGAGATGCAGAAGCTGATGCTAAGCCTTGCGGGGTTTCGATCGATATTCGGGGTAATGAGTGCCTATCGGGACGTCGTGGCGGTTGTCACGGGCTCGATGGGAGTTTCAGGTCGTGACAGGGTACATTGACGATATTTTACAATCGAAATCAATCAGACTTAAGCAGAATATGATTGCAAATATGCGTCGCCAATACGCTTTGAAAATTTTTTTCAACAGTTGTGAGAGTGAACCCTGACCATATCGGCCCTTGTTTGTACATTTTTTTTGTATATACAATTAATTTTATTAATTTTAAGATTCGTTCATTTTATACATTACTTTTTCTTTCTCAATTCAAACACAGTGCCTTTAAATTAATACTTCAACCACATGGCGTGTCACCCCATTGAGGCATGGCGTGTCACCCCCCTGAATACTGGAACAAGTCAGCGTGTCACGCCAAGTATCTGCTTCCACTCAACGTGTCACCACAATTGGGGCGTGCTATGTCACCCCACAATACTGCAAGAAGTCAACATGTCACCACCAAAATCTGCAGGCACTCAGCATGTCACGCCAAGTATTTGCTTTCACTCAGCGTGTCACCACAATTGGGGTGTGCCGTGTCACCCCACAATACTGCAAGAAGTCAGCGTGTCACCACAGAAATCTGCATGCACTTAGTGTGTCACGTCAAGTATCTGCTTCCACTCAACGTGTCACCACAAGATGTCATTGACATCTACCAATTACAGCCTAATCTCAACCCCCACACCAGATGATCAAAAATGCCACGTGGCATTTCTTTTATTAGCTTAGCATGATATATTTTTTCGTTCATTTTCATCCTTATATTTCAATTTTATTTTTAAAATATTTTAATTTAATAAAAAATAATTATGATGATTCATAGATGAAATTTGATTGGATGATCCATAAATTTTTTTAAATTTGTTTGGTCAAGTCATATGTTTTAATCTTAAATTTCATATGATATATTTTTAATTAGTCAAAAATTTTCTCTTTCTATACTTACATCTTTTGAAGTAAACTCCTTGGTACAATATTATTATTATTTTGTTAAGTGATTGGCTTAAAGTTTTATATGGAGGTATTACTAAGATAAAATAAACGTTGTAATTAAAAAATTACAAAAACAAATTGAATATTAGGATTTAGAAAGCTGCTAAAGTTTGATGAATTAATTTTATATCTCTTAAGATATTTGATTGTAAGAACATAAAAGGTTAAATCAAATGAAATAGAAAAGAATTAAATTAAATCATTAATTGTTTAATACAAGTCGCAATAAAATGTGAGAAAATGGGTAACAATATAGGGACTTTGCAAGTCTATTCAGTGTTCAAAACTACATACAAAATTAAATGAATACTCAAATAATATATCTACAAAATTAATAAAAAAATAACAAGTTATCTACAAGAGGAAACTAACAAACACAAATCAATTATGAATGAATGTAAGATACTGCAAGAACAAATTGTGACAAAGGTATTGCACATGGGTTACACATTTAGTTAGGCCGACAAGCTGTCTTCGTCCACAAGACAACCTACGTTTTCAGACATTATCCTTCGTATTCGACAGTTGTTGCATGTGTGATCGGTTTGTCTGCAACTTTAACATGCTTTCGGTCGGCGCACTCGTGGAGGCTCCGATTGACTTGGAGATGGCACCGGATTTATGGATGGAACTGCAAATGGGGATGGGCAATTTTGTCTGTTATGCCTGTACCTCTTACATTATGAACATCTCCATGCTCGACTGCCTTCACCAACCAATGGAATCCTTTTCCTCCTAGGTATTCCCGTTTGGCCTCGCCAAGGTAGTGGTAAGACGACAATTTATTTCACATGAGGGGGGATGTCCCACTCACTAGAATGCCCCATCGGGGGAATGGACCCCGCATAACCCTCCACCAAAATGGTTATCTTATAGTAATCAACGCAGAATTCAATGGCTTCACATTTGCATTTATTGAAAAATACAATGAACTCGATGTTCAAGCACAATGTAAATACTATGTCAATTATGGTTCAAATAAGAAATAAAGATCTTCTAACCTTATTGTTGCAATGGCATGACTGCATGGTAGTAAATATATTTGGAACTCACAACATGAACACGTCTTCGTGGACAGGTTTACAAGTCCATCCATCTTCCCGTCTTTAACTTCAAACTCCACACGATTGATAGGTTTAACCACAAAGCGATGTGCATCATTGAACCATTTGCTCAACTGCTTGGCAACCCAAGGGCTGAGGGGCGTGGTCAACTTGACGACCTCCTCGTATCAGTCATGGAACCAACGCTGGAACATGTCTCTGATGAACTTGATCAAAACAGTGATTGGCATTTGTCTTGCATGCTTCAAGCATGAGTTAACACATTCCGCAATATTGGATGTCATCATCTGGTATCGCCTTGCCGGTGAACAGGCACGTGCCCATCTCTTAGGGCCTATTCTCATAAGGTTAGTGTGGGCTCTTGAGTGAATCTGCTTGAGCTGGTTCATATGTTTGTTAAAATCGAAAACCTTATAGCAATCTCAAGCACGGGTGAAAATCATAGAAACGTTGTTGCACTTGAACTTGTTTTTAAAGTTTTTCTTCAAGTGGTACCTGCATAAACTGTGGTGCGCTTCTGGGTATGCATTTTGGATTGCTTTCTTAATGCCGAGATGCTGATCAGAAATGAACATAGTATTTTTAAGACAAACAACTGCATCATGTAACTTGCTAAGAAACCACGTCCATGAGTCTTCGTCCTCAACATGGCCGATGCCAAACGCAACTGGATATACGCACTCATTCACATCTTTACGTACAGCGACAAACAGAACACCCTTGAACCTGCCTTTCAGATATGTCACATCAATTGCAACCGTAGGACGCATTACATCCCTAAAGCCCCGTATGCCCAGAAACAATATTTGAATCTTTCTACCTCATCTGTAGCCACTGCAGTAACTGTGTCAGGATTTTCTTGTTCCAACATATAAAAATACGAGGGTAGTAATTGAAATGACTCCTCCGGGGGACCGAAAACAAGCTTCTCAGCATAATCCTTCACTTGTCGGGCCTTACCATATAGGTATTCTAATCCCCATTGAACCTTTATCTCACCAATTATGTCCTTAGGTCTCAATGCTACTCCATTAGCCTGAAGCTTGTGTGACATAAGTTCACCAATTATCTTCGCACTCGCAGTTGCAAATCGCCCTTGCAAACCATTGACAGTACACGAATGTACTTTGTGGAACGTCCGAACTTGCCAATATTCTCCTCCTTCAGGTAACTTCGTTGCACGTACACTGAACTTGCATGCCTTGTCCTTGCAACCAACCTCATAACGAGCTTTACATTACCTTTTTACTCTTATCCCAAACTGCTCTTTTAAAGCCAACATGTTCAAAGCTCGTTTCAACTCTACCTTCGAGGAAAATATTCTTCCTTTGTGTAAGCGATCATTAGCACATGTCGACTCCTCAATTGTAATTGTTTGGAAAAAGAACCTTTCTGCACCTGAAATTACCCACGTACGAGATATCCCTGTATTTCCCCTTTCCTCATAACTGTCATGGAGCAATGTATCAGGGGAACGAATCCCATTCTCATCAGAGATAGGGTTATTGTATATGAGGTCATCACACTAAACATCTCCTACATCAACACCTCCAACAGGTTCCGTTTCACCTTCAACATTATTGCAAATTGAAATGTCACTGTCATAAAGCCAGTCATCGTCTGAACTCTCATCATGCCATTCATCAGACCCATCATCCGAATTGTCATCAAATCTATCTTCACCAGCAAGGAACAAATCCTCATTTCCCTCATCAGATGTAGTATTATCCTCGAGTGTCGTAGTGTCACCCTCTAACGTCGTAGTGTTGTCCTCAAGTGTCGCATTCTCATTTAAAAATGCCATTACACCCTGTACAATTTCACCCCATCGTTGCATTTGTTGGACACAAGTAACTAATTGGTTCGATGCATATCCTAATCGAAATTGCACAGCCAACTATTTTGTGAATGTCGTGTGTCTACCAGGCTGTACAAACTCTTTTGCAAACTTCAATTGCCATTGTTGTGGGTTACGGACCAAATGTTGTGGTATATGTGAAGCATTGTATATCTCATTTTGATTGAGCTTATTACCATGTTGTTCAGCTTCTTCATGTGACATAACATTTGTTTAGAGTCCCTTAATGCTGACATACACAGCTAGAACATTCCTCTATTCTAGCAAAATTAATGCAACATCCTCATCATCCTTGATAATTGGTTGTGATAGCTCTCCGAGTGTACTGATCAATGCATGTAACTCAATCTCGTCAATTTCTGAGTTTACCCTAACAACATCTTCAACCAGCTTCATCAATCCCACAAACGACAAATTACTCCTAACCCCTCGTATTCGTGACCCACCACCCTTGTAAATGCCATCCACCCGCTAACCACCGTGTCTTATCACAAGTCGCACAATTGGAACCCCACTGAAATTTTGAAAACAACAATAATTTGTCAATCATTTAACACATTACATGACATGCCATGTTCTATAATTTGTCAGTCATGTTGTAACACGCCATGCATATAACGTAAAATGTTATCACACGTCATGCATATAACGTAAAATATTGTAACATGCCAACGCTGACACGCCAATCACTATAATTACTGTGTCCTTACACAAACTGGCCTAAAATACCCATGGAGTCTAACACGTTAATTAGTGTAATTACTGACTCATTACACGAACTGCCCTAAAATAACCAATGTCGTGACATGTTAAAATAACCCTAACACATGTTATAAATGCATGGCGTGTAACAACTCTAGGCAATGTTTCTAATCCATGTTCTAATTTACACCAAATGTTTCAGAAATTTAAGTGTTGCAGCAAAAAACCCAATAACATATCTTGATGTCATCTCTGATATAGGGTCTGTTAATCTACGACAATATGGCCAGATGCTCAGAAATAGACCACAGCCCGATGACGATGGTGCTCAATAGAGAGTTGACAGAGCTCATACAGTTCAAAGAGCTTATGACGATGGTATTCAACAGAGAGTTGATAGAGTTGAGATAGTTCAGAGAGTTGAGAGAGAAAGATGAGATAGCTCAAACAGCTGAGCATTTATTTATTTCTATTTTCTCCCTGACGAGAGGGAGATATTATGACCCTAATTTGAAACGATGTTTTTAAGGGTATTTTGGTCTACTCATGTTTCTTTTTGGTTAAAAACAGATAATTTTATATGGGTGGTTATTTCTGAAATCACCTTATCAGGAAGTCCATTTCTCACAATTTCCTCAACATTTAACAATAAAATTACACTTTCCATATATTCTCAAAGCAAATTTAAAGTTACATATATAATATTTGTTTCACAATGATAAAATATATATATAGTAGCATAAATGAGAACTTATTTATTTAAGAATGAGAAAAAAATCATATATATATATATATATATATATATATATATANGTAATAGAAGAAAAAATACATATATATATATATATATATATATATATATAATGTAACATATTCAAGATTATGGTTTTTTGGAAATTGACTTTGGCTTTTATGTAATCTCGTTCAACTACAAGATTATGGACCATAAAAAGTATTTAGTAAGGGCCTTAAGAAAATAAAATTTACATTCTCTTTGGACAAGAAGATAGCTTAAAAGAGGAGGACCAGGATTGAATTTCCCCTTAAATGATCAAATTTTCGACAATTTGGACTGACATGTTATCTTGGATGAATCAAACATCGACAAGCTCGAGAGAATATAGTGAATATTTCAAGCAAAAATTCAAGATTTCATGAACCAAACAATCCCTTAATTCTTGAATTTATAAAACTCCAAGAAATCAAATGATATGCTGACAGAGTTAATTGACATCCTAGTTAACAACATTTGTTTGTGGTTAGTTATCACTAAACATTATAATTCAGCTTTGTATTTGTTTTGTATAGATAATATGGCCCGGTGCGCAGTGGCCATCAAGTCTACTACTTATATTTTGACCATAGAGTAGAGTAACAGTTGATATAGACGGAGTACTGTGGTTGAATTAATGGACGGGATGACCAACCACTTGGCAGACCCAAAATAATTGCGGAAAGGGTACCAATGAAAGTGGCCTCAGTCTGCAGATGCATTGCCGTTAGTGTATGTGTAATAATAACACAGGGATCCAATCAAGTGGTTGGCCCAAGCAAGTGCTCACCATTCCACATTGTATGGCAACTACATTTTAGATCCCTCCTACTCTATAACCTAGTAGACTGTTTTTATTTATTAGCAAGCTTTTTAGCTTATAAGTTGTAAGTTTTTAATGATGAATTATCCTCTTAATTGTAAGTTTTTAATGATGAATTATCCTCTTAATTACCTAATCATTACTCCAAACCCGACCTTTTTTTCTCTCTCAAACCAATCGGTAACCCTTTCAAATGTGTCCATCTCCATCATAAGTCATATTAAGAGACTCAAAAGGCCCAGGTTTGCCCACGAAGTTGGTCTGCTATAGGATTTGACTTTCATTTCATTGGTGATGCTTTTTGTTTCCATCGCCAACTAAATTTACTGAAGGAAAATAGAGGGGCGATAAAGAGGGATAGTGTTTCTTTTTAACTTAAAAAATTATGAATATATATACACGGGTGTCGACCAATCTCATTACTCATAAAAAATTATAAATGTCTTTAATGCTATTTAATTGTAATTAGATAGTTTAAGTATCAAATAAAATAGCATTATTCAATTTAAAAACATGAAAAATAATCATACTTAAAACGGGAAGTAGGCTGAAAACTTGTCAAATATTTGTGAATGCTAGATTGGATGTTTTTAATACATTGACATTGACATTGAATAATCAACAAGCCACCTAAAGACACCTCATTCTAGTTAAAAATAATGTGTTGAGAGGTTGAGTAAGGTTAGCTAGAATTATGATCAACCCAACCCATATGGATTAATCAATTAATAAGAAGAGGAATCTCTTTCCTTGTCAATCAAGATTAAATTTTTATGAAAAATATCATTCAGAAATAAAATCTTGAGTACATGCACATTTAGCAAGGTGATGTGGACTGTTTTCAAATAACTAAAGTTTAAAACTGTTAGCCATGCCAATGAAGGCAGAAATCAATTGAGAGAGGGGGTCTACCACATGGGGTCAAATCATGTGGCGGTTACCTGGCCACTTTCTATGAAGCATGAACTCAAACCCAACTAATTATGGCTAGGTTTCCATAGCTAAACTCCAAGCACAGAAATCATGTGCTTCACCCGAAGCTCACCAGACACAAAGAAAATAACAAAGAGATAATTCAACTCTCACAAAAATCCTCCAATTTTTGCTTTATAAGCTAGTTCCATGTACTTTGTTCACCAGCAACTTGTTGGTGCTATTTCAAGTAAAGATGACAGATGCTATAAAACAAGGCAACCTGCCACATGCTTCAGTCTAAATAATTTGTACTGGCATCTTCCAGATTGTTCTTTTCTTTGTAATCTCCTTTTTATCGAATGAGTGGCTCCAGGTAAGAGTAATTAAAAGGACCTGTTGGTAGCTGGCAAACATCATGGAAAAATTATGAAGGTGAATTCTGATCAGAACCTTCAATTAAGACAGCTAGCCTAGCTAGATACGTGAAGCTGTCCCAACTAATTCTGAGTCCATGATTGAGTTATTTAGTACAAACTAGCAGCAAACCTGAATACCATAAAAGCTGGACATAACTCTTACTAGCAAAAATTTTGGAATACGGTATGAAGTTGAGCTGCAACTCACTTGTTTTAATTGTTGCACTAATAACTTCTTAGCATGGGCCTTTGGGATTCCAAAAATAAAACCACTGAATGATACCCATGCCATGGTTGATCAATCACATCTAAGTTTCCTCAAGGTTATTTCTGAAATTCAACGGATTGCAAATGGATAACCATTGACAAATAATTAAAATCACTTTGTATTGATAGAAGACCTAATCAACTTTGTACATCAATGCGATGAAGTTATCATTAAATTAATGGCAATCACACACCTAAACTTATATATCGTTCAATGTGATAATGAAAGTAGCCCATGCCCGATACCAACAACAACCATTTCCCCACCAGTCGTTCAATCTGAAATCCAAATCAAATCCAAATCAATCAAGTCGAAAGAAACCCAACTCCAGGATGTCAAGTCAGAGCATTGTCCATATATATAATGAAGCCCGATCGCCGATATTATTGTTGTCATCTTTTGCTCCTACTCTCCCATTTCAGGTTGCATCCTCACTTCACTCCTCCGTTCCATACTCGTATTATGCTATGATATCTCGAGACATAATTAAACAGTAAAAAATATTAAAAAAAAAAAAGCCTTACGTAACCACTGTTACAAAGCACTCGCTCTCGCTCTCGCACGGTCGAATTATTAAGTGTGGGATCAAAACATGGATGTGATTGCCATATATAACAGGCAAACTCTTGGTCCCATATGTCTGGACCGCTTCTCAATCCTGAAATAGTACGGGGTGCCGTGCTCTCTTAACAGCTGATACCCTTGAATGGTTCTCAGATATCTCTTTGTTCAAGACAGGATACGAAATTTCTTCTATATCTATTTTATTTTAAAGATAAAGCAATCACAGTTCACAAGCATTTATTAGAAACGAGTACCTTAATTTGTTAAAGATTATGACAAAAATAATCTACAATTTTGATCAAACAATAGTGTAAGTTCACAGATGGGTAGTAGGAATCTTAAGTTTGAGGAAATAGAGGCAGTGAACAGTGGGAGTACCTTATTAAAATTACCAATAATTTCAGTAGGATATTTGGGATTAATGAAGATTATTAACAAACAAGCTTTATATATTCCCCATGTTCATTCTTCACTCAGTTTGTAATCTGAAGAGCACTTAAATGTTTATTCTCGCCAAACCTTCGATTGAAGTATTGCAAGATTGATGCTGCACCACTTGATTTGCTAGATTAATGTGTGAGCGTAGATAAATAGATTGTTCATAACAGTTCACGTAATGGGAAACTGAAACAAGTGGGGCGACACTTTGTTTAAATAAGTTTAAATAATTGAGCATATCAACATCAGAAAATGGGAAGGGAAGATGTCATTTATGATTTTTTATTTTTTTTAAGAAAAAAGAAAGAATAAATCATCTAGATAATGCTTTTGACACAACCTTCTTCAAACGTGGGAAGAAAATGCGAGTGATGTGTCAACACAAATATGCAGCATATTTTAGGGAATGAAGAAACTACGAGGCAATTAGCAAGTGTTGGACGAATAAAAGAAGGCAGACAATGAAGAAAACCAGCATCAGGAAACCGAGAGTGAATCTCTATCTTCCTCCAAGCTATCATTAAAAAAACCTCAGCTCTTTTGCGCCAATAATGATGATGGATTGAGGAATGTCAGCAAAGGAGAAGGCAATAACCACAAGGCTTGGTGGTATCTCCACTCAAACCAAGAGGTACAAAAAGAATATGAAAGCAAAAGGACGGTAACGATAGGAGTGGGAGACAATAAACCCTGTCAATACTATAAAACTTGAGTAATGGATCCCTTGGAGTCTGTTGGATAGTGCTCTCATTCTTGCAGCTAAAATTTGTAGTTAATATGAGGAGGCGACTGCTCCTGCTTTTCCTTATAGCAGCAAGACCCCCATCAAATCATTTATTCCTTTTCAAGTTAAAATGACCTCAGCCGCACTGCATCATCGATAACAATCTATCCACATATTAATTCACACTTTCGAAGTCCCACTGAGGAAACCTGCATGGTGATGACGAGGAAACCGCTGTAAAGCCCTGAATGAAGTCCACTGAATTGGTTTCTTTAGGACAATAAGAACTGAAAAGAAACATTGTTTTGGGGAGGAAATAATTGATCCCATGAACCCCTGCAAAATTATTTCTAAAAATTTACATCATGTGATCCACGTGTTAACAATAATCCACTCAAATAGTCCTCTACTTGATCACTTTTTTCCCCCTTATGTGAAGACAGAAACCCTGACACAAGACTGATACAATACATTCAGGTCTGACACTAACAAAGCATTGCATTAAGCAAATGCTGAGATAAGCTTCCACAAAAAAAGAAACACCTACATTTCTATAAGGGGCAGTTCCTTGAAAGTTGAACAGACTTGTCAACTTGTGCTTTTCGACCTCATAAAAGGTTAAGCGTATGTTAATCTAAGAAACTACTTTTGGCTGTTCCACACCATGATCAAGTTTGGGACAGAACAACATTGCAGCTTCATTCACTTGGTTTCATACGCAGTTTGAAATTATGGATTCAAGTTTAACCAAAAGGTCAAGATAAAGATTTGAATTGAATCCCAAGAAAGAAAATTGGACCGCTAGCTTGTAGTTGACTCAATTCATTCTCTTTATATTACAGTTTCAAATTTCCATTTCTTCGCCGGAGATTAATGAAATAATTGCAGACAGAAAGTCCAGGCTCCTCTGATTTCACCCGTTTGCAAAAATTCAAACTCCCGTGTATATCCTCAACCGGTAACTAGACTGGTGATCAGATTGAAAATTGACCTCACCAGACTCATAAAAATAAAGCAGATATATCCCCCATCTACCTCAAAAGACAATGGGAGTCATTCCAACAAGAAAATGAAACTAGTACAATACCTCTAATAGGCTCATGGTCATTTCATTCCATTGCAAATCAACAATAATCCCGCCTAATAAGGAATGTTCATGAACCGTTCATACAGAGCAAAAGATCTACTAAAATGTTTTCTCAGAATGGGCCGTCTTTAACACAACTCTAAAAGTGACATTTGAAACATTCCATAGCTAACTGCTGGAAGTCCTTTAGAAGTGGCTGTAGCTGCAGTGATTAAGCCAGCCCTTGCATCTTGCTGGCATTCAGACTTTCAAGTTCCAATAGAGGCATACCAAGAAAGAAGAGAAAACTATGCTGGTTTGCAAATACTTTTGAGTAGTATCACTTGCATAGAGTTTTAGCCCTATCCATTTTGCTTACCAATGAAAGGTGGAGAGGAGCAATAAGGGTTCGGATCCACCCATTTTCAAATGCATCAATGAATCATTTACGGTGCTATCCAAATAGCATAAAAAATTGTGTGCATGAACAATATGAGACTATCACCTAAAGCTAAATGGTCAGTTAAACACATCTGATATTTCTAACCCGCGCATGCATAAGAAGCTAACTATCCAGCTTCTATTTGTAATTAGGTCAGAAACTCTTAAAATTACATTATGATCAGCATCTTGCAATTTCAAAAGCCCCTTAAAGAAAAAAGATAAAGGATCTTTGCAAAGCATTAAATTGGTAATAACAATTAAAAGCATAGCATTTCTCAATTATCAAACTCTACTTGAGCATATGTAAAGATAATAAAGCACGGTAGCAAAAGGCATAATTGTTCAACAAAGAATCCATTGGATCAATATAATGGTAAGGAAACAAATTAAGGAGCTCCAGAGGGAGAAAACAGAGATTAGAAGGACGGAAAACAACATTTACTGTTTATTATAAATCTAAAGCCAGGAGAGGCATGAAGCAGTTAACTTTGATAACAATCGGTAAGGCACCACCAAAGAGATATATAACATTGTCATACACTTTTATGGGGTGATAAACATTATAATTAAGCAGATTGTGGATTAACATTCACATCTCAGATTACATGCCAATATCTATATATTTTCCTCCGAGATCAGACACCTTAAACATTTTCCATATTTGCAGCACAATATAGCATGGAAAAGAGATTTAAAAAAACAAGAAAAGCCTTTTTTAAGTGCTAAAAGCCTAAAACAACAGCTACCTGAGAAACTCCAGGAATGTCCTTCTTACTCAATTATATTATATTGCAGATGTTAAAATCACAAAAAAGACTACAATTATTAAGTTTAGACAATCTGCAGACTATTATAGTCACACTTTAGCATTCTAGTAATCTAGTTACTTACCTTCATCAAAATATGTTCCCAAACACTAAAAGAAAGGGGAAAGTGGCAGACCACGCTTACTCCCACACACACATACGCGTAGACACAAAATTTTTATCCATAATTCTAAAAAAAAATAGGATTTCTCAAGTTCTTATTAGTTTACCCGAGCATTTGGCTCATTGGCTGGTGCATTATCCCCCTGCCTAAAGAGCAAGGTTTGAATCCCCCCTCCCCCAATTATAAAAAAAAAAAAGTTCTTATCAGTTTAAATTTAGTAATGTAAATATGATATTGTTGCTCACTTTACTCTTTGATGTATAGCTCATGACTACAAAGCTAGCATTAAATCAAGCATCATACCTAACCTTTGCAGTAATTGATGGTAAGAAATGTTGACCTGTAAGTTCTAAAGAGGAGCCCGTGTCACAATTTTTCCTTGTCACTGAATTATAACAGTCAGCAATGCAAAACCGCTCATGATACTTCAACTGAGAAATGGGGCAACATGTGCATGATACTTTCAGCTGAATTATATGCCTAAATAAAGGAGCAAGTTACTATTTATATACATAATACATGCACCAAAAATTATAGACAGGGAGGCTGTCGATATAGCTCACTTATACCAGAAACCAAGTACTACGATTAGTGTACTATGAATTTTAATTTAGACCCAAAAACAACATTATTTAACAGTAGCAAAAGCAACCACTCAGTTCACATAATGTTAAGATTTAATAATTCAAGAGGCTAGTGACAAGAAATGCTAGCTTGAAGCCTATAAAGTATGAACTAGTTAATCTTATCTCATTGACAACGCCAGCAAAGAAACAGGAAGAAAAAAACACGTCAGAGATTCCAAAAGGTTACATACATGCCTGCCACACTTTTTTCCTGCACAAAAGGGAAGTGAAGAAAAAAAAAAAGGGTTACCTACATTTATTGGAAAAGTTTTCAAGAAGAAACATCTCCTCCTCTTAATTGCTGTATTGCAGCGTACAATTTCCTTCGATGCCCAACGGCAAATACACCCATCTCCTTGAGATCATCTAGAGTAAGCAGAGGCAGAGTTTCCTCATCGACCTCATGCATTTCAAATATGCCAGCATACCTGCCAAATCCCAGGTCTTCCAACCATCTTCCAACACTAGTTACATCATTACAGGTGTATCTCATTTGGTCCCATCCATCACCAGATCTAAAAAACACATTATTTCCCTCATAACAAGCATCCTTCCAGTAATCATCACCATTTCCCTGTTGCCAACTATCATAACCGGGTTCATCCACATCATATTCACAAGCATCTTTGCTGGTAGCCGGTGTTTCATGATCTGATATGTCCTGAAAACCATTAACAGGGCAATAATCTTCACAAGCATTTGATCTCATTCCCATAAACTCTTTCTCACCATGCTCTTTTCTATCTTCACCACTAAATTCCGGACTAAGTTTAGTACTCCAGGTCCAAGCACTGCCAAACACACAATTATTGCCTTCCCTGCTCCTACCTCGCCGCTTCATGACCCTACTCTTCCTGGTTATGGTACCGAAATTTAAACTAGACTTCATCATGTCAATTTCATCAGCATTCACCACATCAAAACCTGATTTCGAAGAATTCGGGTTCTTATTCTCTCTGTTCTGTTGCAAATCAGCTGACATCCTCGGGGAGACACCAGTGCCAGAAATCAAGAAATCTGGAGACTCTTCTTTAGAAAACCCAACAACAGTAGTAAGTTCATTTCCTTGAGGGTTGAGAAAATCAGGTTTCCATCTTTTATGTCCTAAACTTTCCTTAGTCTTCTGAGAAAACCTACATGCAAAAGCAGCAGATACGTCTCCTATTTCCCCTAACCTAACATTTGGCCTCCTTTGTCTTTTTGAATTCATGCTTAAAACCAACATTTTACACCAAACCCCACTTTTATCAAACCCTAACAACACCAGAAAAAGAAGAAACAACCCACAAAATTAAACCTCAGAAACAGCCCAAACAAATTTTTAAAACCCAAAATTTGCAACAAACAGAGAAGCACCCCCAAACAACCATTAATCTCCTTAAAATAACCCAAAAATCATGACAACAACTATAATTTACATCAATATTCAGCAAATAAAATTACTGGAAATACTAATTCAAGGCAGAAATAGAGAAAGGAAAAGTGAAGAAGTGAACCTGCTATGAAAGTAACAGTGGCAGAAGAGTTTGAATTTGTGCATGTTTCTAAAACTGGAGTATTTGCTGGGTCGCCGAAGTGGGCAGCTTAAAACAACAAATATATATATTAAAAAGGAAAGTGAATGCGTTAGTTTTGGTTTCTTTTTATGGGCTAGGAAACCAAAGAGCAAACCCTCAGAGAAAAAGAGAACGAAAAACTAGTGGCGAGTTTTGTTAGATTTGTCCGCGTTGCAACATAGATTTAGATTTTAGATTAGATTTTCAGACACGGATAGGGACATGTAACGAGAGGAAGTCAAATTGAGAATTATCCTTCTCAAACAAGGATGAGGGAATAGAGGATATGATTGAATGTTTCCATGAGTTTTGTAATAATTTTGGTACTGCTTGTCCTTTTCCTTGACACGTGGAGGGTACCCTACATGTCATGAGATATGTGGAAGAAAAGGAGGAGAGAGTCTGAATATTGAAACCTTAAAATGAGCTTCTTTTTTAATTTTCTTGGACACATGCGGTGGGCTGAAGAATCAAGCAAAAATTGGGGATTGAAGTTGGAGTGAGAAAAAAATAATAATAATCTTTAAAGCAGAGGAAGATTCTTGAAACAACTTGGCTCTAGGGACAGAAAGGGTCCAACCATGCTGATCACAGACATTGGCATTTAGCCAACGGGGAACCTACCTCGTCTCTACCTGCTCAACTATGTGGCGGGCTTTTAACCAAACCCGCCAACGAGGTGACTCATCAACTCTACTCTCTAGATTTTTCTTTCTGCCTTCACCTCCTCGTCCACGCCGTTTTCCCTCCTCATCAACTTTCCCTTGCCCTTCCTTCATTTTAAAAAATTTTATATATTACACATTTTTTAATAAACTCTCAAAATAATTTTTATTAAATTATTAATACAATAAATTATATATATTTTTAATGAACCTCTAAAATAATTTTTGATTAAATTATAAATACAAATAAAAAATAATAAATGATTTTATAAATTTATTTAACTTTACCTTAATTTTTAAATTTGTTCCTTTTAAGTTTCTTCACACCTTTTTCTATCTTTTTTTTTCTCTTTCTCTTCTCTTTTATCCTTTAATCATGAAATTACAAAGAGATAAAGTTTTTTTTTATTTTTTCTATTTATACCATTATTATTATTATTTATTTTTTTCAATTTTGTTTTATTTGATCATATGGTTTAAGTTTTTATAGATTTTTTTCTTCAAATTTTCACGAATCATCTACTATATTTTTTTTTTTTCTTTTTTGTTATGTAGTTCTATCTTCTACTTGTCATATTTTTTTTTGTTATGTGTTTTCAATAATTTTAATCATTAAAAATTAAAAAATTATTATGTAATTCTCAAATATGTATTATAACATTGCATTATTGATTGTTGCTTAAAATTAGAATTATATTATTGATTGTTACTTAAATTTTCACCAATATATCATTTTTTCATTAATCTTGATTATATAAGTTTTTTTTATATTTATGTTTTATGTTCAGATGAAAGAAAATTATATTTAAACATTTAGTCTTTAAACAATATTAATTATATAAGAGAAAATTATTAATTTTATATATTGTATTTAATTATTTATATTTCATTCATTATTCCTCTTCATCTTTAAATCTCCAAAAAAAGTTAGTTAGCTCCGCCCTACTCTTCACCCCATTCGTCAGGTCCCCTCCATAGCTCTCTGCTCACTTGAATAAATGTTCAAACTCATATCCTTGAAAAAATAAATATGTTTATTTATTATTAATTCAATTATTTTAATAAAAATAAAAAAATTAAATTTAAAAATTACTTCCATCTTTATCTAAATTTACAAGTCCAATTTTTCAAATTTTATTGCATGTAATCTATAAATATATAAACTCTCATTAATAGCAATTCTAGTGATTTACACAAAAAATGAATAAGATAACACTAACGATGTTGATAATTATTCATGTATTCATTATGTGATGATATGGGTTATGATGCAAATTTGATTTTTAAACGTATTTATATCAACATAATCTTTAAAGTTCTCATTTATATGATCTGTTTTAATCACAACTTTTACTCTAATTAAAGTTTTGTATCAATTTCTATGATATTTAATAAAATAACTAGATTTGATTGAGAAAAAAATTATACTTAATTATTTCTTTGTTTGACAAGGCAAGTAATTCAATCCTTTGTTTTTTTTTTTTTTTTTTGTGTTCCTTTTGTTGTTAGTGCCCCAATCTAGGGCCATGTAATTAATCTATCCAATCCTCTCCAGCTTTTAAAAGCAAACGAGTAGCGAAAGTGTAATCTCACCCAGACCAAGGGCAGGAGCTTGGTATAGGGCTACCAACTGGACAAGGGTTGGGTCGGCATAAAGTGCCCGGTTGCTGTTTGTGTCAACTTAGCCAACTCTAAAATAAATTGCTTCGTATTATAATTATATAAAATATATATGAAGCCTATCATCCTTTTTATATATTTATTTATTTATTTATTTATGGGAACCCTATCATGTTTTAAAGATGGAAGACCATGTATCGTAGTAATATTCACAATCATCCGAAAAGATCACCGAGTTGATGCACTATATTTGAGCAATAAAATTAGAAACAAGAGATATTAAATGAATTTCAAGGCTCAACAATCAATCCACCACTCCTAAAGACAGAGTCGACATACATAAAAGGTAACTGATCGCTAGGTTTAACCTTAGCATCATATCCCTGACCCTTATTTTCTTTGATATTAGTTCTTCAAATTGCCATATATATATATATACATATGAAGCAAGGCTATTGAAAAGACATTAGAATAGCCTTCATTGGTTAGTACTAAATTTGTTTGGAGTTGCATGTTTAGAGCGTTAATCATAAAAAAGTTGGTATACTACCTCATTCACCATGTGTTTTGTTAATCTGTATTAAGCCATTTTTTTAATTGGCTTTTTAGTACTTGTTGCACACCAATTTGGATGAGTTCCTGTTTCATGAAAATGAACTTTCCCACTAATTTCAACTTTCCCTTTTCCATTGTTATAGATAGATGTTGTAATTCTTTATTTTTTATAATTAAATAAGCTGAACTCTGAATCCAGTCTTTTTATTATTTCTATTTATGTACCTAATCTTTACACTTTTATTACAAGTCAATTTAAAGACAATAGAAAATTATGTTCAAATTTTGATGTTCATTTCAGTCATAAGATAACCTTTTCGTTTATGACTCAGCCATGCCAACATGATTTTTTTCATCAAATGGCACATTAGTGCAAGAGACCTTTATTTAAAAAAAAAACACTAAAAATCTTGTTTAAAAAAATTTAAAAAATATTAATAATTTTTTAATTGACATAAAATATGATGTTTTTTATGTTGATATCTGTGTCATGTTGTCAAAAAATTAATCCACCTCGTTATGTCAAGATATCACCGAAATTCCAGTATCCTAATTAATGGCAAAATTGAACATCATTAGATACAGTCCTCAAAATCTACAAATCTAATCTTCCAGAATTTATTGCATGCAATTAACAAGTATATAAATTCTCATTAATAACAATTCTAGTGGTTTACACTGAAGATAAATAAGATATACATACTTCACTAAAAGAAAACAAACGTGGCACTAACCATGTTAGTAATTATCCATTTGTAGTCACTTGGCATTTCACAAAGAAAAAAAATGGACGTTGCAAAGTAAGATATTACTTATTTCTTTGTTTGAAATGGCAAGGAATTAATAGAAAACCCATCTTATACATAGAGATTAAATAAATATTACATCTCTTTTGTAATTTTAAAAGCTAAAATCTATTTCATATATATAGAGCTGTATTCTCTATTTCAATCCCCATTATTCCTAAGTAAACAGTAAACCCATAGAATAGCTTTTGGCCTTCTACCTCGCAAAAGGGGAATACTCATTCCCCTCCCTCCCCGTGGGAATAGCCATTTCGGATGACTAGGAATGCAAACCATGTTCACATGATCTTATTCTTATGTAAATTTTAGGCATATTACTTACAAAAACATTTGAATTATTTAAAAAAATTTAAATAATTCTTTATTTTTTTATTAGATTCACTCAAACTCATATACTTTTATTTTGAGTCAAATAAACTCTTATAACTAATAATTGATTAATTTTTATTAATCAAAATATCACTAGTCATTTTATATCACATACTGTTGATGTGGTATGTTGACATGTCATAATAGATAATGACATGACATATTGATATGACATGATAATTTGATCATATGACATTTTACCTTTCACGTCTATGTCACATCAGCATTATATGAGTATAAAATTATAAATGATATTTTAATTTATAACAATTAGTCAACCATTAATTATAAGGGCATATTTGATCTAAAATAAAAGTACAATAGCTTAATTAAATGAAAAAAAAATAAAGACTTATTTGAATTTTTTTGAATAATTTAAGGATTTTTCAAGTATTATGCCTAAATTTTATAATTCTAATTGTTTTTTTTCTTATTTTCATTTTTTATTTTTCTCTCTTTTTTTTTTCAACAAAATAGGGGAAAAGCTTCATTTGTGAGATGAAGTTTTTGGCCGTCGAAGTATGGCTCAGACTATTGACAACCAGAATTTGTGGTTAGCGACGTCAATTTGGCACAACAATCACTAGATTCAGTAACTAGCAGTGTTGATTTAACGCACCAACGACCAAATTTGGCACCCAACGACCGAATCTAATCGTCGACAGCCGAAGATTGACACACTTCAATGGATCGATTTTTGCCTATTGTGGTTGGAAAAATGAGAAAAAAAAAGGCATTATATTTAAAAAAAGCTTTTAAACTATTAAGAAAACTTCAAATAAGTTTTTATACTTTTATTATATTTAATTAAGTCTTTATATTTTTATTTTAAATCAAATACTTTTATGACTACTGATTGACTTAGTCAAAATGTCATTTGTCTTTATATACCATGTGGTGTTGATGTGAAATGTTAACATATCATAATTGATGATGGTGTAGCGTGTTGACATATCATAATTGATGATGACATAATATATTAATTTATTATAATAACATGATCATATAGTATTTTTTACCTTTTATATCAATGTCATGTCAATACCATGTGAATATAAAATAACAAGTGATATTTTGACTTATAACAATTAGTCAATAATTAGTCATAAGGGCTTATTTGATCCAAAATAAAAGTATATGGGCTTAATTGAAAGTAATAAAAGAATAAAGTCTTATTTAATTTTTTTTAAATAATTTAAGAACTTATTTGAGTATTATGTCAAAAAAATAGAAAAGTAAGAAGGCATAAGGCTAAAAAAGAAGAAGAGAAAAAGAAAAAAAATAAAGGACGCATATAAAAGTCTTGAATTTATTAAATAAAAATGTTTATTAATTTTATTAAAAAGTTATGATGATATTTTTGTAAGTATAGACACTTATTTTTGTCGAGGATATGTATTGAATTTTGAAAATATAAAAAAATAAAAAAAATTAGGAAAATAGCGAAAAATAAATAAATATGAAAAAGGATAAGGATAGATTTGCACCAATTTTAATTCTAAATGAACTTAAAAATTTAAAAAGAGATTAAGTTAGATTGAATCAAAACTTAAGAAACCCATTCAAGAAGGAATAGAACACATTGAGTATAGATATACCTAAACATCAAACCCAAAAAGGGACAAAAAAAAATTGAGAATCAACAATTGGCAGAGGAAAGAAAAAATAGTTTTTGGAGTCCTTGGATTTTGGGGTTTTGATTTCTTTTTCTAGATTTAGGAAAATTGGGTTAGTTTAAAAAAGCTACAAAGGGACAAGGGGATCAGGAGGATTCAGGGTATGAGGTGGTCCTGTCGAAAAAACCTTTCACTTAAAGAGAGTAAAAAAGGTTAAAAATAAAGAAAAGAAGAGAAGGAAAGCTTTTATTCCAACAGTAAAACTAGTCGTCGTTTTAGGCTCTAAGAAAAAGGAAAATTTTGGTGGATTGGACATGGCCCACACGATGACTCCAACCAATTCTTAAAGCCTATTAGCTTTGTTTTGGGTTCTGAAGCCCAAGAAGGTAAATAATGTTTTTCTTTTCTTTAGGCGATTTAATTTTATAAGGGCATAATATAAGGATTTTGAATTATAAGACATATTTTAGGAAATCATAAAATTTGGTTAATTTGAATAATAATTATTTAAAAGTAAATCTTTTAAATGAATTTTGTAAGGAAGGTTACAAGTTGTAACTTTCTTAAATTTTTCAAAGTAAAATTAGTTTACGACGCCTTGCCATAAGCGTTAGGGGTAATCTTATAATTTAAGTCTTACAAAAGAGGTTTTATTTTAAATAATTATTATCATGCAATAATACTAGAATCACACTATTAATGTTTTCATGTAAGTTTGATAAAAAGTAAATAAATAAAAACTCTTCAATGACGAAACTTTAAAAAGGTTATAAGTGACAGCTTTTTGAAAATTTCTAGTTAACAGATTTTTTTGGAATTCTGCCATGAATGTTGGAGTTTTCAAGGATATTTCAATACCAAAAGGTTTTTGTTTATTTCAATCTCAATATAAATAAATAAAGATTTTCTTATGATGAAATTTCAAGAAGGTCATGAGTGATAATTTCTTACAAATTTATTGGTGAGAGATTTTTCTTAAATTCTGTCATAAGTGTTGGAGTTCTCAAGGAATATTTCAATATCAAAGAGTTTTTGTTTACTTTAGGAAAATAAAAATAAAATTAAACATTGAATAAGGCTAAAAGACACATAATAAATTAAGTACCAATTAAATGGGCATTGTAGGGTGCTATTACCTTCTTCACACGTAACTGTACTCTCGAACTTAAATCTATCTTACAGATCAGAACTTATTTTTTTAATGAACTTAAGTCAAGCTTAGAACCTTATTAAGAAAAATAAATTCACCTAGGTAATCAATCATACCTAAACAAAAAAAATTGATAGCGACTTCTTTTAAGTCGAACTATTGAGTTTCAAGACTCATGTTTATGATAGTTCGACTTGCAATTGACCACCTAGGTGAATTTATTTTCACTAATGAGGTTCTAGTTTCACTTAAATTCATTTAAAAAAATAAGTTCTAATCTATAAGATAGATTTAGATTTTAGAGTACAGTTACTTGTGAGGAATGTATTAACAGCCACATAACGGCCATTTAATTGGTACCTAATTAATTATGTGTCATCTTTTAACTTATTAAATTTACTGTTTAATTTTATTCTCATTCTCATATTTTTTAAATAAACAAAAACTCTTTGATATGGAAAAAACACTTATGGTAGAATTCAAGAAAAATCTGTCATCTAAGAATTTTCAAGAAGTTAACACTTATACCCTTTTGAAATTTCATCATTAGATAATCCTTATTTATTTGCATTTTTATCAAATTTACATGATTGAGATAAACAAAAACTCTTTCATATTGAAATATTGATTGAAAACTTCAACATTTATAGCATAATTCAAGAAAAATCTCTCACCTAGAAATTTTCAAGAAATAATCACTTATAACCTCTTGAAATTCCATTCTAGGAGAATCTTTATTTATTTACTTTTCTATCAAACTCACACAAAAACATTAATATTGTGATTCTATTATTATTTTATGGTAATAATTATTTAAAATAAACTTTTTTTGTAAAAATAATTTATACGATTACCCCAACGCTCATGGCAAGTTCTCATAAACAATATTCCTCTAAAAAATTTAAGAAAGCTACCACTCGTAACCTTCCTTAAAAATTCATTTAATTTACATTTAAATAATTATTATTTATATTAACCAGATTTCATGATTCCCTAAAATGTGTCTTAAAATTCAAAATCCTTATATTATGCTCCTATAAAATCAAATTGCCTAAAGAAAAGAAAAGTATTATAATATTTCTCTTCTTGGGCTTCAGTACCCAAAACAATGTGGATTCAAGCTACTGGGTTTTAAGAATTGGTTTGGGTCAAGATGCAGGTCGTGATCTAATCCACCAAAACTTTCCTTGTTCTTGGAAACTAAAACGACATAGTTTTACTTTTGGTATAAAAGTATTGCTTTTCCTCTTTTCTTTATTTCTAACTTCTTCATTGTCTCTAAGTGAGAACTTCTCTCTAAATGAAAGATTCACTCTTAAAGACAACTCATTCATTGAATTCTCTCGATCGCCCATCCTTTTAATCGGAATAGCTTTTTTACAAACTAACCCAATTCTCTTAGATTAAAAAAAGAAATCGAAACCCAAGAACTTAAGAATTAAAAAAAAACCCTATTGGCTATCCTCTGCCAATTGTTTCTTCTTAGTTTTCTTCTCTTCTTTTTTTTTTTTCATGTCCCTTTTTGACGTTGATGCTTGGGTATTTTTATTTACAATGTATTCTATTCCTTCTTGAATTAGTTTCTTGAGTTTTGATTCAATCTAACTTAATCTCTTTTTAGATTTTTAAGTTCATCTAGGATTAGGATGTGAAATCCCACTCTAATGGAAAATGCTAAGTTAAGAAATCCTTAGATGAGCATGATGATTTTGTGTTTTGAAAATTTAAAACTCAGTTTTAATTTTGAAAAAATTCATGTTTTGATGTATTAAGATAATTTAATAAGTTTGGTGTTAAAAGAAGTCCAATTGAACATGTTTCTAAGATTTATTTTTGCTTATTGAAGCTTATTTATCGATAAATGTTCTTGATCATTCGATAGATATAATCTAGAAAGGTTTTTTTAAAGCAACCCTAAAGAACATCTATGAATAAATGACCAGATTTATCCACAAATAGCCAGATCAATCGATAGATGGCCCAATCTATCGATAAATGATCTATGTTAGATAGCTCTATCTATCAATTGATAGTAATGATAAAGTTTTTAAAAGAACCTTGAAACCTATCTATTGATAGATGGCCTCGATCTATCGATAAATGACGTCATTTTCTAAAAAAAAGAAAGTAAAAACGTATTTTCACACCCAATATTATAAATATATCATAAGAAACGACGGTTTTCAGTCTTTAGCAATTTTTCAAGATATTTTCTTTAACCTTAAACTCTCTCAACCTTTTTTTGGATCAAATCACCATTTTTTATGATTTCAAAATTAGTTTTAGGTTTTTAAGAAAAATATGACATTTTTAAGCTTTAGAATCTTTAAAACTTGATTTTTAGATTTTGAAAATAAGATTTTGTTGCTTAGATTTACTCTTTGTTGTTGGAGTTTAAAGGTTTTGCAATTTTACTTAGCATCTAAGCTTACTTGAGATAATAATAAAAATTTTATGAATTTTCTACTTATGGGTATTTGTAGAATAGTGAGTTTAAGCTAAAAATTTTGTTGTAAATGAATCCGACTAATTTTGAAAAGGCTTAGTTAGATTATTGTGTGATTTGTGGATTGAGGATTGATTATTATAATTATTGAATGTCTAAGAAAAAACGAAACTCCGTTGGAATTGCTAAAGTAGATTGGTACTTTTTGATTTAAGCCACCATTTTCGAAGTGAGTGAGTACACCATTTTTAAAACTATTTTAGTATGTAAAGTTGAAAGCATGATTTGAATAATTGAGGGTTTATTGATGAGTATGATTTCCCATAAATATTTATTTTAGAAAATGTATCTATGGATGTGGAAATGTTTTGAAAATTGGTTTTCAAAACTTATATATATGTAAATATGCTATTATGTATTAATTTTCAACAAGGAGGACAAACCTTTTTATTATTGCAGTTCACTCGATTACTCTAGCCTTCAAGCTAGTGTGGGTACGAGAATTATATATATGTGATTGAGAATGGTTATGGAGGATTAAAATGTTCTTGAATGTAAGTACTATGATTGTGGATTGAGAAAGTCTCCACTTTTCCTTGATTCATGTGTTTAACATAAATTGGTATGATCTTCTATAAAATTTTGACTATGTTGTGATTGGTTTTAGTTCTTGAATGTAAGTACTATGACTATGGATTGAGAAGGTCTCCACTTTTCCTTGATTCATGTGTTTAACATAAATTGGTATGATCTTCTATAAAATTTTGACTGTGTTGTAATTGGTTTTAGTCCTGGTGTGGGGTAAAAATACTACAAGGATGAGATTGGTGAGCACACCATCCATTCCCCTTGCATATATTTGGCTCTAGTCTCTTTGTGGGGGTAAGAATACCACAGGATTAAGCTTGGCCAACGTGCCACCTTTTCCCCTTTTGTATGTTAGTTCTAGTCTCAATGTGAAGGTAAGAATACCATAGGATTAAGTTAGAAATTGTACCACTTTTTCCCTTTTTATGAGTCTCGGTATGGGAGTAAGAATACCATGAGGATGAGTTGGGTGAAAGTACGCATTCTCCCCTTAGTTTGCTCATGGTATGTATTGATATAATTTATTAAATGAATGGTTCATTCTCAATTAAATGTTAGATGTTGAACTTGAAAGTTCATAAATTACTTACCGTTTTCTCCTTGCAAACGTGTTGTAAGTTGAGCTTTGATATGAATATTATATTTTTTGCATCATGAGTTTTGAATGCATTTATAGTTACATAATTGTCATAATTATTTTGCAACAATGATTTATTACCAAGAAAAAAAACTCTTATCCCCTAGCGTATCCCATTCCCTGCATCCATTCACAAAATTTTTGTAACTCACACGTTATTTTTTTCTATTTTGTTTTAGATTAGTAAATTGTTTGGCTAGGCAACTTGTGGAGTAATAGCCCAGCTCATTCATGGTAAGTGTGGTAGAACTTTCTTTTCAGCCTTCTGATGTTGTACACTCTGCAATGTGCCCACTCTCGTTGTAAACTGTTTTGTTATAATGAACTATAATATGAAAATAATATTGATAAACTTGTTTACGTTTTCGCATATTGTGTTAAGCCTTGAATATGGGTGCATTTTGATATTGAGACTATGGTGGACGAACCATAGTAATATAAACACAGAATACGTGTTGAACCCCAACTGTTTAACATTGTGACTATTTACATGATATGTGATAACACCACACTTGACGTTAAGAAGTTCTGTATTGAAGTGGCCTTGTTGAATTATTGAATATTTTGATTACGGATGAACTTATGTCTGTGGATACAACGGATAACTAGCCCATGCATTTATGAATTCAAATTTACTTGGGTCTAGTGGGCTATTTTTACATAGTTCCATGCGTCGGTCACGATCCCTTCCAAAATGGGATATGACATAGAATTGATGCAAACCTATCCTTACCCTTTTTCATGTTTATATTTTTTTTTTTTTGTTATTTTCTTGATTTTCATTTTTTTATATTTTCAAAATTCAATAAACATCTCCAAGTGTTGAATATCCTTAATTAAAACATTATTTTTAATAAAATGTTATTATTTTTTTTAGTGATAAAATGATATTTGGCATAAAATTTTTAAAATATATATTAAAGTTTTAAATATTAATTTTTAATTGAAAGATAAAATGGTATTTTTGCACTTATTCCTCATATATTCTTTTACATGCTTTTTACTAACCAAATATCATAATAGATTAATAGTATTCCGTTTATATTCCATTTCATGAATCAAATTATAAAATGGTTATTCCTCTTATACTATTTTAACATAATGACTATTTCATTTACGAACCATATATACCATAAGAGTTTTTATTCATTAAAGATATTTACTCTTTAAATAAATTTAAATTTATAAGTAATTCACATCTAATAAAATTCATTAAATCCAAATTGATTTTTAATATAAATTTAGATAAAATGTCATAAATTATAATTTCAAAACTTTTATAGGACTTCACATATATATTTTTATATATATACGTTCATATGTATTATAAAATATTGTTTTCATTTATACCAACCAAACAATGAACCCTCTCTGATTAACCGGAATATATTTAGACCTAAAGCCAAATTAAATATGAAGCGGAACAAGACACAAGATCAAGCGCGCGCGTAGGATAAGATGGTAACTGTCACTGCACACGTTGACACACAAAAAACAAACACAAACATAAACCTGAGTTTATCAAGTTCTATCCATTAACCATTCCAACGAGGAAATCAAAGCAACAAGAAAAGGAAGAACGAAGAAGAAAAGTGGATATTGGCCTTGGGCTTGGACCGAAATGGACATTTGGAACAAGGCTCGAAGCTTCGCGGAGGAAGCAGCAAAACGCTCCTCGGAGCTGACAAAGGAAGCGGCTCGGCGGTCCTCAGAGCTGAGCATTGGCTCCGCCAAGCTTGGCGATATAGTTACGGAGGCTTCGAAAAGGTCGAAGGGGATCGCGGCGGAGGCGTCGAAACGAGCCGACCAGATCAGAGTGGAAGCCGCGAAGCGAGCCGACCTTATCAAGTCGTCTCTTGCCGAGGGGATTGCGCCGACACAAAACACGGAGACGCAGGTGGAGCAAGAGAAAGAGCTGGAGAGGTTTGGAATTGATGAAGAATTAAGAGATTTTGTCAAGGGGATTACTTTGAGCACCTTTCAGGATTTTCCTTTACCCGGTAAATACTTCGTTAACTTTGTTTGGATGCTGAGAACAAGTAGGCAGTGGAAAACTGGAAAGTGAATTTGAGAGTTTGAAAAGTCAATGCTGTGATTGATCACTGAGAAAGAAATTATAGAATTTCATTATATCAAATGTAATGGTACAAGCTTTAAGCTTAATTCTAATGTTCTATGTTTAGAATTTATTCTAATTAAAAATGTCGTTTCTGAAGTGTATTTTAGGAATTAGGTAGTTCAAATAGAGTAAAATGAAAATGAAAAAAAAAAAAGAAAAGCATGCAGCTTTTTTTTTCTTCTTTTATCTGCATTTAATGGTGAGTTGATTTGATGAGCATCTGGATTTGCAGACGATTCGCCAATGTCTGATGTTCCTACGGTCTCAAATATAAGGCAAGATCTTACGGAGTGGCAAGAAAAACATGCCAATCTTGTACTTTCAACGGTTAAGGTATATACATTGTTGATGTAGAGTGAGAGCTCTTTTTAGTTGTCTATAAAAAGTATACTTAATTTCTAACGCATGTAATCTTTTGAGCAAACAGGTTGTCAAATAATAAAGGTATTAATTCATTTTGAAGGTTTTAAGGTCTTCTTTTAACTTTTATGATGTGAATGATTAAAATGATAATTGTATGCAAATAACATTTAGAATATATTCAACCGCTACATAAATATAATTGCATTTGGATTTCTTTCCTTCCAATCAGTCATCATTTTGTCTATTCTTAGTGTTGCATTCGAAGCAGAAAATTTTCTAACATTATCCCATACTTATTTCCCAATTTGATGAAATATAATAGGCAGATGGTAGCCATAATCTTCTAGAATCCTTCGGAAAAGAGTTTGTGAGATATTGAAAAATGTTGACCAAGAATAAAAAATTGAAAATGATGGTGATCCTTTTGAATCTAGTTAAAAATGCAAATTAGCTTCTTCTTTTTATTTTCTTATGATCCATTAATAACATGGTCTGCATCAAACTTGGTAAAGTGAGAGTTTGGTGTTTTATTTTTGTCTTTGTTGGAAATATGGCCATTTGTTGGAAGTAAATCATTCATTGAGGTTTGAATCATATGCACAATTTTTTATTTTCTTTTTTAACTCTGATTTTTTTTAATGCAATTTCTATTCTGAATTTGTTGTGGGCAAATTGACCAGTCTAATGTGTATTTACTTCATATAAACTACGAATGTAACTTTTTATGTTTAGCATGATAAGCGTAATCATACATGCATGAGAATATGGATGTTGATAGTTCCAGTAACCAAAGTCTACTATTTCTTAAAACTATGCCTTTTTGTTCTTTTATGCTAATTCCAGGAAATTTCAAAGTTAAGATATGAGTTGTGCCCACGTGTTATGCGAGAAACGAAATTCTGGAGGATATACTTTATACTAGTAAGCAGTCACATTGCACCGTAAGTAACCTTTCTTTCAATATTAAGCATCCTTTTTTTTTTCTGAATTTGAACTCTCGGCTTCATTTTAATTGAGCTTGTCTCAATCTTGGTAGTTCAGATTATGAATGCTTCCCTGCACTTGTCCTTTTTCTTTAGTTTATGTATTTTAAAAATTTTGCTCAAATTTCAAACCAAAAATAATTAAATAAAATGTTTCACCAAGTTTATGATTCCAACATAGTATAATTAAGTCTTCGCAAAACAGCTACTTAATTCGTTTAGCATTGATTTCTTTTCAATTGACTTTTGAAATTTATCTAAACAGATCCTTAGAATTAATTGCTTAGATAATTGTACATTTGGATCCCAAAGTACTTTCAGAATTTTCCTCACACTGATGCACATTTCCTTAGGTTTGATTCATCATTTTCTTGTAAGTAGCAGTAAACCCTGATAATTTATGGTTCCCTATAGGTATGAGAAGCGGTACATGGAAGATGTTAAGCAAAGTTCTGCAGAACAAGTTACGGATGAAAAAGTGAAGGACTCTTCAAATGTTGAAATGACTTCTAAACCACAGGCAAAGGAAACCAAAGAGCATGGTAAAACTTCGACCTCATCCGCTGAACAGGACCTGGATATATTCCTTTTGGGTGATGACAGTGATGAAGGCCCTGGTACAAAATTTCTTTCTTGAAACATTAAAGTGGTCTGCTAATTGTCCTTATTCCCTTGAAATGGATTTTCTTTTTCTATATTAGAGTGTGCATTCCTGTTTTTATAGTCAAGATTGCTGATATACCTAGCAATTGCTGCAAATGAAAACTGAATCTTCCAGAGAAATTTTTTTTTACGTGAACTGCTTTTAATGTGCTAATCATATGTTTGGTGCTTCAGATGATGGAGATGACGGCTTTGATGATGATTTTGATAAAATGGTGGACAGTTCGGTAAGCACAGTTCTCCCATTCTTCATTTGACTGTATTTAGGTTTATGGACTATGTCTTGTTGTGTTTCATATCTTTGTCAAATTGCTTGGGGTAGATTGGACTGCTAAAAGTGAAAATAAAAGTTATTTGATATGAGTGAATTCATATACCTAAGTTAGACTTTACAAAAAAAATGAAAAAATGAGCTTGAATCCAAAGCAATGTGATTTCTAGATTCTTGTAGCTTTCTGATTTTATGGTTGTACCCATTCTCAGTTTAAAAGAATCATTTTATCATTTGAAAATGAAAAAAAAAAGAAAAAAGAAAATGTAAACAAGAAAGGGAGGCAGGCTTCTTTGTATAATATGACCCACAATTATGATGTTACCTGATGTAATTTATTAAGGACGTAGTACAATGGCCTATGCTTGAGCTGTTGGACACATGAGCACAGCGTGGCTGCGGTTTCGTTGCATTACAGTTTCCTTCCAATTTCCAACCAATTCCAATTTGATGTGTCGATATGCTGAAAGCTCTTTCTTACTCTGGATAGATCTTTTAAATGAAGGTATTTAAATTTTGTTCTAAATTGCAGGATGAGGAGAAGGACAAATCATAGAAGATGCAGAAGCTGGTGTCAACATGGTGAATCATTGCTGTCATCAGATTTGGAAAGTTGGAACACTTTCTGTAGAATAAAGTTCTGGCAGGTAATTGGTAGCTCTCTCTGTCAAATATAAGAAACCATTGGCATTGGTGTTTCATTTTCTTTGCCACATGTTTTTTCGTTTCTTTTAGGAGGGAGGTAGGGGTGCCAACTTGGCTGTGTGTGTAAAGAAATTTTTTAATGATTTTCCCGCAAAAGCTGTGGTTTAGTAAATCTAATTTTCATTCAACTTACTCCCCTGTGCTCTTACCTCGAAGGCATTGTTAGTGTTTGGTACGCGATTCGCGTGGGTCAGACTATAGTATGTACAAATTACTAAAATATCATAGTACACAGGTATGGAATTCAGAATCAATAATACAGTAGATTGTCATTGTTATTTGGGAATTAAATGCATTTCCTATCTGTAGTATGTACAAAAATAGGTTTGTAAACTATATATGTAAAAAAGTTGTGATGAAATATCAAACTTAATTTAGATAATATTTGATTTTTTATAATTAGAGTAATTAAAAAAATAATAAAACGTAAACCTAACTATTAGCATACACTAGTTAATAACATCATTTAACTCTAGGTTTTTTCACCATTTAACCATCCTAGTATTTTTCTTTCGATTCAACACCAAAAATTGAAAAAAAAAAAAAAAAGGCCTGCGTGCATCAATTCATATTACTGTTTAATAATTTAACTTTTTATTGACCTTTCATCAATAAAACAATATTTTGCTTAAATAGTAAAAAGGTTCTTGAATTATATGCGTTTTGTAATTGAGTTTTTGTACCTTTATCATACCCAATTAAGTTTTTGTTTTTTAATTTTAGTCAATTGAATTTTTGTTTGCTTATTTTATTTAATCGAATCCTTATCTTGTAATGTAAAAATAATGGACATTATTTCTAATGACAATTGTATACAAAATTTGACATAACATGTTGATTAAATACAATAAAAGTTAATGATGTGAAATTTCTTGTGATGAGGTGTATCAAGTCAACAACTACAACAAAAGCTAATGCCATGGCATGTCACGTTAGCAACCCTTTTCTTACATCAACATGACATATTAGATTTCACGTATGCAATAAGTGATAGTTGTCATGTCTATTACATTTTTATTACTAGACAAGCAATCAATTAGGTAAAAAATAAAAAGAATAAAGACTCAATTGGGATTTAATTGCAACATTGCATATCGTGTAGTGGTTTATTAGTTATTTCAGTCATAATTATTACTACACTTTAAAAAACGAAACACTACCAAATATAAAAACTCCAAAATAAATATAAATTTCAATGCAAAAACCAAAAAATTATTGCCCGTTTAACAGTAATTTACCACAACAATTTACATAAAAATTACACCTATAAAAAACGAAGACCTAATAGGTCCATAATGACTAAAGTCCAAAGAAACTGTCAAAACAATAAATTTTTTTACTTCAATATATTTTGTTTCTGTTTTTTTTTCCTTTTTTTGTAATTTTTCTGTTTCTCATTTTTAGATATTTTTTATATTTTCAAATTTCTTTATTTGTATTTTTTATTAATTCTATTATTATTATTACTATTATTTTGAAAAAAATGGGTGTCTACACTTACTAAAAGAAAGAAAGTTAATAAAAGGAAGAACTCTTTTCTATCAAATAAACTATTATTAATTTTGATAAAAACATTATTCAAAATGGTAATTTAAAAATAATTAAAGAATGATGTCCTTTTTCATCTATCAATAGTTTTGCACACACTCACTCCTATATATACATTCTAGTATTTGTTGTCATGAGAGTTTGTACGTGAGTACTTTTTTTTTTTTCAATTTTTAATAAAAGTTAGATATAAATACAAATTTTTTAAAAATATAATGTTTGAAATATGAATAGTTCAAATTTTGCAATATTAATCTATGAATTATACAATACTATTAAAATTAAGAAATTTTTTTAAAAAAAAGTAGTCCAATGCAATTAGAATTTTTATTTGCAAATTGGATAAATCTTATTCATATTTAACATGATAATTTCGAAATAAAATTAGACTATCCCATTTTGGCAATTGTGCCTACTTCTTAATTTGTATTCCAATTTTTGCTTGATATTATTATGTATAATTGTAAATATTATTTATTTATATAATAATTAAAATAAGAATATAGAAATAAAATTAAACTTTATCCTATTTAGCAATTGTTGTTACTTCTTACTTTGAATTTCAATGATTGATAGTACTACTGCTACATACAATTATAAATATTATTTATAAAATAATTAAAAATTATTTAAAGCGGTAAATGACCGTTTAGAAGTATAATGGGTAAAATGTTTATTTTCTTCGATCTAAATATATTTCAACCTCATTATGGACATATATATTTATATATTCTATAAATAGATATAGATTATAAATATACGCCACATACTTAAAAAGATTCTTTTGAGTTAATTTGTCTAGATTAACAATATGTTTGAGATAATGTTCATTTTACTCTTATATACTATTAAAGACATGAAATTGTCCTAAACATTGGGCTCATAGCCAACAAACATGTTTAATTTTCATTGATTTTTTTTTTTTTTGGTTAGATAAGAGTGAGAGAAGCACAAACCTTACACAGAACAACTCTAAAACAATCCTCTTGCATCAAGTAAACCATCGGAAAGGGGAGGCTCATCATATTATATTTAGATAAATCAAAGGGATGGTGATTTATGTATATATTCTTCAGTGTGTTTATATAATTACATTAGGCATGAAGGAGACCAGATCCATGGGCTTTATGCATTTATTATTCCACTAATATTGGCTTTATGGAATCCCATCAAACAGGCTTTTTCCTTTTTGCCATGTGTGTCTCAGAATTGAGATTAGGGAATCCCCATTTTTGTGCTGGTTCCAACCATGTAATTAGGAATATTGTCTTAGCTGCCGAGGTTGGTCTCATTGTCTCTTTTTCTAATATGATGCAGTTAGTTGCTCACTTTTTAATAATAGTTCACCTTATTTAATTAATTTACAAAGATTTAGAAAACATCGTTAAGAGCCACATTGCCCCCTTTGCCTTGTGCCGTAAGGTATCTTCCCGCCTGCAAATCCTGCTGCCCTTGCCCTCCTCACCGCCTTGAGCCGGTAACCCAACTCAGGGTTTTATTTGGAATTGTTATTGGAGTTTTCGTTTGACCAATTTATATAGTTGAATGTAACCACAAAACGTAATGGTAGACAAAGTAAAATCTTGATTACGTATTACCAATTAATCGGGATAGTAAGTTGTTACTTAATTTTGTGATTGATCACAATTGTAAGTTTTTTAATTACAATTAAAGTATCAAACTATATAATCCTTAGAGTACATTTTCCTATAGAGACCACTTGCTAATGGCTCTTCTAAATAAGTCATTTGACCAAATAAGTGATGCCACCTATCAAAGTCGTAATGTCCTATTGATATTGAGATGGGATCTTCTTCTTTGTTAGGCCTTGGAGTTTTGGTCTATAAACATGGGGGACATCTCTTTTGTATCTAATAAATAAATACAAGAGCCATAATTTTCATCTATCTTTTCTTTAAAGAGAATGCTAGCACACCACAACTTTGTAGTCTAATAAAAAATGTGTCATTTTCAATAAATCAAAATATTAATAGGAGGACCATTTCGTTGATCAGTCATTTTCAAAGAAGCCTGTTCCCAACAAGCATCTTGGGCTTTGGTTCCACATCAACTTTAATTTTTCTCAAATCTTGAAAGCGTCAACTGAAGGAACAGCTCAAATATCGTTTTAATTACAATCACAGATGAATATTTATATATATATATACGTATATATATATATATATATATATATATCATATATATAAAATTGTAATTTCTCATTACTTTCTTTTGATTTTTCCCCTGTTAAAGTATTTGTGAAGAAATAAAAAGCATGAAATGGTAGGAGCCAGTTATTCCATGGATGGGATGGGAAGCCTCTTTATTTTGTCGGCAACGCAAACATAAACAGAGAATTTTGAAGGAGGAGAAAGAGTTTTGATATGGAACACATGCATGAAACCTGTTCCTTGTACGTAAATTTATTACTGGTTTCTGAACGATACAGCTTGCTAGCTTTTCTTAGTATTAATTGTTAGCAAGCTAGAGAAAGAAAAAGATTATACATGTAAAACAAATATTTGGTCATTCTTTTAACATAGTGAGCAACAAATCTGCACAATCATCCTTATTTAACATCTCAAAGAAAGATAATTTATATAGGGGAATGATTAGTTTCAAAAAAGGTTAATTGAAGCACTAACCTTTCGTTAATGGCCCTTTTCTTCTGTTTTATTCATTTATGGTTAGATTAGGTTTTTAAAAAAAAAAAATTGGGAAAGGAAGATTTAAATTTTATTTTTTAAATAAGAAATTATATATCAATTAATGAACTAAATATTAGAATGTGGACCCAGCTTATAGTAAGAGAGCATAAAAATTTGATCAATCTTTTATTTAGAAATTTCATTCCAACCATACCAAAAAAGAAAAAAAACAAAAGAAATGAATAAGCTATCAGTTTCATCCTTTCTTGTTTCGTCAAAAATGGCATTAACATAGAGATTGACCCCTCTTCTTTTTGTTGTTATTATACGTGTATAATTATACATATGCTTCAGAAGAGAGTTTGCCATGGAGATTTTCGTAGTATGTCACTTTCCAACCATGTTTTATTTAAGTGTCACAATCCATTATGAGTCATTTGGGGGGGTGGGGGGTTGCATTTAATTATTTTCTGATTTTCAATTACTACTACTTCTCTTTAAAGCGATGACCTCTTTCTATTCCTGCCAAATTACATTATGATAAGTAAAATCAAACCAAAATTGATATATATTAATGCTGAGGAAGAGTTTTTTAGGGACATGTCGTAAGAGAAAACATGCATTCACATATTTCTATGTTGTGTATTTGAAATTTATTGCTTCAAATAAAAATCCATTGACTTGAAACGAATGAGAACAAATAAAAGAATACAAGGATAGCGAAAATCACTATGATATGTACCTTTGTCCACATTGTTTCTCCAAAGTATATGAATCAATTAATTCCACTGCAATGATTGATTATGAAATTTACAAATGAAAAATGCTATGCTTTTGTTTTTTTTTTCAAAAAAAAGGAAGAATTCATCTTGATTAGCATTACAATTCAGTTAAATTCAAAATATTACTATGGGTCCAGAATCTAAGATCTTATGCTAACAAAAATTTAATTTGCGGGACAAAAAATTCCCAACAAAAAAATATGGAAATGGAAATATTCAAAGTGACCTACCCTAAGTCAAGAGGACCCACTTCAGATACAGCGGATAGGATGTTAAATCTATCAAAGAGATGATGGTGATCCTCTCCCCTATTGTCGCAGAGGATCCTGGCCCGTGGTTTAAGTTTTTAGTTCCCATCAAGGATGAACTATTGCAACCCTACGGATCATTTGCACCCGTGCAAGGATCTCGCCACGTACTGCCACCTCCCAACAACCTCGAGCATGACAATAAACCATCGCCATTTAACCGCGTCAACTTCACGGTCCACAGATTTCTACTCTTTTGCGTTTGCATCACCGCCCCTACTGCCTGGAGCACGTGAACAAAAAAACATCTCTCTTTGTGGGCACGACCATCTTAATAAAGTTGTCGATGGAGCCCACTGACCTGGCATCAAGCGATCTGAGGGGGTAGAAGAGCGTTAGGATTGTTACACCTGGCAGTCCCAGTGGAGTGACCGTTCTGACACTGAAACGCCGTCTTAACGGCGCAACCGACACTCTGACGGTAAAATGAGTCGAAAGCAGAGCGGTTGTCAATAGGGTTCCGGTTCATCATCATTTTCAATCTATTTTTTTTTATTAGTTTCTTTTCTTTTCTTTTCTCCTCCTTTTGAGGAGATTCGAGCACGATGGAAATATCATATGTTGAAGCAGTTCAATTCAATTAGATATATTTGGCATAAAGGGGAAATTGACATTATATACTTCCTAACAAAAACAAATGTATGTATCTCACATCCTTTCTTTGAGTTTTTTTTTCCCTAAAAATAAACACCTCATTTGCAATAAATAGGAACAAGGATTACTAATAGCAGAATGACAAGACTTTGTTATTTTAGAGATACCTTCTTTAAAACAAATATATAATACTTAAAGCGTAAATCAATTACTCTTTTTTGTACTCACTAAGATTAATGATTAAGGGTTGTCCTTGTGCTCTAAATGGCATTAGGGTATATTTAGGCTTGTAATAATGAATCTCATGTTTTTTATACACCTTGGCTTTTTAAAAAAAAAAATTTTCAAGAGAAAATAATTTCAACTCGAGTTTTTCAAATCAAAAAAATATATATACTTATAATTGAGCTGAATACTCAAATCTTATGTCTCAAATTTTTTTTTTACATAATTAAAGTGATTTTATTTATTTGTTGAAGTATTGTGAGATTTAAGTGAAACTACTAATAATGATTGTATATGATTATTGTTGACTTGGAACATATTTATAGAACTCATGACATACTTTTTCAACATTTTCAGCTATTAGGACAGAATTATTTATTGCAAATATTAGTATTTTTTTTGGGTGGTGAAGGTTTAGTTTAGTACACTGTACATTAACTCAGTGGTATGCACCCTCGTTTTCAATGGTTTGGCTGCCTTTATAAAAGTTAGATCCAATCTCAAATCTTACATATTGCCAAATATAATAAATTTAAGCTAATTCCAAAACTAATACAGTAAAATTCATTTGTAGATAAATTATTCATCTTTAAATTTACAATTTATTGGATTTCATTGACAAAACAATTATATTACAGAATTACTTTATTAATAACTCTATTGAGGTATTAAATGATTTTTTTGAGAAAAAAAAGTAAAACTTAAATCTCAACTAGGTATATGACCCAAAAAGAAAATCAACCAGGTAAATGGGAACAGGTGGTTGAAACATACAACTCAAGAAGTCAGGACAATTTGAATGAGCATACTTGCAAGGAAAAACCACGTCAACCTAAGAAACTGATAACTTAAATTTAATTTAAAAATTAAATTGCAGAAGAACCATACATGTATATGCCAATAATATAAAACATTGCGTCAAAGCAAATTAGATTGGTACAATTAATTGAAAAGTCCATTATTGTTGAAAAAGAAAGAAAGGGTTACATTGTGTTTTCATACGCTTTTGCCATTTTGTTTTTTCCTTATAAATTTGATGCAAACATTTTGAATGAAGTAGGCAGCCAAACTAGAAAGAAAATTTGAACCCAAATTTTGCTGTCCAGAATCCAATCTCTTATTTGTTTTTTTTTTTTTTTGTTTTGGAAAAAGAAATTCGAAAAATGTTTGGTTGCTGAAATTAGCAAATTTAGTTAAAATTTTTGGATCAATTAAGAAACAAGTTTATTAATAAATGATTTTCTTTATTTTATACGAGCAGTTGGCAGGAAGAGAGTTTTGCCAAATTCGGTGTTGAAAATTTAATGGTCTGATCAAATTTTGAATCTCCAAATTTGGGTCTTATTTTAGCATTGAATGAACCCATAATTTAATTTTTCCAAATATTTGTGTAAATCCTGATCAAGGCGACACACACCCACGTCCTGAAATTCTCGCGATATATTGTCGGTGTATCGGCAGATGATTCAATGCCATCCCAAATCTAACGGCGATCGCAAAACCCATCCACTCGTATACAAGAAACTCCGTCCTCAGACGGCGCCACGTTTGATTCACCACCGCAAGAGATAGTCGCCACGTAGGGGAAACGTTGGGCCCGGTCATACATTAACTGAGCTGGCAGGCATTTATTGGTTGAAATCGAGTTAACCACAGAGTGTAGTCAACAGCTAACCCTAGTCAACAACCCTTTAGAATCATAAACTATGGTTAAAAACGTGATCAGCGGTGTACGGCTTGCATTCCCCCCCTCTCTCTCTATCTCGCGTCGTAAATGCATAGCCAACTACACGGCGTTATATTCTCGTTTCTAAATCTATTCTCTCTCTAAAATTCCTCCTTCTCTCTCATTCTCTTGATTGGCTTATAGTCGAGGCAGGCACGGGTTTTAACGGCAGCTCCACCACAATATCTTACCGGGAAAGTGATTTCATCGCCCACGAGGAGGAGGAGTTTTTTTTTTTATGTTTTGAAAATTAGTTTATTATTCGATTGGAATTCGTTAATTTGTTGCGTTGCATTTTGAAGAAGAGGAAACAATTGGATCTCTTTGATTGATTTTGAATATTTTGTTAAAATTTTGTAAGTTATCGGATCTCGAAGATTCTGTTAGGTTTTATTTTTTGGAAAATAAAAGCACAGCAAGGGAATTTTTTCCCTTTTTTTTCGGGTGGTTACTAAATTGGGCGAAAATGATCTGAAAATCAACCTACATTGATCGAATTTGAAACGAACGAAGCGGAGTCGTATTGGGGGATGAGGGGGAGAGTGGGGAATATCGTTGTTGTTGGAGATGTGCAGTGTTGAGGGGTTAGGGAGAAAGGGCGGGATAAGAATGGGGGTGATGAAAGCGGGAGGAGGAGGCGGCGGGGAGAGAGTGGAGAAGTTGAAGAGCTCGAGAATGAAGCTGTGGATGATACGCGCCACCACATCGGTGTTGCTTTGGACTTGCATCGTACAATTAACGGCTTTGGGAGAGACATGGGGACCACGAGTCCTTAAGGGTTGGCCTTCCTGTTTCTCTCATCAGGATTCCTCCGTTTCCGTTATTGAAGACAGAGTACCCTCCGTTCCCGCCCGTGTCCTTCCTCCCAAAAGTAAGGTTTTCCTCTTCTTTTTCTTTTTCTTTTTAAATTAATTCAATATCTATTGATTTTAGTATATTGTTTCTTTATTATGCATTGTTTTGGGTGAAATTAGGGGAAGAAATTGAGCTAGTTTTTACTGGAAACAGGAAACTGGGTTGAATACTTTTAGGTTTATCTAAATTCTTATTTGAGGAGAAAAAAGCAATAAAAAATGACAGATTTTCATTGGGTCTTTGAGCACTATCTATTGGTGATTTCTGCAATTCCTAAAGTGCAGTTATTCAGATATAGTTATGCTGATTGAATTCAATTTGAGTCTCCCCAATATTTACATCATGATCTTAGTTTTGATCGAATTATGTCCTTTTGTTTATCTAGTGGGATATGTTTGCTTGAAATGCGAGATCGTTTATGCTTGGAATTTTTCATATGGGGTATAGTTTTGTGCGAATATATTGTTATTTTTACATTTTATTTTTCATTAACTTTTAGGGATCGTTGTACTTGTATATTTTTCTCTCATGTTAATTTTTCTGGTTTTGAAATTTATATTTTAATGTGATATGATGTTTTGTTTGTTGACACTAGGGGTATATAAAAACAACGGTTACTTGATGGTTTCATGCAATGGAGGTCTCAATCAAATGCGAGCAGCAGTGAGTGCCTTAGCCAAGGACTCTAAACATAGTTTTATTTTTTCCATTTTTTTAAGCTTCTGTTTAGAATATGTAAGTTCATGATTTTTTATTGTGTAAATGTATATGGAAACTAATGCGTGGGTTTACATGGCAGATTTGTGACATGGTTACCATTGCAAGATATTTAAATGTCACCCTTATAGTCCCGGAGCTAGATAAAACATCCTTCTGGGCTGATCCCAGGTGTGTTAACTAAACTTTTCTTTAATTAATCTATTGAATATTGCGAATGTAGAAATTTGGAAAGGATGGTCTAAAATATGTTCCTGGTAGTTTTGAACTGGAATTATTTTTCTTACATATCTCTAATTATATTTTTAATTGATATGGCAGTGAATTTCAAGATATATTTGATGTGGATCATTTCATTACATCACTGAGAGATGAGGTTCGGATATTGAAGGAGCTGCCTCCTAGGCTTAAGAGGAGAGTGGAAATGGGACTGGTGCATTCCATGCCACCAGTTAGTTGGTCTGATATATCCTACTACCATCAGCAGGTCAATTCTTTGTCATCAGTGGGTCTTTTATGCACTTAGAGCCATTTAGACTTCATAATTGAGCTTGGTTCTTTCTTCTCTTTTTGGAAATGTTTATATGCTTTTGCAGTTCTTTTCCTTCTCCAATACTCCTCTTAAAGTAGTATATCTCTATTGCATGCAGATTCTTCCTCTGATACAGAAGTATAAAGTTGTACACTTAAATAGAACTGATGCTCGACTGGCCAACAATGGGCAACCTTTAGATATTCAGAAGCTGCGATGTCGTGTAAATTTTAATGCTTTGAGATTCACTTCTCAGATAGAGGAGTTGGGTAAACGAGTTATTAAGCTTCTGAGGCAAAATGGTCCTTTTATAGTACTTCATCTTAGATATGAAATGGACATGTTAGCATTTTCTGGCTGTACCCAAGGTTGCAACAATGAGGAGGTGGAGGAGTTGACTAGAATGAGGTGAGCTGTACATGCATCTTCAACAATTAATTGACCAGGAAGCCTATGTTTTAAACTTTAATCTCACTCTTCCTCGCACAACCATTTTGGCAGATATGCTTATCCCTGGTGGAAAGAGAAAATAATAAATTCTGACTTGAAAAGGAAAGATGGTTTGTGCCCTTTGACGCCTGAGGAAACTGCCCTTACTTTGAAGGCGCTAGACATTGATACTAGTTACCAGATCTATATTGCAGCTGGTGAAATATATGGTGGAGAGAGAAGAATGGCAAGTCTTTCTGCAGCTTATCCAAAATTGGTAAGTAGGTGAAAGTTCAGCAAATTCAATGTAAAAATGTTAGAATTTTTTTTTTCCTGTATCAATAATCAGTCTTCTGTGTTGAAACAGGTTAGGAAGGAGACTCTCTTGGAGGCATCAGACCTTAGGTTTTTTCAAAATCATTCATCCCAGATGGCAGCATTGGATTATCTTGTTTCCCTGGAGAGTGATATTTTTATTCCTACATATGATGGAAACATGGCTAAAGTTGTAGAAGGCCATCGCAGGTAGTGCTCTGAAGATAGATTGGTTCTTAATATGTTCAGAAAGGTTGTCTTGCATTTATTAAATGATTCCAGCCCTTTGTCCCTCAGATGAGATGAATAATTTTGGAAATGTTTGAATAAAGCATTTTTATATCTCTACCATCAACAGGACAATAGTTTGTTTATTTCTTGATGCAAAATTATTGCCAAACTTTTTCTTTCTATTTTTTTAACCACTTTTTTATTAGATTCAGGAATCTGATGTTGTTTGTGTTTCAATGATTGCAACATGAACTAAGGCATTTTACAACTACCCTTTTTGAGAGTGCTTTTTTTGATGTTTCTCATATAAGTGATAGTAGTTCTAGTGTATTTTGTTTTTCTGCATGGCTAAAACTATTTGTCATAATGTGTAATAATTGTAGTGTTGATTGCTCCTTCAGATTTCTGGGGTTCAAGCGGACAATTTTATTGGACAGAAGGCTTTTAGTTGATCTGATAGATCAGTACAATGGTGGATCTCTTAATTGGGATGAGTTCTCAGCTGCTGTGAAGGAAACTCATGAAAGTCGCAAGGGGCAACCAACAAAAAGGTTGGTGACCCCAGACAGACCTAAAGAAGAGGATTACTTTTATGCCAACCCAGAAGAATGCTTGCAACCATCATATGGTCAACTAAGTAGCACGTGATCTTTCTGTCTGGGGACTGTGACGATTATCAGTGTTTTTTTGTTAGAGTGCTAGCTATCACACCTGAGACCAAAAGGTAGTTTCTCTACAGGAGGATGGATGATGACAATGATGGTTTTTCTTTCGAGGAGGCAGCTGTGGAGATGACTGGGGACTCAAAAACTTGAAGAAAGCCTGGGAGGATCTTGTGAAGCAGCTGGAGGACACCAAGATTATTAGTATATGCAAATAATCAGAATCATGTATAGAAGAGCTGCCCTGCCATTATAGGGTGATATCAGATCAAGAATGGGTTGTTGTACACGAGGGATGCAAGTATAGATTTGGATTACTGAGACTGGATTTGTGGAAGGTTAATTCTTCGCCCTCCTGTCTTGAATTTTTTTGTTTCTTTAAATCACTCACAATCTAGTTAGCTAGCATATATCAATCACATTCTAGAATTCAATCTTGTCACACCCTACACAGACCAATGTTTTTGTTTCTAGTATGGCCCCATCAATGCAGGGAATGGTTGAAAGGCATTGAATATTATCTTTTACTACACGTATCTTGTAAATTAAATGGTGCGGTTCTTGACATTTTTGGTTGAGTAACTTGGTGTTGCCTTCCAGTTGGGATAGTATGGTCAGTCCTTATCAGCGAGGCTATTTGTCACTGTTGCTTGATCCGTTACTGCGGTTAGCGAACTTTGGTCCGTTCCTTAAGTGGATAGCCCGATTAAATTTTGCATTTGATATTGACAACCCAACCTATGAAGCCTAGCCTATTATTAAACATGTTCCCTATAGCATTCCCATTTAGTATGATCCATTTGTGTGGATTATTTGAGTTTGAGTTGCAATTTAGAAATCAGAATTTACTACGATATTGGACATATTGTCTGCTTTCTGTGTGGATATAATGCAAACTATATGGTATAAGCAAATTAGTTTTAGTAGTGCAAAAATATTCAAGAAGCTTTTGTTTATATCATAGGATTGCAATTGCCTGTCTTCCTTTTGTAGGATTAGTTGGCATGTCATTGTTTTTGTACCAGCAAATGTTGTCGTGGGCTTGGGTTCAGCCATCTCAATACCATATCTTGTGGTTTTTGTTAGTTATTTAGTACTACCTGGTTCTGTTTATTTCGGTTCAGCCTTGGATAAGCAGACAATTGGGAAGGGCTTGGGTATTGAGAATAACGCATCAAGAAGATGCTTTGTGAAAGAAAGAGTGACAAAGATTTTGACCAACACAAAGGCAAAGAAAAAGAGTAAGAGCAAGAGACAGGTAGGACTCCAAACAGGCAATTGATATTTGATAATAGTTTGGTAGCAACTGGTTCCTAGTCCAAAAGCATAGCGAACAGCGATTGGATAAGACGTGAGAGGATAACATTTGTCATCCGCTGTGTTTTTCGGCTTTAGAATAGCTACAAAAAGCCAAAGAAGTTTGTAAGCAAGCATCGCTGTGTTTTAAAAAATGAAGTAAACGATGGAGAAGAAAAAGGTCTGGAAGTTGATATTCATAGAGGCAGAGGCAGAGGCAGAGGCAGGAACAGCAGGTTGTTTTTGGAGCAAGGGAAAATTCACAGATTAAAAAAGGTAGTGGCTTTGGCCTTCCATGCACCATGCTTCTACTCTTGTTCGTTTTTTCATCCTCTTGCATGATCCAATAATCCACCCTAAACCCCTACCCTAAGCACTAATAGCTTTCAACTTTGTATTCAAAGCGATGATCCAGTCAAAGCAAAAGAGTAATAAATGCCGGAACACAACAAACAAACTAGCAACGATAATATTTTGTTATCAAAGGAGGACGGCTTGGCCTACAACGATCGATTGTGACGTTTGGTAATACTACACTATGCTATACTAGCTTTCTCACCTAACTTCCCATTTTCATATCTAATTGAGCTTACTTTAAACTTTAATGTTGGACTGTTGTGACATGACAGTGCAAAAGCTCCAAGAAACATCCTGTCACCGACACTGCATCATTTACATCAGTCTCTCGGTTAGTCCAATGTGCTGTGTCTGTCGTGTTGCTCTATACCCTAGCCCTAATCCTGATCGCTTCAAATTTCCTATTTATTTATTTTTCTAAACTGGGTATTCTCCTTTTATAACACACCTTGGTATCCCAACACGTATACACAACTACTGCAACCAAAACGACACCGAAACGAATTAAAATGCAATGAATAAGGAAAAATAAATTACATCAAAGATTTTTTTTTAAAAATAATAAAAAAAAATTCCCACGTAAAGAGTGATAAAATCTTCCGACAGATACTGAAAGTTGCAGACAGGGTGGCATTTAATTTATGTGAAGGTAACAACATTTCTTGATGTTCCAACAGCAGAGCTGAATCTCAGAAAAACATGTTGACAAATAATGAAGGAAAAGGGAAGAAACTTTGAGATGATGAAGGAAGCCTTCAATGAAAAGCAGCTTCTCAACATCCATATATATAGTAAATTACACAAATGAATAGATAAATAATCACATATTTGTTTGCTGGGAATTCTATGCATCCCTACAAAACCTGAAAGCTTTCAACTAGATGTACATGGGATCTTTGTCTTCCACTAGCTAGTTTATTAACTAGGATGAGTGCATAACCCTCGGGCTAGGGCAGGCTACTCCAAAAAATGAATTAATTTAATCAAAAATGAATATCCTGAAAAATCGTCACGCTGGCCTTTTTCATGTCTTCAGCTTCTTTAGGGGTTGATCAGAATCCTCACCGCATCCAACTCTAGAACGTGTCGTCCCCTGATTTGCAGTGGGAGCCTCCCTATCCTGGAGCACCATAAATACCGCAGAATTAGGTTGTATTCCTTGGTTTTACAAGATAAAAATTAAATAAGATGCTAACAGTTATTGTGAATTCCTAAATGATTAAACAACTAGAACAATGCAACGGCAAGTTGCAATGCCAAACAACCTTAAGTGTGGATGCTGAAGCAGTAGGCCTACTACTGGATCGCTTCCCAAGCTCAATTTGCACTGAGATGCTGGCATGTGACAAATCCACTCCAGAAGTCTGCAGTGCTTGTGTTAGAGTATTCAACAACCTGTCAAACACCATGATCAATTAATAAATCATGTATTCCTTAAAGATGGACTGCAAAAGTGGCTGTCTAATTATAACTGCTTCTTCCATAAAAATAAACTAGACTGCTATTCTTCACAAAGCTAAGTGAGATAATCTCACCAGCTGAACCTTTCCAGTCATTTTCTCCTCTCTTGGTCAGGGCAAAGATTCACACCAATCAATCTCCCTAGTCTACCATAAAATTAAGGGAGACGCCCTGGCGGTTCCTCCTTAAAAATAAGTTTGAGATCTTGAATTTGAGTCTAGGCACTAGGCTGAGGTGGATAAAGGGGTGGGATACAGTTATCTTGTAGTTTAACCCATTATATATTTACAAAATAACGGCAGAAGGAGAGTCAAGAAAAAATGTTCATCCTGCATTCAGAAAAGTAGGCAAAGGGAGAAAAAGAATGCATAAATGGGAACTTGATACAAAAGCAAGCCTCAATGTTATGCTCATAACACCTAGAGTTGTCAAAACAAAGCATATTAACTTCAAAATTATCTGAAACAGATGCTGTAATAGTGCTTGTCAAACAGGGACAAATCAATACCATGCAACCATCTAGATAAGAGCATTGCAACTACTCATGTATTCTTTAACACTACATAGAAATGATAACAGCGATTCAGTCACGCTTTCCCTGACCTATATTCTTGTAGAAAGAATGCAGAGCAGCTAAACAGGTACTAGACAGTTAAAACCCAAGAACAAGATGAAGAAATGATAAGTCCAATCAACCAGCTACTAAGAAACATGACCCCCACTTTGAAGAGAGTGGACAATTTGTCAAGAGCATACTGACGCCTGAAAGATCAGGGAGGAAGGGGTTGGTCTGAATAGGTGCTAAATGTGGTCATTTCGGTTGAGGATCTCCATTCTGTGTGTATTGACACTCATGGTACAAGATATTATGATATTTTCAAATCATTTTAAATAAAAATGTATAAAAGAATCAGAGTTCATAAAAAAACATGCAGAAATCAAAGCAGTTAGAAAACTATTAAATTATTTATCATATAAAAAATGAAAAATAAAAACTCACCCTTGCGAATATACACTTGAGATGCTAATTGTTCCACCTTCAATTGTCAGCTCTTGTTCTTTCAGCTTTTCACTAGGAAGAGCACCATCAGTAGTAAAGGATCCACTATGACATGCTATAGACTGAGGCTGAGATGCACAGTTTGCTACATCAGAAGGCAGTCTTGGTACAAGTTGAGCTGCTGCACCAGTACTCTGGGCAGAGGCAAAGAAGTTTGGCTGTAGTGAAACAGGGAAGGGCATTGTCTTATTCATCATTCCAGGAGAAAGGTCTATCGCTCTGAAGGTAGTAGCTGTGCTCATATCAGATTCTATTGGGTTGTGTGCACTTCCAGGAATGGTTGGAGCAACAGTGATGTTTTTCTCATCAAACTTTGCAGAAAAAACTAAGGCAGGAGCGGACACACCATTTATGGCTCGAGATTGATCAGCATAATTTTCTGTGGGCCTGTGGTTGTTTCTCTGTTTCAGACAAGGTTGATGATCAGTCGTTGAAAATTTGTTTACATTCAAAAATCGTAATCACCAAAAAAAAAAAATCATCATCTGATGTGCAATACTTGATCAAAAGAGCCAAGTATAGAATCTACCCATGGCATCAATTTTGATGGTTCATGGCTCCATCCTTGATATGTTCCCTCATACTTATGTACTTTTTCCTGTAAAAACTGAATGTACTCGATAACCTACGAGAAGATTGAACAGACTATTATTCAAAATTTTGAAAACTGTAGATGGAGAAAGAATAGATCATAACTATCAGAAGAAATCTATGTACCTCTAATAAAAATGAGGCCTTATCTCTCTTTTGGTCACTATGAGGAATGAGATCTCTTAGCATCTGAAATCTGCAAAAGAATGGATAGATTTTAGCATCTAATGATGATTCTGCATCACAACATTTCCATTTTTCAGTTACTCAACAGCAATTAACTTCCAATTTCACTTTGCCAAAGGCTTTCAAATGATCAAAATTCATAACATATCCACAAATCCACAAGAAATTTCCCCTTTACATAATATCAGAACTAATATGTGAAACAATTGAAGAATTTTTCTTGAAGCATAGCTTCGTTGTTCAGTGCATTCTAAAGGAAAGAAAAAAAGAAAAAGAACCTGCACATGGTAAATTTACTATTTATAGAATCTAGAACTTTCTCAAGAGGTCTTCATCTGACGGTAAGAGTAACCAAAAGGGTTCAGTACTCTTCAATTTTTTTTAAAAGGGTTTTCCTGTGAGAGTCAGGGAATAGATTCCACATGAAATCAAGTAATAGTACTTAATTTTACTGGCCTGTCATTAATTTTACTCCTTCTCCGCTGCTCAGTAGCAGAATGTTTCGACCTTGGTGTGTTGGCCTTCTGATCAGGTGCACTCTTTCCATCCACTTTTACTCTCAATTCTCCTGCAGAAAGAAGCAAAACTATTAGGCCAACGAAATTCTTCAATAATTCTAGTAACACCCTAAAAAATAACCGCCCCAAATCCTAAAATGCGTAACAAACCAATACATATTTAGGTTCACTTGTATTTACACTAATATACAGCATATATAGTGTAGTGTAACCCAAGCAAAATGATTACCTTTACTATGGGTAGTAGTAGAACTCTCTTTCTTGAGAACAAAATCTTCATCTTCTTCAAAATCATCATCCTGTGCGCTACCCTTTGCTGATTTTATCATTTCCATGAAGCTTTGGGATTTCTGCTTTGATGATGGCCTGTTAACGAGATCCCCATGATACCCCTTAGTTAGCTTTTAACCAGAAAAAAAATTAAAAAAAAAAAACCAAAAATAAGAGAGCCATAAAAGAAAAGAAAACAGAAAGTGACTGACTGAGAAGAAGAGAGAGAGCTGAAACTGTTGCGATGGTTGTTGGTTGACGACTGCGACGCCCTCTCCAACGACGACGTGGCCCACTGACCGACCTTTCCCGCCGCTTCTGTCAAAAGTAGCCGCCAAAATTAGATTCAGTTAAACGACCATAACAGCTTTCTATGCCGAATGGGCTGGGCTGCATAAAGCTATAGGACATTAGCCCTAGTCCATATTGATATAGCAGCAGCCTTTGTTAGTGGAATAAATTATTTTATCCCATAGCATGCAAAAAATTTATCTGATAATATTATTATCACATTTTTATTTGTAAATTTAGTTTAACAATATTAGTATTATCTTTCCTTATAAAAAATAATTTACAATCGACTTATTTGAATGAAGTATGATTGCATCTTAAATTGATAAATTAACTTAAAACTTTGTCTAATGGCTGCCATCCTCTAATAGAGAATTATAAGATTTAAGGCTCAAATATCCACCCTCCTTTGGCCTTACTCAACCATGCCAAGGAAAAAAACGAATCACCGTTCAGGCCTCTTTGTTTGATTGATGATAATAAGGACTTCAAAGTTTGTTATAGTATTGAGTTTTTAATGTCGAAAAGAAAACAAAATTATAAAAGATGACAATGAAATATTAAAAAAAAAGAAAATAATAAGTGAGAGTTTTAAGTTTTTAACTAGTACGTACCCACAAGAAAAAAGCCCTTAACTAGTTTCAATGTATTGATGATGCTAATAAGAATGTGGAAGGCTGTAAAAGGCATAATAGAAACAGGCTGCATTCGTGGATTGACTTTAAATTAAAAAACATGTCCTAGGGGTTGCATTCCGGCGTCCAAAGAGAGTTAGCAAGCAAGTTGGTACAGTCATAGATAGTTATTTATCCAGAACTGTAATTAGTATAAGCACTATTATTTATTACTGCTAACGAGTCATGGCTGATCCAGTTTTTCTGCCAACCTAACTTACACTACCAGGAAACAAGGCAAACTACTCCGAGTCAGAGGGTACTTTGCTGCTCCGTCCTGACTCCTGACGACTCTCTTGACTAGTTACCAAATTATCTTCAGTGCACTTGATTTTAATTGTATTTTGAAATCCATGCATAAATTCATCAATAGACAATAATTAGCTACATCGATCTGCGCAGCTTGTATGCTACGAAAACCCCACTACTCACCAACCTGAAATCATAGCGATTGACCTCTGCATGCGCATGCAAATTAAATGGAAAACAAATTTAACGGTAGATATAGCATGAGGGTTTATGATTCCTGCAGTTCCAAATTGCAAGATATTTCTGGCAGCAACAATACTCGTTGCACATATCATCAACATTTACATTCCTGAAATCTACTCATAGATGTTAATAATGGTGATAATAAATGCATTAGGTTATTACTGATCCGAAAGTGAGTAAGGGCTAATGCCAAGCAGGAAGTAGATCCAAGCATAGGTTTGTCATGCATGACTGTTTCAAAATGAGATTCTAGTATTAGACAAGTGTGTTGCAGACAGTAAGAAAACTCGTACCTCTTACAACGGGTGTTTCTCCGGCATTCTCCTTCCCTGTCTTTCCCTTCTTTCCTGCAGATTCTTCCCACAAAGTGAAACCACTCCCTGCGTAAGAACTGCAGTTGGAGTTTTCGTCATTTCTCTCGGTATTACTCCCTTGAGCTACATTATATATAGCCCCCTCCGCTTTTGGAACCCTAGGATTAAAATAGGAAATGTGGCTTATACTGTAAGTTCCAATTCCACCAGGGAGAATGTGTTCCACAGAAGGAGGTGGTGCCGGCGGTGGCGGCTTTTCAGCAGTTGCTACCTCCACTGGTGTTTCCTCCTTGGCACTTGTCTTCCCTAGGCGTTCCAGTTGTAGGAAATCGTGAGTTTTCAGGTACCCGCCTGCTTATTCGACATGACCAAACAAAGCAAAGGTAGATACGTATGAGAGACCATTGCAGTGTAGCATAAATTATACATACGACCATAATGCAATATTTGGTACATAAACTAGTAACTAATCAGCCGCTGGCAAACTCCAAATTGGCAAATTGAAAAAGATAATTGTAGTTGACAATTCTCCCTTTTCTATTTCGCTTTTTGTTTTGTTTCCTTATCATGGCTTCTCTAAGATTATAACATGCAAATCACACCAAAACAACAATATGATTCGTTTATGCTGCTGAGTGCTGATGGCGTATGTGATGGAAAAAAAAAGGAAAATTATAGGAGTCAAAGCAAGTGCAAAAAGTTAAATTAACCAAATTATACTGGCAACACGTTATTATGTTTATGTCATTCTCGACAAGCAAACAAACAAGACTTGAAATTCTTAATTTTTTTTTTCTCTTGTGAGCTGAATAATGAATAGTGTTAAAAATTCATGCCTAAAAAAAAGTAACACATAATAAAGTAATAATAATAATAATAATAATAATAATAATAATAATTAGAATTAAATCTTCTTCATTTCGTAGTCTTCTAGAAGTGGCATTCCACAAATAAATTAAGTACTTAAAGAATTGGAAAAGCGGGTTCAAATACAGCTAAAACCAGCTCAATTATAAATCTTGACCCAATCCATCTCCATCAATTTCACGTGAAAGTCATTCTCATGAAAACGGTTAGGGTTGGTGTTGAATTATAAGAAGCAAAATTTCCATTAATCATTTAATAATAATATGTATGTACTTATTAATTAAAAGCGGCAATTATTTTAGAGAAGAAATTTTTTATTTCTTGGCTTGGGTCTTACATATTAAATATCACGGGCGTAAGGGGAAGGAAAGAAGGAAATGGAAGAAAGAAGCGCGCGTGCATGTGTGCAGTACAGGGGAAATGAGGTGGTGATGTGAATCATGTGACTTGTCAAATCATGTCCATCTCCAACCATGGGCCCCTTCCCCCTTTCCCTTCAATCCCCATGCTGCTCCCTCTGCTAAGCTAATTTCCTCCTCCGCTATTGCTAACTACTAAATGCTAATCCCCTCCTTTTTTGAGGATTTTCTCATCTCTCACCCTATTTTCTTTCCCTTTTATTTTTTTTAATCTTTTCCTACTATTTAATTTCTTGGATGGGCCCATCCAACCTTTCTATTGGCCCATGATCCATTCATTCGCAGAAAATGCAGTCACGTGCGCTACTTCAAATCGTGATCCCTAATAAAACTATAAGGATTTTTCTTTATTTATTTTCTCTCTCTCTCTCTCACACTCAACGTCATGTAATGTAGCATAATGGAATAATAATTTATAAAAAAAGAAAAAGAAATGAAAATTTAGACTAGAAAAAACAAACAAATAGTAAAAAGGTTTTGTATTTTTTTTTTTTGGATCTTAAAAATAAGAAAGAAAGAATTACCATGAGAAGGTGGCCTGGGATCTTGTTGGACGCTTGGATGACTGTACAGTGACAGAAAGTCATGCGTTGATTTCCTTCCTGTTCAAATTTTTAACCAAAAGTATTCACTCCTTAATATAAACTTGTGTAAATCACAGTTTCTTCCAAATTTTAATTCTCAACAAACAAAACAAAATATTTCCATACGCATCTTGTTCTTTTTCCTTCTCGTAAATCATTTTGCAAAAAGAAAATTAAAGCGACGTAAAACAATCGAATTACCTTCAGCTCCGAAAGGACGGGATTGAGGGAGCTCCATCTACAGCTTCAGATTTTTTTTCCCTTTTTTGCAGGGAAACTTTGGATCAGAAAATATATTACGTTATATAATTTTTGACGAGCGGAATTCAAAATTCTATGGCAATTCAATGAATTCGCAGAGCTTGAGCTGTCCGATTGCTTTATCAGATCCGTTTCACCTCGAGAAAGTAAATTTCGTCGGTAAAAAACTAGGCCTCCACCTGAGATCGGAGGCGCATTTACTTGACGCTTTCAAAACATGAAAGCTTTCCAAGCAATTGAATTCAGATTCCAAAATTCTGAACCGTAATTAACTTGGACGCTCGAAAAGAAAACTTTCTCGACTTTTTTCTTTCGTTTTCCTTGAAAAAATTCGACAATTTCCAGCTCCGAGAGATCTTCTCCACTTGTTCAACTGACCGAGTCAGAATTATATTTTTTTGTCACCGAATCTGCCACCAGAAAACATCACAATTTCAAATAAGAAAAAAGAAAAAGAAAACGATGCTTATACAAAATTCAGCACCTTCAAAGTTAAATGAAATTGAATTATGCATAATTCAAATCAAATATCGCAAAACTAATTCAAAGAACAATCCAAAGAAGAAACTTTTCCAAAAAATAAAACAAAGAAGAAAGAGTACGCACCTGCTTTGATCTGAATTGAAACGATTTTAACGTGAATTTCAGCGACGGAATGATTAAACCAACGAAAACCTGAATTCTAAACACTGAAGTAAACTCGTAAAGTAAACACGTAATAATGCAGCTACTGAGTATCTCCTTCGAAATTCGACCACCAGACCGAACCACGAAAAAAAAAAACTCTCTTTTTCTTTTATACTCTTTTCCTTTTATTTCCCTTACGTTGTAGAGAAGAAGCAGTTTGGCGAAAGACGAGGCTTTAGGTCGGAGAAAATGAACTCCTTTCTTTCTCTTTCTCTTTCTCTCTAGTTTTCTTAAGCGTTCGCTGGCTTCAAAGATCATTTTATACACTTTCTTTCTTTCTTTTATTTTCATTTCTTCAAAAAAAGACTGGTTTCGGTAACGGCGTTGAGGTCACGACGTTGCGGCCGGGTTGACGACGTTATTGCTAAGGCTGACGGCTTCGTTTGATGGTTTCTTATGTTTTTTTAATCTTGAAGTGCAAATTTGGGTGTGGCAGTCTATGGATCACGGAACTCAATGATTTTAATTTTGGAGTTTTTTTTTGCAAACAAAAAAAAAAAAATAAGGAAAGATATATATTTTAATGTATTTGGCGATCCCGATTAATATTTTACTGCTTGTCTATTTGTCTAGCCGAAAACGGAACATGGCTAAAAAAAGTGGCTAAATTCGAGTAGTTTAACAACAGCTTAATTAGGGTTCTTTTTACCTGTCACCTCACGCCATCTGTTTTTGTCTAATCTCCCCTCCGTTGAACTGTGAGACCTCAAACCACTTACTGGTATTTCAAACTAAAGAACTGAAGGTTTCTCAATTTCCATTGAAAATGCTTCTCACTGTATATAGTAATTTTAAACACGACACGTTAATATGATATAAAAAAAATACATAATGAAATGAGTTTAGGTTTAGCTTTAATATATTTCGTATCAAATCGTATTTAACATATTTAAAACATAAAAATTTCGTATCTTAACATATCAAACACGAGTAACATATTTAATTAATTGTGTTAATTATATTATCACGTTTAAATGTATATACGTGTTTAATCATATTTAAACATGTATACATGACACATTTATCAACTTATTAAAAATTAATAATCAAAAACTATTTTAACCTTAAAGAATTTTAAACAATTATTTTAGTAGGTTTTTAAAATTTTATAAAGATAATAATGTAATTATACCATACCCAAATCCTAATTTTGAACTTTTGTTTTGTTATATTTGATGTTATTATTATTTTATTCTGTTATTATTTTTATAATTAATATTTTAAATTTAAATAATAAAGTTATATTTAATCATAAATATTTTTATTTAAATGTGTTAATCGTATTATTAATCGTGTCGTGTCGTGTCGTGTCATGTTACGTGGTTATTAAACGTATATATGTCTATATTTCAGATTTAAGATACGAATATTATTCGTGTCGTATTTGTATTTAACCTTAACATGTTTATTGTCTAATCATATCTGACACGTTTAAAATATGAAAACACAAATTATCATATCTATTTCTCACATTTTATTATATTTGATTAGTAAGCAACTAAGATACTCAACAAAAAATTACTTAGTGCATGTTTGGCCTAACTTTTTTTCAGCTTATCTACCTCTTAAAAATAAAAGCCAAACCAAATATGATTTTTTGATAAGCTCTTATAAAAAAGTAGCTTTTTTTTTAAGAATAAAATTTTTAGAAAAAGAGCTTAAAAAAAAGCTCTAGAGAGGAGCTTTTTCTTTTCTTTTTTTAAAAACACATTACTTTTCAAAAAATACCCATTTCTCAATTAATCTCCCTCTCTTCTCCTTCTCTCTACAAATTACCATTCTTCAACGTAAATCACGATTTTCCTCTTCTCTACCTATCGCTACAAAAACTAATAAAAAAACAGAAGACCTAACAATATAATATCAAAATCTAGAATTTTTTTGTTCTTACAAGGATTAAGAGAAAAAAAAATCTAAAATTCAAAACTGCATTTAAATACTATTTAAAATTTTTCTCTCTTTTTCAACAAAAAGGATTGTAATATTAAATACATCGTTTCCTCTTTACTCTTCTTTTTTTAGAATTGAAACATTATGGTCCGATTGCTTGTTAGATCAATAAAAATCTAATACTATTGTTACTATACAAGTTTGAAAATTATTCTTTTTTTATTAATTTTTTCGATTTTAACATATAAAATTATATACAAACTTGAAGCATTACATTATAACTTATTAGGTGATTGAAGATAATATGAATACCCTTTACGGTAATTTTAACCGAAATTAGAACTTATATAATTTATTTTGTTAAACATTTTATCAAACAGTTTTAATTTAATTTTAAAAGCTATTATTTTTTATAAGAGCTTAATAATAGCTTTTAAGTTAAAAAAAAGTTAGGCCAAACAGACTCTTAATAATCAACGAAAATAGATCTACAAACTTGAAAATTGTTTTTTTTACAAAAATGAAAAATTATTTCAAAGTAATCAATGTACCTATCAAGTTATTCTAGGGATGTAATTGAGTTATTATTGTATGGATAATCACTTGTATCCAACTCGATAATAAAAGTTTAGGGTATTTTATATTCAGTTATAGGACAGATTAAGCTAAAGTTTAAGATCCAACGTGGATTCGGATAAGTTTCTGGTATCATCTTTAGGATACTTTAAACTCAAACCTAATTATATATAATGTTAAAAAAAATTTAAAATTTATGAGATTTGAACATTTTATCCTCCATAAGTTAACATAATTTTTACCATTTTATGATTTTTACCATCTCAACGAACTACCATTTTATGTAAAATTTTATTACTAGTAGAGATTGAATTAATAGGAAGATGGGAAACATTCAAAGTCCTTATTAATTTTGTCAACTTAAACACGTATTTAATGGATTCAGATAATGAATGGATAGTTCTTTATTATTAAGATTCGATTTTGGATAATGTTTTGTAATTTTATACGAGTTTTAATAGAATTTGGATATTTTAATAGCTAAACAGTTTCAAATTAAATACTTTAAAAATAGTAAGTATCGTACCCATCTATATTTCTAAGTTACCCGTCTCTTCAAGCTTGAGGAGTCATAGCTTAAAATATTATTATAATTAATAAATAATTACTTTATATTTAATTTTAATTCAAATATATATTTAAAATTATTAAAATATGTTAATAATAAATATTACTATTAATAAAAATATTTTAATAATTGTGTCAGTATTACTATTTTAACAAGAATGCAATTTTATAAGAGAACAACCAAATAACAAAAAAAAAAATTTTTCACAATCATTCAGACAACAAAAAATATCAAATTTTCAGAAAAATGTCAAAAAATTTTTAAAAAATTATTTTTTGAAATTGCATTTTCGCAAAACAAACATAGCCGAAGAGCAATTTTGTTTTTGTTAGTATCTAATAATAATTGAATACAAATGGTTTTGAAGTATAAGAAATTCTAATTCAGCACTTATCGGTTTGATTGATAGAGTGCATGTATCTCTTTTTCAAAGAGTTAGTCTCTAAGTTTTTTTTTTTTTCCAAAAATCATATCTTAGAAAAAATAATTATTTTTTTGTTTTGAACTTAAAATGAAAAGAGGAATAAATAGTCATAACTTTTTTGTTTTGGTACGTGTGAAAGTATTAAAGATTTACTATTAAGAAGTTCAACTTTTTCAAAATATAAATTATATTGTTAGAAATAATAAAATGTATAATTATAGAAGAAATTGTGCTGTAATACATTGCATGCAACAATTGAGACTCTTTGGCCCAATTCTACAGTTGATTGTGGTCAAGAAGAAGCCGAATTAGAGCAACAGATGTTACCTTTATTGAGCGTACGAACTCTTATACACTGGCAAAAGAGGGAAGATTGCGCATTGTTTTTTTCTTCACTGTTGGAGCTTTTGGTTTTATTCTCACAATATGACACGTCACATTTTCCGTAGAAAACATCACGTCAGGTAGTGGTAATATTGCCATTTACACTTTGGCAAACACCTCAGCCGTGGATAGCCATAGAGCTGCCATTAAAACGCCATCAGAGCCGTGGTGGACCCCGTTCAACGGCTTCTTTATGATCCCGTCATTTACATATCTTGTTTTAACTCTAGGTTGAAACAAGCTGTGAGTCACGTGAGGGGGTGAACCTTTCAGGTTGACTTAAGCACACTTACCCGTTGACAGGGGGAGGAAGATAATGCTAAAGAAGCAGGGGAAGAGGGTTAAGAGGTGATGATTAGGGGCACAGATCCCGATTACGTAAAGTTAATAAAATACTAACTGCTCTTGAAGTTGAACAACTTGTGTTTTGGATGAGAGGATGTTGGTAGTCAAGGAGGAAATGTCACGTGCTGCGCCTCATGTCTCTTCATCTTCTTCTTCTTCTTCTCCCTTTGGGCCTTTCTTTTCTCTGTGCCGGGAAACGCGGGACTTTATTTTCGAGGCATGGCCCCCCATGTGCTTTTCTTAGATTCTCTCCCTGCTTCACTATTACTATTGCTACTAGTTTTAATCTTCCCATTTTCTTTTACCAATATGTGTTACATTGTTCTTCTTTTGTTTTCACAAGTTGCTTCTCCCTTGGAATTTCTGAGGAGAAAATTTAAGACCATGGTTTCAATTTATGAGGACATAAGATTTATCATCCCATCATTGTCAACTTCATGTTTGTAGAATTTTTTTTTTTACATTATTATATATAATTTTGGACTACACAATTCGGATCCAAAATTTTTGACCCCTTGAGGTGTCTTGGGGATATTTTTACGATTGCAGATGTGCGTCATCCTTTCTTTCTTTTTGTTTAACACGGTCGAAAGGAAGAAAACAAAAAGAACTTACTATATATCATGCTATTTTCATGTTAACATAAAATGTGATGGCATTTGTTTTATTCATCAATTTATCTTTTCCGTAGATTAATAATAGGCCAACACAAAATAATGTCATTATTCATATTCTTATCTTTGACATATAAAAATATATCATATCTCATAATTTACCAAGATTAATCTTTATTCTTTTTTAATTAACGTGAAACAAAATCAATACAATTTTATCGCATAATTTCTAAGATTTTGAAAAACAAAAAAAAGATCATATTAAGTCCTTGTTACGCTATGAAGACAAATTCTTTAGATTCTATTGCTTAGGAATGGAAAAAGCTTTTATTTCTTGCAGTCAAAAGGACTAATTCCTCCAAGTGCTTTTTTTTTTTTCTTTTGATGAGCGTTAAATTACATTGCCGATATAAATCATTATTACATCCAATATAAGAAGTAAATTAACAATCCAACAGAAAGTTTATTTGGATTAAACAGGGTACAAAGCCAAGATTTCAACTTCTGGGGAGATAAAAATAATCTATATAAATATATAATATAATTACAACGATGAGTAAAAAATCTAAGTAGAACCCCATTGATAAATAGATATGGTAAAAAGTAGATGCCAAATTAAAATAAAATAGTAAGTGTGACTAATAATATTACGAAATATGAAATGAATGTTAAAAAAACAAAGTGAGCTAAGGGGAAAGGGTTACTTGTTTAAGCCCCCGACAATCATGGCGAGCATTCACACGGTATAGATACAATGGAACAGCTTGGCGTGACTATATAGAGATATATATATATATCTTTCAATCACACAATCTTGTTATATTTTAAATTAATTAGTACAACATGGCTCTTCTTTCATACCTTTTTATACCGTGTTTCCCTTTATTCTACTCTCTTCACACCTAAATTTCCACTTATGGATCCACTAATTCTCTACCCTTTTTTTAAGTTTTAAACTTCAAACCCCTCTGCCAATTCTCAGAAACTTCCTATCCATGCGTACATCCCTCAATTTTTCTTTTCTTTTCTCATTTTTCCCCTCTAAACAAACACTAATTTCTTCCTTTTTGACATCATATATACATATGAGGTAACATGGGGAACCAAACCAGCTCTACTTTGTTTAAGCCAGTAATAACCTTTTTCGTTTTGTGTGTGTGTGTGTCAAAATATCCCCAAGGACAATCCAACACCTTCTCCTACCTCCTTCCTGCGTCAACGCCAAAGATAAAGGGATTAAAAAAAAGGGAAAACATGTTCTAATTGTAATTTCGATAAAGAATATTATTATATATGACTGATTTCTAATTTGTGTCTTGAAATGAATTATAGTATAAAATTGAGTGACACAATCCTTACTTATAATGGATGTAGAAATCTTAATGTATATAGTTTAAAGTTAGGATAATGACTGAACAACACTTCAACCAAATAGATAATTTGGATTTGAGTCCAGACACTAGTTGAATGCATGCTTTGGTAAAGAATTATGACTCAATAGGAGAAGGGATTATTCCAAGAGCATCCTCAAAAATGTTTTTATTTTTGTATTTCAATGGTTGCGTATACACACCATTATTGAGATTAATGGAATTTACATGTGAACTAAAGTGTAGGAAATAAAACTTTAACATGAATTGCACATTAAAAATAATAATTAGATGTTCAATTATTTCAAAATTACTTTACGTACACTTATGGAAGATTATTTAGATTTTATACGTAATCAATAGGCTATAGACTTGTGTTTTCAGATTAGCATCGTTGAAAGTTAGTGCAATATATATCCATCAAAGACTAAGTTTATATGTATAGGGAGATGCATTAATTAAACGTTAAACCTGAAATTCAATCATGGAAAGGAAGCGCAAAAAAGAGTCAAACTAGAGTTGTTCAGTGTTTGAGTTTGTAATAAGAAATCAAGGACTTGCTTAATTGAACCAAGTAGACAGCACAGCAGCAAAGTCGTGGATCTATCCACTTATAGACTTTGAAATTTCAATACACTGCTGGTAAGACCTACATTCTTCCTCTCTTGGGACCAGTCGTCATGCTGTCATTTCTTCTTTGGCGTGATTCATGCAAGCAAAGAAAAACACGTGGCCGGTGTTTAAGGTGTTCAGAATTCAAGGAATGAGGTTAATGTAAGCTGGAGAAACTACATGAGAAATCCTAGTGAAACAAATACCATGGATTAATCAAAACCCAAAACAGCAAAACTTCAAAACCACACTTAAAAGGTCTCTTTTGAAAATCATCATCCTTTGCTCCAAGTTTTCCTCAATCATTAAGGAAAAAGTAGTTCATCAAAACCATTTAATTTATACAAACTATTTGTCCAAGTAATTATAAAATAAATCTACATGTCTATAAAAATATTGAGATATTTCTGTGTGAGAAAATATTAAATTAAATATGACATTACAGCAAGTTCTATCTCATTTCGAGATAAATTTATTAGGTATGATCAGTCTCTTAGACACATAGATAATAAAAAATGATTATTTATATCAATTGATTCTAAGTTGAATGTTGATGACATAAAGGATAAAAACAAAGATAATAGTGAAATTTAGAGATCATAATGGAGTAAATAAATATGCGGCTGCAATCAGATGATTAAGATAAAAGATATTAAAGGAGAAATGAAACCCCACAAGCAATGCAACTGTACTGAGGAGTCGTTAGTACGTCTAATGCTGTCATATCTTTAATAAGATTTGCGTGCTCGTCGCCATTCCATTGGTTGTTGTTCTTTTCACTTTCATTATCGTCTTGGACATGTCATTATCTTTGCTACCATTTTTCTTTTCCCTCCTTCACTTTCTAGTGAATTTCAATTCATCACATGACTGATTTTGATGGATTACCATGCAGTAGCCAGAAAACAGAAACAAAGGAAATAAAGTAATTGAATCGACAAATTAAGCACATTTGGTCTTTCTTTGTGGTACCAAAATTTGTAGAAAAATGTCACCCATTAATAATTCAGATATGTGCATTCACTACTTCATTTTAGTCAAGCAAGCCCAGCCAAGTATATGCTCAATTTCTATTATCCTCAAATTTAAATTAATTACATGCTAAACATTAGGTGGAGTTTGAAGTTTGCTAAATGTTCTCAAATAAAAATGGCTTAACAAAAAATTAAAATTATATATCAATAAAATCATAAACACCATGGATATAAATTGTGCAGATAAATCTTCAAATAATTCTAATAATTTTTTATATATATTTCTGGACACATAAATATATAAGAAGTATTTTACTTATTATCGATTATTGTAAAATTTTATACTCTTTTAAAATTTAATATGATATTAGAACAAACACGGTCTCAATTATTGTTCCTTTCATGATAGGTTCATCACGTAATAGATTTATTACCTTTGACATATGAGAAAGTATTAGAGTGAGAATAAGCAAATTTCATATTTTTTAAGGTGAGAATATTTTAGATAATAAATGTCACTTTATTTATTATCGATTATTTTAAACTGAGTGTCCATCTTAAATTTAGAAAAATAAAGTCATCCATTATTAATTTAGATGTGTTCTTGATTCGAGCAATGCCAGCCAAGTAAAATTTTGACTTCATTTCTGTCCATGAAATTAGACATGTGCTATATTCTTTCCTTTCCTTCTTTTTTTTTTTTTTGGTCTTCTTTGACCAAACTTTAGGTGGAATCCTTTATAACTGAAGCTTCCATTAAAAATAGTTCAATAAAAACTGATTGGAAATTAAACTAGTGAATTGATAGAACTCATTGAATAGATTATGCAAATAAAATTCAAATAATCTTAACAAGTTTTAATATTTTATTAAAATAGACATTTGGATTAAAAATTAAAACATATTTTCACCATTTAGTAACTATTAATTAAAATTTGGGTATTGATTCCATTTTCAGTAAATACTTTACATAAACAATACAAAACAAGGTTTATACTTTACATGTATTATAGTTATAATAAATATTATACATAGTTTTGTCTTTTAATTTTGAGTTTTATTTTAATAATTTTAAATTGAAAAGTTCTCGAATTTTATTCATTCAAATCCATTTTAATTTTAGTGATTAAATGGGATGGAAGAGGATTTGATGTATTAAGCAAATTTTAGTTCTCACACTATAGAATTAAAATTTAAATCCGATCCCTTCTCTTGATGGACATCATGCTTTGGAGTTATAATCAATTTCTTAGTATTTGTGAGCTAAGTAATTAAGTATTTATTTATAAAGCATAATGATTTTTTAACCTTCATGCTAACTCCCTAGTCCCTAGCTAGGTAAATTATATTTCATTTTCTGATGACTTTGGATTATTTTCTTAGAGAATCTTATGGTTTCACAATCAACACTTGGCATAATGGCTTTACAATTAAAAGCCACTTCTTTTTTGCTTATGTTTTCCTGTCTCTTTTCATTTCTTTTCTTTTTGCATCTTTCGCTTAATCGTTTTCTTTTTCAATTTTTTTTTAAATAAAGAAGGTCCAACTATGCCCACATTTTCGACCATATGTCTATAACAGGCCAAAAAAGTGTAAAAAATTAACATCATACTTTTATATTAAAACCTATATCCAATAATTAGATTACTAATATTTCTACAGATTCCCCTAAGACTTGTGCTTGAGCAATGTCGTATTAGTTGTGCAAATAAATAAAACAAAAAAAAATCTTACATAAGACTTATCTTAATTTAAGCAATTTAAAATTTAACATTTTTTAATTTTTAATTTTAAAAATCAACCTATTATTTTGTTTAACTTTTTTTTTTTCAAATTTCTCCATTTTTAAAAAATTGATGATAAAAGTTAATAAATTGCCATTGATAGATAAGACATCCATGTCTATATTTATGAAGGTTTATTTTCACGTAGTAAATGTTAATCCTGTTTATATTTGCTAAATTTTGTCATTGTTTTTTTGAATGAATAAAATCTAAAAAGAATTAATTTGAATAAAACAATAAGTAAATTTTAAAAATAATAAAAATGAACAAACATTAACTCTTGAAATAAGCATTTAAGGAACATTGAAATAGTCGTACAAGTATTTAGAAAATTGAGGCTTCAAATAAGAGATAAAAAACATAAAAAATCATATAAGCTTTCTTGTATGTGATGGAAATTTAAAAAAAATAAAATTGAAGGTCTTTTTTTTTTTACGACATTTAAGTTGTTTCAATTGTTGAATTAAGACGAAGATATTAAAAACTATTTCTCTGATTAAAATGGAAATAAATTATTGGTAAAATTGGAACTTAAAAATTTTGTGAAGAAAATAAAGTTAAAAAGAGAGAGAGAGAGAGAGAGAGAGAGATGGGAAGCAAAGCACGTGAGAAGGGATTGTTGTTGTGTTGGGAGAAGGCAGTGAAGCCATAAACTGCAATAAAGATGAGGGAAAAGGGTCGGTGCTCACTCACGGCTGGCTTTGGCGTTAGGCGTAGAAGCAGATGATGGGTATTGCCCCGGGGAGATGCGTAACGTGACCAACTGATGTGATGTGCGGTCATTTTCATGCTTGTCGCCTCAGATGAAATTAGGTGCCCCACCTGAGTTGACCCTCCCTACTCACGTGCATTTTCCCCCCCTCTATCTCTATTTATACACTCTACTCCGACTACTGCGGCTTGCCCGCTCTCCCCCTCTCCCTTGTTCCTTGCGTTCACAAAAATGTGTCACGCTCAATTTTGTTTCTTTTTGCATTCTTATAAAAGATAAAAAAAAAATTACTGTGCATTTAGATTGACTTCTAATCATTGAACTTAAGGCAATATTAAGGATTATTGGAGTAAAATCTGTTAATGATCCATAACTTTTTTGTTCTAATTTCACTTTAATTTTATCTTCTTAATTTTTTCATCCGCATCCTTAATATTTTAAAGTAATTTCATTTGTATTATTGTGTTACATTGTTAATCTGTTAACAATTGAAAAAAAATATATCCATATAGAATGTTCAGAAAATGGTCATGCAACGTGTCATAAGATTTACAACATGAACATATAATGTGGACGTCATGTTGTTAATTTCAAAGAAATAATTTAACAAAATGATAAAAATAAAACTATTTTAAGAAATGAAGGACCCAAATGAAATAATTTAAAGATTAAAGACTAAAGTAAAATCAGAATAAAAGGTTAGGGACCATTGAAGAAATTTGCTCCGAATAAATGTTATCCCGATAATTATCAAAGAGTAATTTTTATAAAAAATATAAATTGCAATGTCTTGTCTAATTAGAATTGTCATTTACTCTATAATTATTTGAGCTAACATAACAACAGATACTGTATCATTTTCATGAGCTAATTAAGTCTGAAATACGTAACAATAATATATCAGTTTCGTATGAAATACTACATTGTTATATATGCTAATGCAAGTAGCTATATGACCATCGAGGGCCCATATTTATTATGATACAACTAAAAAAGACTTAAGCATGGGATACTAATGAGAGGACGACCAGGTTATTCCAATTCATTTGTGTCATTTTCATAGTTTTCATCTCTTTGGGTCTCTATTTGTCGCGTAGCTAGCTAGTACCTACCAGAGATTTGATGGTTTGATTCACTATAAAAAAAGAAAAAAGATTTTGACATTGTACACACATGAAATTATCCTCCAATAATTACCACCAATTTTTATATGCTTAGCTTATCCATTATCGCACCATTGGAATCTTGAATACATTATTGAAGGAAACGCATTAAAATAAAGATCACAATATAAAAAAAAGTAAATTAATTATTAACTATACAAATTCTTATTATAACTTGTGAGGATAGGAATACTAATTAAGGCCATAACGTCTCTAACCCTACCTACATTAAACAACTTGGAAATAAAGTAATTACAGATTCCCATACAGAGAGCCAGCACACAAGGTTCATGTACACTATAGTTTTGCTTTTCTTCTTTCTTTTTTTATTTTAACGCCCAAAAGTGTTTCATGTTTTTTTTATAATCTCTTGCTTTATATAAAATATGGGTTTTCGCCCCCTTTTTTAACTCAAAAGAACTAGGGTCCAACATGCTTATTTATTACCTATATACTTTTTATTCTAACAAATATTAATAGATTTATTATTTATTATTTTACATTATTTGTAAGTAATGCAAAACTAGTAAATTTAAGATTATGTTTATTTAGAAGGAGAGAGTACATTGGATTATAAAAATGAAAAGGTTGTAGAAAGGAAACTGAGAAGAAGAAGAGGAATATGAAAATAATAATACAAGTTATTGCAGAAGACAAAGCAAAAACAAGTTAAGGAAGGAGCAAAAGTAAGCGCGCAAATACCGCAGCCCGACAGTACTTAGTTGTCTTCAAATACTTGTTTTAAACGACGGAAAGCTTTTGTTTTTAGTAACAGAGTTTTCCCTGTAACATGGACATTCCTTCGCTAAGGAATCCGTTTAGGGATCAGTTAACAATGTTTTTTCCTCTCTTTTTTTTTAATTTTTTTTCCCTTGTCTTAGGATAATACCTTGTTATTAACACACACTTTACTGTTACTTACTTTAATCCAATTAATAATTGGGGTTTTAATTTTTTTAATGTTTGGTGAAAGGACAGATGTCCGTTTCCCCGTGGAATCCGCATCGCATCACGTGATTAAAAATGTCTGCCTACCACACCCTCAGCCTCCCAAATCACGTGGCCAACTCACTCTGCGATAATTGTGGGGCCCAACTCACGATATTACGCGATCCCCGTTTTCTCATATCCCCTCAATTTATAAATATGTTCTTCTTTATTAAAGAAAAAGGGATTTTTTAGCCCTTTTGTTTGTTCCTTGGTATGAAAAGAAATCTCTTGAGAACTTGTTTGGTTGAGGTTTTTTAGTTCAAAAGTTATTAAATTTTTTTTAGGAAATATAATAATTTTAAAATTAAATTAAAATTATTTGATAAAATAAATTATATAAATTTTAATTTTTAATAAAATTACTATAAAAAATATCAATGTTATTTTCAATCACGTAATAAACAAAAACAGAACAAGTCTACTTCAAGATTATATACAATTTCAGATGTTAAAATTAAAAAAATTCATTCAAACATGAAAAAAAACTTTTAAATAGTATTTGAATACATCTTTGAATTTGAGTTTTTTTTTTTAATCTTTGTAAAAACAAAAAAATTTAGATTTTGTTATTTTATTATTGAGTTTTATGTTTTGTTTTTTTTTTTAGTAATATTTGTACAAAGAAGGAAAAGAAAGAGAGATTGTGATTTGCGTTGAAAAAAGATAATTTACAGAGGAACGGAGAGGAAAGGGAGATTAATTAAGAGAAAATGATATTTTTTGAAAAGTTAATATGTTTTTAAAAGAAGAGAAAATATAGCTGCTCTTTGGAGCTTTTTTTTAATTTTGTTTTTTAAAAAAATTACTTTTTTTTTTAAGAGTTTTTCAAAATCTTATTTGATTTAGCTTTTACTTTTAAGAAGTAAGTAAGTAGAAAAAAAACCCAAATCAAACAGGAAATAAGTACTTTTACCATTAGACATTGTTACCTTTTTTTTTCTTTCTTAGATTTGTAGTGATTGAAGCAAAATCTTTTAGCTCCAAAGATTTGTAGTGTGACAGAAAGGAAATTGTTGTTTATTAGTTATTAGGCCTTGATAGCCTTAAAACTCTTGAACCATTGCTTAGATTCATTAGCAATTTAGCATTATATATTTATATTTCAAGAAAAGAAAAGCTTCGTATATGAATTTTGAATATAAGAATTATATATATTTATGTGATACAGATATTAATCAAGGAAAAATCATCTGAATAAAAAATTATTAAGATGTAAAAGTATATATAATTTTTTTTAAAAAATACATATAATTTTTCATATTCTTTCATTCTAAATGAAAATTTTTTGGAAAAAGGGAGCACCTAATTATAGTGAAAATAGTGGCAGATAGAGAAAGAAAAAGAAGCCATGCGTGGGAGGTTTGTTAAAAGGGCGTAATGGTGCAATGGTGGGGTTAAGGCATGTGATATCTACACGTATGTTATATACAATGACGTGACAGCACCCTACAAATAATTTGATGATATAGATTGGGGCTTCTTTTTTTAAATAAAATATTTTGGTGATGTAAAAAATTTTGCAAATTAGTAGTTGTATATACAGCGTACGCAAAGCACGTGACCCGGGGGTGAAAAGGGGGCAACCACTCACGTGCGCCCATCCCCTGCCGTTCATCTGCCACTGCCTGCCTGCTCGCGTGCGGTGGGGTCCCCTCCCTGCCTCTCTCTCTTTATCGCTCTCTCCCCCACGCTTCGTGCGATTCCCGTTTATTTATTTTGACGCCGTCAATCGCCGTTAGATTATTGGGTTGACGATTTTATGGTTAGGAGACGTCGCGCCCTGTTTTTAACTGTAGTTGAAAATACGCAGGGTCTCGAGCCTCGTGGCACATGCGTCGTTCTGATTAACTTTTTCTCTATTCCATTTTTTTGTTTTACCGTTCTATTTTCCCAAGCAATGAAGTGGCTCAATTGCTGTATTAAAATTTTTTTAAATTCATTTTCTGAATTTGGGAAGAGTTCAAGAAGAGAATATTTTAAAGAGAGAGAATTTGATAAAATTGTAGAACATGTCAAAGGTAAAAATATTTTATAGATTTATTATTTTTTATGAATTATTTTCACTATTCTTCACATGAATAATTGTTTTATTTTTTTATTCTACAAAATAATACTTAAAAAAATAATAACGCGTTAGTCAAAATAAGATACCTACACACCCAAAAGATCCAATATATCAACTTTATTGTTAGTATATATAATTAATTAATTAACAATCCTTTCTTCTTAGTTCATTCTTTTTTAACTTTAAGATGAAAACAATATTTATAACTTTTGATTTTAATAAATCTTAATTAATTAGGGATAAAAATTTTCACATAAATGATGTTTAAAATCGCATAATACACACACACACATATATATATACACACATTACTGCAAAGCCAATATCCATATAAGTTTATATACATTTTAATATAGATTTTTGTTTATTGGTTAAAAATTTATTTGCTATATATGCATGCATTTTAAGAATTAGGTATATAATTTTTACATTTATATATTAATTTTTGTGATGCAAATTGTGTTTAAGCTCTAATTAATCAATAAAAGTTTCTTAAATTAAACAGTAAACCCGATTATATTGGCTGGAAAAGGATTGCAATTGTTCATTTAGAAATGAAGTTGTGTGGAAATTATAAGAAACAATTTAATAATATGAATAATATTAGATGAGCATAGCTAGGTAAGATAATTTGTTAAGGACGTGATTGAGCAGGAAAAAAAGCAAGTGTAGACATAACTATTCAACTGTCTTTGTCCAACGAAAAAAAGGACTTTAGTGATAAATGCCACGAAATCTCTCTTTACAAATGTCGCTATAAGATTCCCACTTCCCCCTTGATTGTTACTCGTTACTCTAACCCTCATCACCATAAATTTGTTGCTTGGATATGCTGAATGCTTCTAAAGAAAATTAGTTTACATTATATGATTAATAATTAGAAAAATAATAATATGACTTAATAATCATGTTTGTAGAGTTTTTTTTTTAAATCTCCGTCGAATGTTTTGAGTAAAAGGCGTAATTAAATAAGCTAATCACGTTTCACTATATTAATTCCAAATTGAGAGCCCTTGACATTCTATAGTTTTGGTTACCTTTGTTTTGAGACATTGGAGTAAAATTAGTGGGAATTGGGGAAATAGTAGTAGCAGCAAAAGGCCAAAGGCGACAGGGAAAAGAGGGCGTACGTGAGAGCACGTGCTGGGAGGGACTAGGCGGTGCGTCACTCTTCCTCGGTCTTTCTCGTGACGGTGTCACGTGGGGGTGGGGGGAAAGCTGGACCCCACAAAATTGCCCCATCAAACCCAAAGAAACAACCCACTTAGTGGGGGCATGTGCTCTCCTTTCCCAACTCACCTGTCGTTTATGTTATGGGTCTTTCTTTCTCCTTTTTCTGTAGTTTTTTTTTTTCTTCTCTCATTACAACAAAAAAACAAAATAACTAGTTAGCTTTGAATACAAAGGGGGACCCTTCCTATTGCTGACGTGTCTCTCTCACGTGATGTGCTCGCGTGCCCCCTTTCTCTTGGCTGGTCCTAACCCTTGAAACGTGACCCCACTCTTTCTGGGACAAGTGTCTCATTCTACTGTGCCAAAACCAGATTCTCAAGTTTCCTATTCTTTGATAGCTTAGCTGTAACTTTTTTATTTAATTTATATTTTCTTTTCCTCTTTTTGGATAAAATAAATTCCGTCTTTGGGGTACCCATATTTGTGCACGTTGAGGTCACCCCATGGAAATGGACCACTGTCCTCCGCTGATGGTCCACCTTTGATTGAGCTCAAGTTTCCTGTTCTGGCCCATGTTAGTTTTTTTTGGTGCAGCTCAACGGTTTTTTGGTTGAAAAGTAAAATAGAATTCATTAATCAAAAGAACGAAGAAGAGCAAGAATTATATTCCTGCTCAAAGCAGTCACAGCCTGCAGCAGGTTGGACTTGTCTTGGCCCAGCCGAAGCCCTGTCCAGGTTCCACTTACAAAGTTTCTTGAAAGTGGGCTAACTGCTTCTTGGCCGACGCAAGTTTTTGGTTAAGATTGCTTCGGAGCGAGGACGAAGGAGAAATGATGCTAAAGGTCTGTTTCTTGCCTTGACATCGGCAGGAATGGAAATCTCATGTTTTCCAAGTAGCAGGAACAAAAGAGATCATAATGGGATTTGACATTTTGCTAATGCAACAGCGAATCTTGTCTCCAGGAGTTGTTTCTAATTCAAACTTAGTGTTTCATTGCCCACGTTTAATATCAGTACCACATAACAAGGTTTTCAAGAAGGATAAACTAGGAGGCTGTGAAGTCCTTGTCCACAACTCCATACCATATGCTGTATTTGTGAAACATTATAAAAATTCTGCCCCAAATAGCATCTTAATCTTTAAATGATTATGATGAACTAGGAGGGTTGTAAGTGGACTAATTGCCTCAAGCCCAACACAAGGATTTGGTTAGGATCGTTTGGGTACAAAGATATTGAGACATGATTCTAAGTGAAATGATTAATCCACTTGAATGATCTAAAGGTGAAATGATTAATCCACTTCAATGCCCAATATTTCTTGCTTTAAGCTTAATCTTTGCATCCATACATCGGCAAGATTGTATTATCACGTGTTTTCTTTAAATATTATTAACAACTCTATTTGTGCTTTGTACCATTGTTTGTTTTTAAAATGAAGTGATTTGAATTTAAATTTAATAATGTTTTATCTTGATATTATCTAATATTGAGAGAGATAATTTTCAATATCGATAATCTATCTATCTATCTATATTTTCTCAGATTTTATTAAGGAGTAAAACACAATTGTCTATATTGAAAATATAGTCCTCCAGCATGACAATACAATTGAGTGCGTGAAAATTGAACAAGATGGTGAAACAGTGGGTGAACAACAATGGAGACAAGTAGATAGGATTCGATTCACAGCTCGGTGCAGCAGCTATTGCAAGCTATAACTCTGAACTTGGTTTCATTATTCGGTCAACTTCAATGCACTATCAAACTGGAACCGTGGTGCACTATCCACCAGCGTTTCAATGCGAAGTTGTGACCGCAGGATTACTTTTATGATGAGCAGCATGTGCCGTAAAATGACATGAGATTGTTGAAAATCATGACCATAGGATAGGATGATAATGATGAACTATAAATATAAAGGGGAGTCCAATGCAGTAATATTCCACTTTACATTCTCATCAATGCTCTTTGGCTTCATAACTGACTCAATGTATGAATCCTCTTCACATCTGCATCACAAAATAATGGAATAATATGCTTTAAGTTATGTTATTATTACTTCTTTTTTGAAAAGAAAACTGCAACAAGCAACCACATTTGACAATCACAAATAATGCTGTAAGTTACGCTATTTAATACGGAAGTGTAAATAATGATATATTACATAATGGGTTATGCTAAATGGTCAAAAACCTGAAAAGGGTAAATAGAAATAGTGTGTGTAAATTATGTAAATTCTAAATGCTCCATCACATCGAGCCTTTGGATATTTAGATTCGCACATTGTGACAGTTGTGTTAAACTTTATAAGAAATACAATCATCTACATTATTTGATCATTTTTTTGTTTATTTATTTTTTATTTTCGAGAGCAAATGACAAATAATATTTATTTTTATTATCTTTTTTAGTTCCATAATAACTTTTTCAAGATGTAAAATACTATTAAGAAAAAGTAACAATATTGAAACCTAAGGATTAGATTTGGATGTGTTCGCTCATTAGTTATATTAGGAATTAAGGGATTTCCTAAGTAAAAGCCGAAACATATGGCTTAGTATATTATACTTGAACTCAAAACTTTAACAATAAGTGGATTTTAACACTTTTTTTTTTCTACATATAAGGAGGTATAAGTGGGATTGGAATTTTAAACCTCAATCTTCATAAAAAAGAGTAACAATGGCTAAGACAAACTGAATTATAATACTATTTGGTCATGGAACTAACTATTGTTGTGTCTAGTAACAATTGCTGAATAAAGATTTGATTAATTAAGAACATGTAAAGTACCTCTATTAACTAAGGAGCATAATTACAAAAGAATAAAAACAATCGGAGTGTGGAAAGAATGATGAGCTTTACAACATTTCAAATGATGAGAAAGACTTGAAAGCTTGAACCTAATCCTATCTTCTCACATTGAGCTCTCATAATTTCACCAACTGTCAATCCCGCTAAAATGGTTGTCACTTTCTTGACTAACAATTGCTTATCTTGCCTGATCACATGAAGATGAAGATTAGATTAGATCAAAGAAAGTTGGAAAAAAGAAAAAGATGAAAAGAACTAAACTCTACAGAATCTCTCTATCTTAGTATTGCATTGGACGGTATCACATTTCTCTATCAAATGGGAATATTAATTTCTCTATCAAAGGCACAGCCAATGGTCCTTCCCAAGTTCGGGTTTGGAAGGAAAAAGTCCCCTTTTTTGTGACTCTTTATCAGAATCTTCAAAGCTTGAGATGACAGTGAACTTCATTTAGTGCACCAATGTATATATAAATGGCGTTTATATCGTATATACATGCTTGCTTTATGCTTATGTTATATTTCATTTGCAATGATCGATTACACCTACTCAATTTGGCCTATTGATTCTTGCCCTTTTCTTGACAGATATATAGATGTTTGATGTTCAAATCTCTTCTTAATTCCAATATAACTCGAACTTCTCCATAAATGCCAAACCGGAGAGGGTAAGCTCAGACAGTGATGGAAACACTGAGACCTACCACATATCGGTAGTGTGCAGGAATGCAAGGCACATGTCCAAGTTACGCACCGTTTTTGTCTTTTTTTGGATTCCTTCCTCAGTCACTTCAACACAAGTATTGCCTTTAGGCCTTTAATTAGCTGGCCAGCATTTGGATGGATGCTACTTAACTCACTACACCATTGCATAGTGACAAGATTCTCAAACATTTTCAACCCAAAAGGAGTAAACTATTATACTTTATTGGCTTCCATGTTCACATAGTTGAAAGTTGAAAATTAATGTTCTACTAACTCCAAAATGGTATGCTTAGGGCCTGGGGTGCCAAATTTATTATTAATAAATGCCTTTAATTATCTATAATTCAAGGATTCAACTCTTTTAACAAAAGAATATTTATAAGTAGTTCCTATTGGATTAAAAACTTAAAAAATTAAAATATTAAGAAGCATAAAAGCTCCTCCAACATTTGCTACTTAATTTTACCCCCACCCCTCTTCACTGGATTTGTCTGATTTACTCAACTATAAGCAGCTAGGGTCTCACTCTCTTCTTTTCTATCTGTGGCCAATGACAACCATTATATCATAAGGCCTACGTTAACATTGCTGTTGCTGGAAAATGTACTTTACTGAAAAAGTGTTGTGCGGAATTACTGTAAAAATTCATTTCAATTTTAGCATTGCTGTGAAGAGTTACCGCATGCTCGGTCAGTCGGGTGGGGGAATGGCTAAGCCATTCTCCTTTTATTTCTAAAGAATTTTTGTTTCTTTATTTGGTTGTGAAATAGTTTGAATGATTATTTTTCAAACTAAGGAATAACTAATATCATTTTTTTCATGATATTAACTATTTTATAATTGAGTAATAAATTTTAAAAAATTATAAAGATCAAAATACCCCTTACAAGTTTAAAAAATTACAAACTTGTTTTTATAAAAATATTATTTTTTCTCTCTCCTCCTTCTCATCCTTGATTATAAATATTAAATTATAAATAAAATATTAATATTTAAATTATTAATTATTAATATTTAAAAAATAAAACAAAAATAAATAATCATAATAACATTTAAATTATAAATAAAAATTAAATTATCAATTACTAATATTTTAAATAAATTATAAATTATTAATATTTAAAAATTAAATTAAAAATCAATGGTCATAATAATATTTAAATTATAAATAAAATATTANTATTGGAAGTGAATAAGAGAGTTGTTGGTGTTTGAAGGTGGAGGCATTTGTCACATTGAGATAGAAAGAAAACAAAGAATAGAGAGCCTAGTGAAGTGAAAAAAAAGGAGGGAAGCGTGATAAACATAAAGATCTTAGTCGTTGGATGAAAAGGAAAGACAACAATGATTAATTCAAAGATAATTTTGTTATTTATGAAATAAATATTATTATAATAAAAGATATTTTATTTTTTCATATCTTCTATTTCTTTCTTATTTCAAAATTATTTTTACCAACCAAATATACCAATAAGTTATAATAACCATTCCTATCATATTTCATTCATCGTATCAAATTACGTAATAACTATTTTTTTTTATTTTAACCTTATTTTATTCGCATAGAATAATTATTTTATTCTATTTCTATTTATTTCGTGAACCAAATGTATTATGTATTTGAAAAAGACATGATGTTGATAAGTAAATAATGTGTTATTTTTTTTATATTTTTAACTAATTCTTTTTAAGATGTTTAAAAAAACAAATTATTTTAAAATTTAATTCTTAATTGCTTCAATGGCCATTAACGTAGCTCTATATACATATATACATATATATATATATATCCAAATATTGACCACAATCCATTATATATACATAACTCCTCCGCCACCACCATGAAAAGCAGTTTTCAAAGGGATTAATTTGCTGTCGCCCCACCACGATGCATCGTTAATGGCATCCTTTGCAGTTAGGTATTGCTATTGCCATGATTAGAAATAGGGTACATTTGCATCATTTCTTTAAAATCCAAAAATCAAACCAAACTCGTCCATTTCAATTGCAAGCAACAATTACTTTTTAAATGATTGAGTGATCAAAACATTAGTCTTTATAAACATTGATGACCACAATGTGAGTTTTTAAAGTTGAGCGACTAATCAACAACTCTCGGAAAGTTAAGTGATCAAATAGGTCCAAAGCATGATTTTTCAAAATCAGATGATGCAAAACAGAAACTCTAAAAAAATTGAATAACCAAATAGGTAATTTATCATACTAAAACTATATAACTTTTGCTTTCAACTTTTAGAATTCACAAAAAGAGTTAGATGCCCCTTTTGGGAATAGGATTTTACCTCATAAATTTCGAAATCAACTTGATCATTACAGATCAAGTCTGTGATTGATTGCCATGTTCTGAACACAATATTACCTCGTTTGGTTGACGAGGGAATATAACATTCCCACAATCTTAAGTATCTTCTAATATTTAAGTAATCAAATGAATTGAATTATTAATTTCAACTAATATAAAAATAGTTGACTATAAAATTACAATTGCCATGTATTTTCCCAAACTAGATTTAAAACTTTAAAGTTATTTATATAAAAAGACATATCTATAATATTTATTTAAGAATGAAAATTTATATTGCAATGTAAACGAGAAAAAATTATTTAAAAAAATGAGAAAATAAAATTATATTTTTATGTATAACATAACTATTGCAGCATATTTCAAGTTTACGATTTATGGAAATGAAATTTGGGGTTTTATTTTTTGTAATTTCGATCAACTAAAAAATATTATGCATTAAAAAAGAATTTATTAAAAATATAAAGGAGAGAAAATTAACCTTCCTTTCGAAACAAAATATTATCTAAAAAGTGTGAGTATGAGATTTCTTTGACCAAATTTTTTATTTTTTGAAATATAATATTTTTGATTAACATGTTATTGAATGAATCAAATATTAATACGCTCTCGAGAATATAATAAATATTTTAAACAAAAATCAAAGATTCTATGAATCAAACTGACTTTTTAAATTTTTATGAAGAATTGGGACGCTTCTTATGATCTTATCCATTGTCCATTAGGTTGTTTTAATTGATTTAGATTCAAATCCCACTTCATTGAAATAAAAAAAAATTAAACCATTTTTGAGAAAAGGAAAAAAAAATCTTAAAGGAATAAAATCAAACCAACACAAATTACTTATTTCGATTAAATTTGGTTTGAATTTTATTAAAAAAATAAAACAAAATTTGAGATTTAAAAATTGAAAGAAAGTATTTTTGGTTTTTCTCTTAAATTTGTTTCCTCTTATCATCCAATTTATTTAAAAAAAAAAAAAAACAAAATCAGCATTGGACGAAGAAAAAATGCTGAAGATCCAACAATCTGACACTGTCACCTATTGCTGCTGCCTGCAAGCAAGCGTTACCGGTTTGGCCACTACTCCCCCCTATCCATAGCCTCTACGATTCTCCGTACGCCTCCACCATCTCCCTCCCTTCATTGTGAATCCGACGGTCCAGGTTTTAAATTCTAGACTTGTCTCGAGTTAAGCAGAATATGTTGACCAACAAGGACAAAATGACATTCGGTGGTCATAGCCCCTTGTCCTTCACTCTACAAATGTTGATGGGCTCCATGCTAGGATCATTCAGCTATTCATTTTTGTCTTTGGAAAGTCAACTCATATTAACTACTTACAATAATAAACCTCAACATATTTTAAGGGGACAAGACAACTTTACCTACTTGAGATTTTAAATTGTAATGTTTCAATCTTAAATCTTGCAAAAAGGAAAAAAAAATATGAGATGGAATTTATGTATGACCCGAAATCATATTTATGCAAAAATAAAACTTAAATAACTTTTTTCGGTCAAAAAAAAGACATGAAATAAATTATTAATTTAACTACAACATCATTTCATTTGAATTAATCTGTTAACCTATTTATAGAAAGAAATAGATACTAATATTTTAAAATCTTCGTTCAAATTTTCTGATTTTAAAAAATGTAAATAAACGTATATAATCCAACTTGTTCTTAATAAGAAAACTTCAGTATAATCACCCTATTTTTGCGTATAATAATACCATTATAAGTTTTTTGCTTATTCATATTTAAGATTTTAATCTTAAAACACTCTCACAATGATTAATCTGTGATTATCATTATAGGTCATTAACGTAATTTCAATTAAGAATATCATTAATTACTTTAAAAAGAAATAGTAGTGATACTATTGTTGTACCTATGCGTACAACAACCGCCTCCTGCCCCGCTTCCCCCGGAAAAAACTACCTGCCCTTTATTATTATTCTTATTAGATTTAGAAAATTTAAAAGTACTTTTTCCTTCTTCTACAACTTTGATTTTGTATGTAAAATAATAATAATAATAATCAATGTAGGGAAGTCCTTAGTAGTCAAAAGATGTCAACAGGAGGTGTTTTTGGTAATTACTTAGAAAACCGTCTAATTCTTTACTCCATTTTCATGTGAGATTCGACACTATTTAACTGCATTCCTTTCTCCTCAGAGGCAAACACAGAGAGAGAGAGAGAGAGGGAGAGAGAAGGTTTGGAGGTTACCGGAGATGGAATCACGGTCAAATTGCAGCCGTTTATCTTGCATACTCTCTCTGTCCTGGGCTTTTTTTCATTAACGGCCGTGATTTGTCCTCCTCTTCCTTCTCTCTGTTCAGCAAACTTGGTGAGTTTTCATTTCTTGGACATGCTAAAGGTTTCTTCTATCTTCTCTTCTTCATTGATTTTCTCTTGTTAAATGCTACTGCATTTCTTGTTTCTTTGGTTCTTCCTCTGTAAAAGATTACGAGAAACGAATAAAAGGAGGAGAGAAAATGGAACCAAGGTTTCTTTTCTACTTTAAAATGTTGTAGCTTTTTTCCTTTTTAAAAATCACCAAAATTTAAACCAAGATTTCTTTTTTTCTCATGAGCTAAACGGTGGAAAAAGAGATTAGTTTTCAGTGTTAGAAATCAGAATTTAGCGGCAGATTCGGCTGGCTGATCTTTGCCTCTGTTTACTTTTGCATACGTTTATTTCTTCGTTGTTATTTCTAAATTTTACTCAGATCTTGTGTTTAAATATTTTGTCTTCATAATGATCCATATCGCGATGTTTATATTCTCGCAAAAAGGGGTTTTTCTTTTTATTATTTTTATTATTATAAATTTGTAAAGAGATAGATTTAAGTACTAGCCACTTGTAATTCTTTGGTAATTTTCTGTTTTAATCTTCTAAAAATCCTCAAAGAAATTAGTAATAAAAAAATCATTGTTTTCTGGGATTTGGTTATTGCTCCTTAATTTACAATAACTAATAAATGTCTTGATTTTTTTTTTGAATTATATAGAAGCTAATTACGTCTTTTTTTTATTGGGTTCTTCTAAATCATGCAGTTCCATCGGTGGCTTCTATGCAAATGTAGCTGCTTTGCTACTTTTCGCCTGTGGCCACACGTTGTGGCCTTTTGTTCTTGATGTGAACTTCTATTTTGGGGCAGTTTACGTCGACTGGTTCAGTTAATGCTTGTTTGGCATGCGATTACCTCTCTCATTCTGTTGGTGTCGGCGGTTAAGTTGGCACCACCTGCTTGAGAGAGAAGGATCTCTTCACTACCTTTACCTAATTTTCTGTACCTTGTTATGGCTAGTAAGTTGGACAGTCCGGTACAGACCCAGGTGGCTGTTGCCGTTTTTAATGGTATATGTAATGGAGAGTACCATGGGAATACAAGGGCTAGACCTTCTAGGACGCGGCGCGTATTTGTGCAGACTGAAACTGGTTGTGTCTTGGGATTAGAATTGGATCGGAATGACAATGCTCATACAGTTAAAAGGAGGCTTCAGCTTGCCCTTAATGTCCCTACAGATGAGAGCTCTTTAACATATGGTGATCTTACTTTAAAGAATGATCTCAGTGCCATTCGAAATGATTCCCCACTTCTTCTCACTCGAAATGCCATGCACAGGAGTTCATCCACTCCATGTCTCTCACCTACAGGGAAGAATTTTCAACAGGGAGATCAAAGTGGTCCAATTGAAATATTAGGGTGCTCAAATCGTTTTGCTGGAACAACTGAACTGGTGAAGGACATTATTAGGGCAATCAAGAATGGTGTTGATCCGATCCCTGTAAATAGTGGGCTTGGTGGTGCTTATTACTTTAGAAACATCAAGGGTGAGAATGCGGCTATCGTGAAGCCAACAGATGAAGAACCTTTTGCACCAAATAACCCGAAAGGCTTTGTAGGGAAAGCTCTTGGCCAGCCTGGTCTGAAACATTCAGTGAGAGTAGGGGAAACAGGATTCCGAGAAGTAGCTGCCTACCTTTTAGATTATGGTCACTTTGCCAATGTGCCTCCTACTGTTCTTGTAAAGGTTACTCACTCAGTCTTCAATGTCAATGACGGTGTGAACAGGAACAAGCATCAGAAAAAGAAGAAGGTCAGCAAGATTGCATCACTGCAACAGTTCATTCCTCATGACTTTGATGCTAGTGACCATGGAACTTCAAGCTTTCCGGTTGATGCTATACATAGAATAGGGATATTGGATGTTAGGATCTTTAACACTGACAGGCATGCAGGAAACCTTTTGGTCAGGAAGCTTAGTGGGGTTGAGGGCTTTGGTCAAGTGGAACTAATTCCAATAGATCATGGCCTTTGCTTGCCTGAGAGTTTGGAGGACCCGTATTTTGAGTGGATCCACTGGCCTCAGGCATCAATTCCTTTCTCTGCAGATGAACTTGAGTATATAAAGAATCTTGATCCAGTTCGTGACTGTGATATGCTGCGGGCAGAATTGCCCATGATTCGAGAGGCATGTCTCCGTGTTTTGGTCCTTTGTTCGATATTTCTTCAGGAAGCAGCTGCTTTTGGACTGTGTCTTGCTGAAATTGGTGAGATGATGAGTAGGGAGTTCCATGGCCAAGAGGAGGAGCCAAGTGAACTTGAGGTTGTGTGCCTTGAGGCAAAAGAACTCACAATGGAGATCGACATGTCATTTTTTGAATCTGATGAAGGAGATAATGAGTTTCAGTTTGACATGGATTGTGAGGCAGCAGAGGTCAATGTTGCCCCAAAGATGTCTGGTTTGTTTGCTAAACTGCCCTTTTATTATCGGTCTGAAAGTCTTAATGCAAAAAACCTTCTAGCTCAAGTAGATGAGAATCTTGAAGAGTCTGAAATTCAGGTGGATGGAGGGCCCATAAGTGCTGCAGTTGCTTGTGGGCACAAAGACGATTGGGTTTATACTGCTTCAAGGTTATCACTCTCATTGAAAAAGGTTAACTTGGGCGAGAAAGGCTTCCACTACCACGGTGGAAAACAAAAAGGGAAGATGATTGGCTACTCATCTAGGATGATAAGAAGTGCAAATGAGCATCTTCCTACATCTACAAGCTTTGTGAAGTTTGCTGACATGAGTGAAGAGGAATGGAATCTCTTTATTGAAAAGTTCAAGGAGCTACTTTACCCTGCTTTTGCTAAGCGTAGGTCTCGAACAATTGTGCAGAGACAGAGGCTTGGGACTTCATGCCAGTTTTGAGTTGGTTAAATATATATCCTGTTGATGTAGATATTAAGGTTTTTGAAGAATAAATTCTTTTTAGTGCTGGGAATTGGTATTTTTACATAGGTTTCTTGCACAATAAATAGCCTTAGAAGAAGAAATCATAGCTGGCAAGAGTAGCGTATGGTTGTAAATATACTTGGGATCAGAGTTTGAGTCAGGGAAATGAGAAAAGATTACCTCAAGGTTCTATCCGTATTTGAATTGATATTCTGGTTTTCATAGTTTCCTTCTTGTTGACTCTGTACAATTATATGATACAAAGAGTTTCTAGGAAAAAAAGTGAAAGGTTATGAAGTCCAACAATAACTTTCACAAATATATAAATATATGACTAAATCATATATATATATTTGTTATATATACATGTGAAGTTTGTGAAGGTGTGATTTAATACAAGACTAGTTTTGAATAATTTTGTGTGGAAGACCCCTGGTTTATTTTGTCATTTATTAATTGCTGTCCCTCTCCCTCATGCCCTTAACTTTGTGGTTGCAAGGCGAGCATCTCAATGTAGTTTGGTTCAAAAAATCAAACCTAGAGCTTGGGAGCAGAAAACTATCACCTCCCACATCTGCAGGTCAATTGCTGGTTAGATAACCAGCAAACCTGAGTACCTAATTTACCACATCACAGCTGTGGCTATGGCCCGATTATTCCGAGAGTTTTGCAACTCCCAAATTCTACTTCTAGGTTGAGGGGATGCTGACATTTGCCCACATTCGATGTAAGGTCTCAACATAGAAGGAGACCCATCTTCGTGATTTCGAAGCAACAGAGACTATGCCAGCAACATAGCAGCAATTGTCGAAAGGGACAACATAACTTCGTTTTAAGAAACTAATTTGAACCCCTTCCTTCATGTACCGGCTAAGGGGTTGCTTATTCTAAATCTTGCTACTTTTACCTATTTATAGTACCGTTAGGGGACAAAGACCCCTCTTTGCTTCGCAATGTAGACGAGTAAGAACTCAGCAAATGACAATGCTAATCCATCACCCATTGTACTCGTGCTTCTGCTTTACCCAAGCGATAACCCTCAGTGCTGGTGAAAAGGATCAAAATGTTTGATTGCATAATGGGGTTGCAGCTACGGTACTAGAGCTCAGCTCATAACAAGGATATGGCCCTGGATTCTTGCTTCGACCATCAAGGCAGAGAGGACAAAATTGTCTTAACTAATACCCACAATCATTCATGGTAAGTGAGGGGAAAACCTGGAAAACATAATGCTAAGAAATAGAACAAAGCCATTCTACTTTATTCACATGCTTTCAATGTGCTTCGGAACAAAATACACTAGATAAATTAGCTCCCAATTCAACTTACATTTGTTTTACAGAAAAACAACAAATGGGTCAAAGAGGGAAAATGGCCGTTTGACTGCAAGGGGAAGAGAATTGCAATCCCCCTTATGATTTATAAATATGTCAAAACGGCTTGGTAGTGACAACCTTATAAAGGTGCACTATGACCTTTCTCAATCATGATGGAGCAAACAACATTCTTCACAAAAACATAAAAACACTCACGGCAAGAATTTGACATCAAAGTGGACTTATGTCGCAGTTTAATATCATCAGTGTGGCTACATACTGAGCTTGGAAAAGAGTGGATACTGGATGTCGAGTGCTGAAAACCACATGCTGCCAAGATGGTATGGGTGGCAAGCCTAGCTATCTCCTTGAATGCATCAACCCCTGCACACACAATATGTCATACTATGTTTCATAAATCAAAAAGCATCCAAGATACAATAAACTAGAGTTTACAATGGCAATGCCAAAAGAATATATTCATAATTTCACAAAAAATGATTGAAGGCATCGCAACTAGGCACACACACCCAAACAAAAACAAAAAAAAAAAAGGCTTTCCAGATAAATCTTTAAATCATTTAGGTAAACTCCTTTCACTTTTCATTTTTTTGGTGCTCCATTCTTGTTGAGGTGCTATTGTTTTGCTATATTTTTCTTTCATGTATAATATCAAATTTGTTGGCATGCTAGCCAGAACCCAAAGGATATTCCACAAACTTAATAGTACAGGTCCTTCAGCAGTTTAATAAAAGAGAAAAAATAGCTTAACACTTGGTGGCAATTAGAATACTTCTGCATTCAGGATGATAATAGATCTCAACATCACCTGACTCCATGGTCAAATAATTCCAGCCTCAACCAGATATGCATTATTGTTTAAGAAATACCATTGCATTTAATGCAGTAATTTACCTTGAATGTATTGCTTTTGGTTTAATGAATTAAAATTCCAAGAACACATTAAATACTAACTCTTTAATCTAGTTAGCAAGCATTCCTCAGACACTTGTTAGAGTAAAACCTTAATATAGTTCAATTGTAGTGATCATTCCTCCTATCCCAAATAAAAAAAAAAAAGTGATCATACCTAATCGTTTGTCTTGGTTTAGGAGCTTTAAATTAAGTTTAACAAGAGATTGGATCTCACATTTGACATTATCATCTCTTCTATCCTTGCTTTTGGAACAACTCTTCTCTAACCTGGTTCTCCTCTCCAGTATATCCAAAATAGATACACCAAACTCCAAGTTGGAATCTAATGAATCAGTAGATCCTCGTAGCACTGAACCAGCCGAACTAGTTGAACAAGAATATCCACCATCCTTGTTTGCATTCGATGATGATTCTTGACATTTATTTTGAGCATTTTTCACAATTGGCCTCACACCATTCACATGACAGTCATCATTTTGAATCTGGAACTTTGTAGATGATGGAGATGGAGAAAATCGAGGTGAATGAGAAGTAACAACTCTCTCACTAGATTGTATACTCATAACCATCCTCTTTTGCTTGTCCATCTCTGGAGATTTGTATTTTTCCTTTTCTGTTTCATGATAATAATACCTGTAATGCATCTGTTTTCCTGTTCTTTCCTCATTCCTAGTTTCAATTTGCTGGATTTGCGATATATGAAGGCCTGAACTGCTGATTGCCTCTTTTAAAGCACTTCCCAGGCAAGAGGGTTTTGTTGAGGTCTGGTTAAGACTACTATTCCTTTTACAATTCTTTTGCATTGACTTGGCAATATTCATCATTTTCCAAGCCTTGTCAGTATCATATAAGTCTACCTTAGGCTCAACAAAACCGTTCTGAGAAGTAGATTGTTGACTTGTGGAAGAGGATGATTGTGGTTCACTTGAACTATAGTTAGATACTGATGCGAGAGCCAACGTACCTTTTCTACGGCTTCCACCACCAGATTCAACCATACTAGAAGAGAAACTTAATGATCTACTCTGCAATGAATGCCAATTTTCACGAAGAGCTCGTATGCGGCTGTGCACATTTCGACAAAGGCCCAATGTTCTTGCACCTGGTTCAGTTGAATTGCCCATGGTATTCCCACTTCTTTCAATTGGACCACTTACTTTATCCACAGCATTGCGTTCCCTTTTGGGAACGAGAGGAGGTGGCAAATAAGTAGGAAGTGAAGAGACACTTGCATTATGTCCACTAAATACTGGAATATTTGATCCTCGTACTATTTTGAAAATTGAAACATTTGCTTCCGCTAATAATTTTACATGAGAATTTCCAGAGATCATTTTATTATCTGTGTCAGTATCTACTTCAGTTTTTTCATGTTCAGACCTAGAAAGAGCACAATCGTGACAAAACCAGTCACCATCAGGCACAGTTGCACCCAAGCCAACACAATAAGTATGAGCAGCTGAATCACAGAGATCACAAAGTAGTAGAAGACTTTCATCAGCTATACCATGGCACACACTACATTTAACTTCTGCATAAGGATCAAAAGGCCCAGATGTTGCATTTCCACAGAGATGGTAAACCTGAAAAGGTAACAAATATCAGTCAAGGACAGCATCCATGTAGTAAATGATTCTATGACCTTTTTTACTAGTGAACTCCACCTCTTTAAATGACAAAAAAAGCCCAATGTCCAACTAAGAGCATGGTAACTTGGTTGGTGGCATTTTTGCACTTCATCTCAAGATAGGGCAAATAAAACTTTCCTTGAGTGAATGATACACAGAATTCAGTCAGGTATCAAATTGCCCAAAGCAGAATTTAGCAGAACAAAAGAACAATTATAACGAAAAATAGTTTCCCCAAATGTCAGTTATCCTCCTCATATAGCCCGTCTCTGTAATTATAATAATTAAATTTCTAAAAACATTGATCATAGAACTCGATTTAACAGAGCACGCCAAAAAACTAAACTCAAATATAAAAGCAATTAACTATCATAATTATTTTATAAAACAGAAAAAAAAGCACTTAAACTCGAAAACGATAAAAGAAACGTCACCTGGTCTCGCTGAGGGATGTTAACGACCCGTTCTGAAGTAAAGACAGCTTCCTTGGGCGGTCTACGAATGGCGGTGAACCTGCGCTTGCACATGGGGCAACGCGACTCCACCTTGGCCCATTCCATGATGCAAACGAAGCAGAAGAAATGATCGCAGCTGTCGATTTTGCCTCTGATGGCCCTTCTTCCACCGTCCGATAAGCATATTCCGCATTTATCGGAATCTGAATCATCATCGTCCCGCGATTGTTGTAGGTGATGACCACTGGGCTCGTCCTGGATGATTGACTTGGAATTAGGGGTTGTGATTTTGAGGCGTTTGTTTGGGGAAGGAGATGGCGAGTCGGATGTTGAGTCACCCGCCATTTTTTGTCTTCCTAATTCAGCCGTCTTGGTTCCTCGCGTTCACTCATCAGAAGTTAATAATTGAGAATCCTACTCGGTTATGAAGCAAGGCCTTGGATTGGGTCTGTTGGGCCTCACCCAAACCACTAACTGGGTCACTTTTCGCACTTGAAAGCCCGTTAGACTTTAAATCATTTAACATTATGATTATGATACATAATAAATTGAATGACCTAAAGCCAGTCTTACCCTAAAAGTACACACCTTTAAGCGTGCAAAATCACTTTTTTTTTTTTATGTTTTTATTTTCTTTTGCAACTAAATTCCGGGAAGGAAAATGTAATCCCATCTTTTTGTGTTGACAATTAACATAAAGAAAGCTATCTTGTGATTTCAGTTTCTTTTTTACTTTCTGATCATCAATTATTTACCTAACACCCTTAACTAACTTTCGACCCCATGAGATTTTTCTTAATAACCTCTATTCTAGCAGAAATTAAGCTATTAATTTTACCTAATAAAAGTAACAAAACGTTATCAATTCAAAGTTAACCTATTTATTCACACTTCAAAATACTTTTGTACATTTTCCTAAAAAATATATTTTTGTAATTTTGCTATGTAAAATTAACAACTTAATCTTTTATGGCAACAAAAATTATTCATAAGATGCTATTAAAAAAACATTCACAAGATTTTAATTGAGAAAAAATAAATCAAGAAATCTCAAGTGAAAAAAAGTTAAAAATCAAAAGAATTGTAATTGTGGTTTACCCAAAAGACCTAACGGCACGTTTGGTTCGCGAAATAGATAGGAATAGAATAGAATAACTATTACGTGTGAGAATAGAATATAATAAGTATTACATAGTTTGATATGATGAATAGAATTGAGCATGAATAATTATTATGACTTATTACAGTGTTTGGTTGGTAACAATAACTTTGGAATAAGAAATGAATAGAAAATAAAAAGATAAAAATACCCTTTATTTTATATATGATTATTTATTTTTATTTTATTTTTTAAATATTAATAATTTATAATTTAATTAAATATTAATAATTAATAATTAAAATATTAATATTTTAGTATAATTTAATTATTAATATTTTATTTATAATTTAGTATTATTATGATTAAAATATTAATAATTTTTTTTATTTATACTCATTAAAATTTTAATATATTATTAATTTTACAAATAATTTTTTTCTTTTTTATTCTATTTTTTCCTTTTTTCCTTTTTTCTTCTTCATGAGCCAGTCGTTGGAAAGGCAACTAATGTAATAAAACGTCGATCTGGAACACCATGTGGCCGGATATGGCCATTACAACATCAAATCAGCGCTTCCCCATGGCTGGATCTGGCCGTGGAGTACCAAATCCAATCATGAGATTTGGTCGGGAAGCACCAGATCCGGTGCTTCCCACGACCAGATTTGGTTGGATCTCGGTTGAATCTTGTCGGAAAGGACTAGATTAATGTTTTTCGATCATTTTCGATCGTGAAACCGTTGTCGCCGTCGCTACCGCAACCAACGTCGTCTCCAGTGTTGAGTGCTAGTTAGAAAGAATGAGGGAGGAAAGAACGTGAGAAGAGAGAGAAAGAAGAAGGCAAAATGAGAAGAAAAAAAATATTTATAGGTCTAGGGTTGTAATATTTTTAAGTTATGAGAGACATTTTAATCTTATCAGATTTTAGAGCTATTCCCCCAGTCATGGAATAGCAAAACCTATGAGGAAGCTTGGGTGTACTTATACCTAAGTTTTACCCCATTTTAAAGAATAGCTATTACTAGATAATAGCTATTCCTTGTGCCATTGCCGTACCAAATGGAGGTAGAGCAAATACATGGGAATAGACAGGGAATAGCTTAACTATTCCCTGTACCAAACGTGTACTAAAAGTTTTGAAATTTTGAAAAAGAAAAAAGAGAAAAAAAAATAAAGAAATAAGAAAAGAATTAAATAAATGGTGTATCAAGATTTGAAGAAAATGAGACATTTGGTTGCATGGAGAACCAGTTTCCTATGCAAGAATTCAAGTGATAAACATACCTACTTAAAATCCAAACAAAGATTAATCTAAAAAAGAATTAAAAATACACAACAAAGTTTATTATTAAACCAAAGACACTCAAAGCAAACTAATAAAATAAACTCTATACGGATAATTCCCTCACTTTATGAATGTTAAGGCAACAAATATTTTTTTGAAAATTATTTTTTAATATCAAATGGTCATTAGGCTAAAAGGTAAAATTTGTTTCCTAAATTAAGACTAACTGTCAACTAAATCAAATTATAAACATTCCAATGTTAATTTCAATTCAGCGATTAATTTTTAGTTGAGAGAAGAAATCAAGTACCATTAGAAAGACTGGAAAAAACTCTCTAATTAATTAAAAAATGAATCTATATTCTCATTAAATCATCACTAAATGAAGGTTGCCAATTAGGCAATCTTAAACGATCAGAAGTAATCTATTAGAAATTTATCAGTACAATACTTTGTCTCGTTAAACGATGGCTACAAATCAAGCTGGTCAATTGTCTTAACCATGGTAAACTTAATTACCATATTTTTTCTAACAATTTATTACGAATTCACCTAATTGTGGTAATTAGAACAAAATTAATAGAAATTAAGAGTGATTTGTAATTTTTGAATTAGAAAGAGCCTTGTAATGAAATGGCATAATATACAAAAAAGCTCCTAAAGTATTTAAGAAAATTCAAATAAGCCCTTATACTTTTATTGCGTTCAATTAAGTCCTTATACTTTTATTTTAAATCAAATAAATCTCTATACATTTTATTTTGAGTCAAATAAACTCTTATTACTAATGATTGATTTAATCAAAATGTCATTTATTATTCTATATCTCGTGATGCTAATGTGAAATGCTAATATATTATAATTGATTATAATGTGGCATGTTGACATATCATTATTAATGATAGCATATCTTGCTAATTTGGTATAATAACTTAATCATGTGATATTTTTTATCTTTCATATTAATTTCATGTCAGTGCCATATGGATACAAAATGATAAATGGTATTTTTACTATTGAATATTAGTAGATCATTAGTTATAAGGGCTTATTAACTTAAAAATAAAAATACGGCGGCTTGATTGAATGTAATAAAAGAATAAAGATTTATTTGAATATTTTTAAATAGTTTAGGGGCTTATTTGATCATTATGCCTAATGAAATTAAGAAAGTTAAAATTTGTGATTTTGAATTCATAGTAATTTAAAAATATCTAAGTAAGTCACTAAATTATACTAAAAAATCAATTAAGTACTTATACTTTTATTGCAATCAATTAAATCTTTAAATTATAATTTTGAATTAAAGAAACTCCTCATTAACTGTTAATTAACTCCGTTAATCAATGTCATTTGTCATATTGACATGTTGTTTTGATGACATTAATATCATGTGGTAGATGACATGAAATAAAATTTACCACCTAGAAATTATGTATTTATTTATTTTTTCCTCATTACGTATTCAAAAATAATTGAGTGATGAAATAAAAAAAAATAAAAAACACAAAACATCAAACTAAATCTTTATTATCATCTTATTTGATTCTGTCTCGTTAAATGATGGATGCAATTGTTTTTTTTTTTTTTTTTTTGGTGTTGGGTGATGCACCATATTTTGTCTGCTCTTCTCTCTTTCTTATAAAACAGATATATATTTGAAAAGGAAATAGATAATTATATATTAAAAAATTGTCACCAATAATATACACCTTATATGTTTTGAACAGCAAGATAGACTACTGTTTTCCCTGACGAAAGAATTCATGAACAACTGCACAAGTCTTCTAGCCAAGAAAAATGAAAAAAAGCACCTTCACCCAAGTCCTAGTATCTCATGACAAGTAATTCAACCCGGAAGCTCGATCGATCATCTTTGGAACAAGCCATATGTGCTTCTCATTGATATTTGATTGAATCTGTGAAACAGAAAGACACAGAGAAATGAGATGACAAAATCTAATAAAGCATCTCGTGCATCCAAGAACTAATCTGCGTACACACAACACAAAACAGAAAGAGATAAACGTAATAATCATAAGATGATTACATAATCAATTTAACCATGGCTACTCGTCCACAATATATTATTGTACGTACCTTCAAACATGACACACATCTAAAATGGCAATATTTCTGCAAATTTCTAGTTCAAGGCTAAAAAGCAAATACATTTTATTGTTTTCTGATAATAGAATGATAGGAGATTTTCCTGATCATCGATGGCAATGTCATCTGCCCACTGGATTTGCAGTTATGGAACCCAAGAATGGAGATAGTTCCTGCATTCTTTATGAAATATGTCATCACAGATGGGCCCCCGTTCTAGGAACTAACAACTCTGCTTAGTACTGAAGAGTGAGATTTGAACTCGTAATCTTTCCTCTAAAGAAGAATAGGAGCTCACAAGTAAGATTCTTGACTGCTAAAGGCTCTTGCAAAACAGTATTGAAACTTCTTAGCGAATCCTTTCCTTCTGTATCGGTATAGACTCTTATCATTTGGCTACTTACAATATAGCATACTACTATATAAGAATATCAACTCACAAGGAACAGCTACCTAGTGAAGAGATTGCAGAACAAACGATCAGTTAAATAAGGTCATTACAATGAATTGGCATGCATGGTTGGAGTGTGTGGTCTCCATCAGCACCATGGTCTACTCAGCCACCATAGCCAACCAACTCTCTAGATTGATTTATATATATAAAGAACAAAGCTCATTGTCCCAAATTACTTAGGTAGAACGCTTTATATATGGCTCTCATTAAGTTTCATTGCAAAGGGGAACTACAAGTCAATGGCAGTGCAAGGTACATTTGGTGCAAGATTTATTCGCTCTACAAACTGCTTATTCTTTCCCAATCTTTAAATAAGCTGTTTCCAAATGAACTAGAAAACAAAACCAAACTGCTTGGATGAGAACATTCTATACTACAAGATTTTTCGTTTTCAAGCAATCACATAAAGTTACTTACTCAAACTGGTGGCTTTGAAGATGATACTGCTATATGCATTTTTAATAGCATTTGTTGCATGCGCATGGTCAACATTTGATCAAAATGCTGTTGAATTTTCTCCTCAATCCGTTGGTCGATTCGCTCTTGGTTATTTTGCTCAATGATTTGCTTCATGTGATCCTCCAATCTAACCCTTTTTTCCTGCTCATCCTCTATCTTCTGTTGTAGGCTTTGCACCAGTTGCTCTAATTCTGTTACCCTGGCCCTGGTGCGACCCTTCCCACTCTTTTTGCCACCAAGATGAGGTGACAAATGATGACCTCTTGCACTTGGACCATTGGCTTCATCCAAAATTCTCCTTCCAGCGAGAAAAGGAGGCGACAAATAGTTAGGGAGTGAAGAGAAACTTGGATTATGATGTCCAACCTCAGGGATATTTGATTCCCTTGCAATACCAAAAAATGGAACTCTCGTCTCCACTGGTAATTTCACATTAAAGTTTCCAGATATCTTTTGATTGTCCATAGCAATATTAACTTTAGTTTTGTCATGGTTATACCTAGAAAGAGCACAGCCATAACAAAACCAAGCACCGCCAGCAGGTACAGTCGCACTGAAGCCAACACAATAAGTATGAACAGCTGAATCACAGATATCACAAAGTAGCCGACGGTTACTTTCATCAGCTATACCATGGCAAACGCGGCATTTAATATCTTCATGAGGATTAAATAAGCCAGATGTTGCATTTCCAAAGGGATGGTTAGCCTGCATTGGTAACAAATATCAATATATCTCAACATGTACGTAGGTGTTGCATTTCCAAAGGGATGGTTAGCCTGGAATGGTCACAAATATCAATATATCTCAACATGTACGTAGAAAGTAATTATAGAAATGATAAAATTGTAATACTCATAAAAAATAATTATCTACGTAACTATAAATGACGTCATTTATAAATAATTACATAATTTATGAATTTGTAAATAACATTGTTTACGAATAGTTAGATAATTTATGAATAGTCAAATAATTAATAACTTTTAATTATGATTTTTCTATTAATAAGAGTGAAAAACTAATCCATTCAGATATTTGTTATTCAAATATTTAGTTTAATAATAAATGCATGTATCTTTTGTTCAAATAATCAAGATTCAAATCTATTTTTCTCTTAATAAAATGATAATTGCTATGAGTTAGGCAAGCTTAAAAAAACTCTATGCAAATTAAACTCAAGAATAAAAACAATAATTAACGTTAATAATCAATTTCTTAAAATTAAACACGGGGAATGAGAAAATAATTAAAACGTGACCTGATTTCCTTGAGGGACGTTAACGAAGCGTTTGGAAGCAAAGACAACGTTCTTCTGTGGTCCATAGATGGTGGTAAAGTTGAGCTTGCAGATAGGGCAAAAAGACTTCACCTTGGCCCACTTTACAATGCAAACGAAGCAGAAGGTATGGTCGCAACAATCGATTGTGCCCCTGACTGCTGTTTTCCCGTCGTTTGATAAGCATACTCCGCAGAGAAAGGAATCTAACTCATCGCCGTCCGTTGATCGCCGTCGTCCATGTTCTCGGATAATGACTGGTTCAAATTTAAGCGTTGGGATTTCGAGGGTTTTGTTTGCCGAATCGCCCGCCATTTCGTCTCTGAATTCGTTGCCTTTCCCTCATGCTGGTAAGCTCACTCCTCATCTTATAGCACTTCATGTGTCAGAAATGGAAAAAAGAAATAGTATAAAATAAGAAAGGTTATTATGAGTATTTTAATATTTAATTGGTAAAAATAATTTTAAAATAAATAAATAATAAAATGATAAAATTTATTTTCTTTAAAAATAAAATACTCATTACCATAATTTAGTAAATTTTATATAAAAAATATAAAATTACTCTTTATTATAATTTTTCATTTTAATAAAAAGTTTCTAATTTTGATTTTCATTAAATTTTCAAATTTTAATAATTTATTATTAAAATATTATTACAATTTTTTTCTGTATTTTCATTTTTCATTCTTTTAATTTCTATTTTTATTAAAATTTTAAGATATTAATTATTAATATAATTTTTTATTATAATTTATTTTTTCCATTTTTTCTTTTTTTTTTTCTTTACTGAAACCTGATGTCACCCATCGAAGAAGCTGTCGATGTTATAAAGCATCGATCTAGTCGTGGCGAACATCAAATTGGCACTCTAAAAACGTCAGTGATTTCTCTGATAGTTGATAAAGAAAAAAACTTAGTGGTAGAAGATGACAGTAGCCGTGGAGGAGGATGGTTGCATGAAGCTTGCTTAGAGAAAGAAGGGTGAGAGGCATGTATAGAAAAAAGAGAAACAGAGAAGGAAAATGAGATTAAAATTTTTTTTATAGTGTAGGGTTAGTAGTTTTAAAAACGAGTAAAGGTATTTTTGTTCAAAATTTTAAAGTTTATTTCATAAGACTCAAAATAGTTAATATCAAAAGAAAAGTGATAACATATATTTCGTGATTTTAAAAAATAATCTTAAAAAAAACAAGAAAAACTCATTTCTTCCAACTAGGGTCGGTGTAATATTAAAAATATGGGTTACTTAGACAACAAGCAAGGCCTTGGACTTTAACCTATTGGGTTGGTCGAAATCAATTTGTCATTCAAATATTAAAAATTAATCTCATTATAATTTTGATTTCATTCTCAAAAGGTTTTTTTTTTCATTTTTGGTAAAATAGAATTTCATTGTAAAAAGGATTATATTTCATTCATATGCTTCTCAATTGTGGTGGCAAGTTGGAAGCAACCCAATTTCCTTTTTAATATACAAAAATGTACATGATGTAATTGTACCTTAAGAGGTAAAAAAGCTATTGGCCATCTTGCTTGGGATTTAAAGCATGATAGCAAGGACAATGAATGTAAGTTGAGTAGAACCTTTGTCCAACCCACAGCGCTTGCTACTTGTAACTCGGCACTGAAACCAATAGCTGCAGCCAAAGTAGGATCCAAACCACTACAATTTATCAAGACAGCGAGCCAAGTTTACGAGTTTATATGTATAAATATTCGTTAACTGAAATCAAGTAAGCTAATACTGTAGTAGTTGATCGGAAAAAGACAAATGGCTCCTGCAAATCTATCTCTTCTAATGGTGACAAAGCTCATTAGTGTACTTTTGTACCCTCTAATTTGCTCATGTTTCTTAGTTTGGAAAATCAGGGTACTACTCAAATTTGCGCGGCTTATACTTGGGGCCATTTTTCATGGCCTGCAATTAAGTTGGAGCCCTGACTTTAAAAAACACACGAGGGATGGTTTAATATCATAATTTATAAGGTTCTGTTTAATTTTATATTTAATTTATTCATCTATTTGTTTCATTTTTTATACGAGATATTATATTTAGTTATGATTATAATTTTTATTTATAAATGTGACTCCGTCGAAAAAACATTTTGCTTGAGACTTTGAGTTTTTATAGTGTTTTTCTCATGGACAAACGAAACAAGTTCTACTTTCAACCAAATTATTTTTTGACTAAAAGAAACATACATTTAAATACTTACCTTGTTGCAATTTTTTTGCTGATTTTAATAGTCACATAATCTCAATTTTGATAATTTTTTTTAAAAAAATTATTAAATTCTGAATTCTGATCTTTTCAAAACATATTCTTTAAAAATTTAATGTTATATAATACTTAAAAAAATAATAATCAAAATTAAATTCATATAAACTACAAAAAGTTACTAAAGGACAAATATAATGAGACGAATACAGTTACTAGTCTCCTCTACCCAATTCAGATTCCACATCCATCTAATCAGATTTATTATCAGAACCATTTTGTTTTTCTGGATACAAATCTACACTTACTATGCTATTCTACTTTCATTTTCGGGCAATGAAAACAGTAATGAATATTATATAACTACATTTACTTTAGTATGTATCTACTCACGCTTATTATCATAACATTTTTTTATTAAAAAAAATTAAAAATAGAAAAATAATGGATGTACGGAAGGTACAGAATTTAATCAAGCTATGACACGGTGTCATATCAATATTATATTTTAAAAAATAAAACATTAATATTTTATTGATGAAAGGTCAAAATTTGATGATGTGACTTTCAATACAAAACATACGTCTCCATCCTGGGGCAGGCATAATGCAGCCTACTTCAAGCACAGCAAAGTCTGTGTCGTCATTAAAAGAAGAGTCGAGTGGCCTTCCATCATTTCTCTTCAAACTCATTCAATCTCTCTGCTTGTTAGCCAAAAGGTTTTCAGATACGTAGTCAGATTCACATTCCTTGTTGAACCTCCAACCAATTATATTCCTATTTACTACCCATGGCAATATTAGGCAGACATGCACACGTCCTAGTATTCCCCTTCCCAGCACTAGGCCACATGATTCCTCTCTTAGACCTCACCCATTACTTAGCCACCGCCTCTGATCTGACCATCACCATCTTAGTCACCCCGAAGAACCTCCCCTTGTTGACCCAACTCCTCTCTTCCCACCCTCAAATCAATACACTGGTCCTCCCCTTCCCTCCCCACCCTTCCATTCCCTCCCACGTCGAGAACTTCAAAGACCTACCTCAATGCTGTTGCCCCGCCTTGATTCACGCCCTTGGTCAACTCTATCACCCTTTGTTCTCATGGTTCGAATCCCACCGTTCACCTCCTTCAGCCATCGTCTCCGACATGCTCTTGGGATGGACTCAACGTTTGGCTTCCCGTCTAGGCATTAAACGAATTGTTTTTTTCCCATCTGGCGCCATAGCATTGTCTGTTTTGTATACCCTGTGGCTCGATCTCCCTAAGCTGTCATTTCGTTTGATAAAATTGCGAAATGTCCAAAGTACCCTTGGTGGAAACTCTCTCCTACTTTTCGCGCGTGCGTTGGGGGCGACCCGGCTGGAGAATTTATCAAAGATGGACTTGTCGCAAACGTCAAAAGTTGGGGTCTAATAATTAACTCTTTTGCTGAACTAAAAGGGCCTTATTTCGACCATTTGAAGAATGTCATGGGCTCTGATCATGTGTGGGCTGTGGGGCCCTTGCACCTTTCCATGTTAACAACAGTTCTTCTCTTACTTGCCCCGTGCGTAGGGGTGGGCCCAGCTCGATCTCTGTGGATGGCTTGTTGACGGGGCTAGACACGTGTGAGGATGGCGAGGTGGTCTATGTTTGCTTCGGAAGTCAAGTCGTGTTGACCAATGAGCAAATGGCAGCCGTTGCGTCGGCGTTGGAGGAGAGTGGGGTCCGTTTCATATGGTGCGTCAAGGAACCCACGGAAGTACACGTGGAGGGAAGATACGGCATGATTCCAAATGGGTTCGAAGATCGTGTGGCTAGTAGGGGATATGTTATCAGAGGGTGGGCCCCGCAAGTTGCTATATTGGATCACCGAGCGGTGGCGCGTTCTTGACTCATTGCGGATGGAACTCGGTCTTAGAAGCTGTGGTGGCTGGTGTGACCATGCTAACGTGGCCCTTTGGTGCTGACCAATTTGTGGACGATTCTTTATTGGTTGATGAGCTACGGGTGGCTAAGAGGGCGTGTGAGGGTGCGGAAACTGTGCCAAACTCAGACGAGTTGGCACGAGTGGTGGCAGAATCAGTGAGCAATAAGAACAGCGTAGAGAGAGAAGGAGTGATGCAATTGAGAAAGGCAGCAGTAGAGGCAATTAAAGAAGGTGGCAGCTCGGCTAAGGATTTGGAGGAATTGGTAAAGCATCTATGTTCAACGGAATTAGATGCAAATTCTGACATGCAAACTGTCTTAAGGTTGTAGAAAAGAATAAAGAAATGGAAGTGTGTTTTTGGTTTTGGAGCACCTTTTACGTGGCTGGCTTGTAGATGAAGCATGTAATGTAAGAGTTTATGCTCCATATATCTGCGTTATAATTAGAATATTATTATTATTATTATTATTATGCTAACCAGTTTTTCTTACAGAGGCGTATTCGTTGTTATCTTTCTTTGTTTTCTTTGATAGATAAAAATGTGTTATTTGTTCGAAATTTACTTCATTTTCTGTTTTGCCAAATTAAAGCTTAGATTGCTGTTAGGATTGTTCTTTTGTTGCAGGGAGCATGCTAGTCGTTACATTCTCGGTACAATGCAGCATTACTTTTATATGTCCTTAGACTGTTTTGCTTGAAAATTCACGGGCACGTGGGTCAAGTTTCTTTGCCAAACCAAACCGACATCGACTGCAACAGCAATTATATTGTCCCAACGCCGAACTCCCATGCACACTGTGGCAGGCAGCCGCTCACGTTCCTTTCACTCATTCGGAGCTTAGCAGCCTCCTGCTTTTGTTTTAACAAAGCCAAATTGTATATAGGAGGATAAAAAAGGAGATTCAGATTTGTGTGTTTTTAAAATGTGAATATGCGTATGTGCTATTCAACTAAATTTACAAGCGCTATAATAGGTAAGAGTTCAAAGTAAGTGTTGTTTTGGATAGCTTTTTCACTTAGTGCTTATTTAGCTTAGTTTATTTTCAATTTATTTATTTTTGAAAATAGAAATTGAGTCAAACAGTATTTTATGAGATTTTTTTTTAAAAAAAGTAACTTTTTTAAAAAATAAAATTTTAAAAAATTTCAAATAAGAGCTTTCTATTTTTTTTTAAAAAAATGCTAGTTTCTTAGGAGATTTATTTTTTTTCAAAAAGATCCTCTCTCAGAAAATACCTCCTCCCTCTTTCCTTATCGATCTCCCTCTTCTGTCGCTTTTTCCGTAAACCATCCTTCTGAGATTTTTTTTTATTCTTAAAAAATTAAGAAAAAAGAAAACTTAAAATTCAAAACTGCATTCACGTATTGTTTCTTTTTTTTCTTTCTATTTTGTTTTGTATTATATTTTCTATCATTTTTTTATTTTGAAAACTTTTTTTATTATTTGATATTTTTCAATTTATTGTTTCATATGACAATTATGTGGTGTTTATTTGTTCTTAACTTCTTTCTGGTGCATATAATATTGGTTGATTATTATTGAAATAATTAATCAAATAAGTCAATGATTATTAAGATAAATTGGATGAAAATTAAAAAGTCAATATTTGTACTCGTTTATGGAAACTCAAATTTAAAGAATTTCTTATTTTAGGTATAATAATATGATGCACTATAAGAAAATTGAAATAGACTTTAATTCTTTTGGCAACAGGAACTGCAAAATCCCTGAACTTCTTAACAGTGAATTCCGCATTTAAGCTAACAGTACTCAACAGATGATGTAGCACTTCTTGACAAAATAAATAACCCATTAAAAATATATATGAATGCTAAAACCTTTTTGTTCATGGAAGGGAACTTTGTTGATGAGGACATCAAGACTTTGATAGATTTGTATGGAATTAGCATTGATGATTTTAGTAGGAAAATGAGTTGCCAAATCAGTGGCTGAACGTGGTTTTCCTGACTCACTTGGATCCATTATTAACATCAATTTTGTTCAGCCTCAAAGGTCATAAATTTCAAACCAATCTTTAAAAAATAACAATAAATATTTTTTAAAATTTTCTTTTATCTTTCAGCAATTCATAATATTATAGGAGAAATTATATTTTTGTCACACTCATCTTTTTTTATTTGATTCAATTTTTTTCATAATTTATTAAATACCCTTTATAATAATTTTAATCAAAATTAAAGTTTGTATAAGATGTTTTACCAAACAGCTTATCTATAAAAAAGAGTTTACGAAAAGTAAATTTATCAAACAACTTTAGCTTAATTTTAAAAGTTATTACTTTTCATCAAAGATTTATAATAACTTTTAAGTTAAAAAAAAAAGAAGCTAGGCTAAACATGTTCTTAAGTTGTTCTTTTAGAATTTTTGTTTAATAAATGATCATTTCTCTTAATATTTATTTAGTTATTGAATTGAATATGAAATATATCAAAGTTTACATTCAATTGGTCAGGACACTTATAATTTCCCTCTATAATGCACTTTACTAATTATGGTATTATTAGTATGTATGATTTATAATTTAACAAGTGTACAACTAACAAAAATATTCATGTGTTGATAGTATATATAAGGCATATTATTACTTAAAAAAACTCTTATATTATTAAATAATTTTAAATAAAATTTTTTAATTACATTCAATCAAACCTTTATATTTTTATTTTGATTTAAATAAGTCATTTTAACTAATAGTTAACTAATTGTTGTTAGTAAGAATATCACTTGTCATTTTATGCCACATGGTGTTGGCATAACATGTTAACATATCATAGTCATTTTAATTATGCCACATGGTCACGTGACATTTCACCCTGACATTAGCGTTACATAGTATAACAATAACAAATGACATTTTAATTAATTGTAGTTAATAAACTATTACTTGTAAAAGTTATTTAATCCAGAATAAAAGTTGTTAGCTCCATAGTTTTCAAATTGATCCCATATTTTGAAATGACAAACGAAAATTATCACAATTTCATCTAAGTCTTGGAATATCAAGTCTAGACATCCCCTAACACTTTCAAATGAGTTTAAGAACAAAAACAGTGAAAGAGGATGGAAAAATAAAATGACTTAAAAGAATGGAGTTAGAAAACCCTTTTTAATTAAAAATGGAATCAAGGAAACTCTGTTCAAAATAATGGAACCAAGGAAAGCCCTGTTTAGTTTTACAATGAAACATAAAGGGACTATTTATAGAGATAGTCCATCTTCAACCTACTTGTAACGTAAGTAATTAAATAAGGAAGTATTCTATTCCTAGACTTCCTTGGAGTGCAAGAAAAATAAATGACATAAAAATAAATATTTTAAAAATTAAGTTTTTGTGCAAGCAAAGCAATCAACAAGTAAAAAAACTTAAATATGGAAAGTATTCTAATTATCTTAAAATACTTTACTTGGCTGCTACTCTTTTTAGTAGCTATTGGATCCTTTTGTACAGGTTGTCCTGCGTATGTCTGTTTGTGTAGACCGTGTGCGTACGGCTCTCTTGCGTGTGTGGCCCATAGCTTAAGCTAATTCTCCTTTAAAGGACTTTGAAAAATGCAATATAGTCTAAATCTATCGGTACATGTTCTTCATATATTGATACATTTGGACAAGTATTGATAGAAATTGGAATCTATCGATACATATTTTCAAAAAAAGTTAAAATTTGTGAAGTCAAACTCAATCTATCGATAAAAATGAAACAGAATACTTATTACCTTAAAAGTATCGATACATTTTCAACAGAATACTTACTACCTCAAAAGTATCTATATATTAGTAAATGTATTGATACATTTCTAACAGAATGTTCAAGCCCTTGTAGCAAAGTTCAAAAGTATCGATACATGCCAAAATGTATCGATACATTATAGTGGGAATTCAAACATAAAAGAGACAATATATCTATACATGCACACATGTATCGATACAATATGATGTTGGAGCCTAAAATGAAAAGAAAAATGGCTATTTTCACATTTAATGCACTTCCAACTACCTTTGAAGCTTCACCAACTATAAATACAAGTTTACACAACATTTATGATGGTTAGAAGACTTTGAAATACAACTCTAAAAGAATAATTCATCTCAAATCATTCAATACTCTTTGTACTTCTTTTATTGCATTTAAGTATTCTATTGTATCACTTAGAGAGCTTTTATTGTTTATGTTCATTCTCACTAAATATTGTATTTAACTTGCTATTTAGCCTTTAAGAGGCATCTTAGCTGCTCTTTAATCTCTTATTATATTCACTAGAGTAGTTATACCTTAACCAATTGAAAAAGTAAAAAATAAGTGGTTATACCTTAATTAAGATAAAAGATAGAGTGATTGTGCTTTAATCATAAAAAGACATTGTATTGAAAATGTTGTACTTGATCCATAAAAGTCATTATATTGAATTCTATTTCAATAGTGGATTTTTAACTCCTTAATGAATTTAAAGGAGAGGACGTAGGCAAAAAGGCTGAACCTCTATAAAAATTATTGTGTTGATCCTTCTTCCTTCCTTCCTTACTTTACCAATTCCATTTTTATTTCCAACGTTACTTATTTTACAAGAATCTAATCGTCTTACTTATTTTCAAATTAAAAATTTGGCTTAAGAAAACTTTATTTTCTTAAAATTGACAAGGAATTTTTAAAATTTTAAAAACATTTCAATACACCCCTCTTGAAATTATTCATATTGAACTTATTGCGCTAACAAAAGTTTATGAGTTTGATTGAAGGTAATAAAATAACAAGAGTTTATTTAAATTTTCTTCACTAGTTCAAGAGTTTTTTTTAAATAAAAATAGTATATTTATGCCAAAATAATGCATGAAAATGAATTTTTAATAATATCATTTAATAAAATTGAAGTGATGTTCCTAGAAAGATCTCTAATATGCATCCTACCAACAAGATATTGAAAAGTTATACTCGTAAGAAAAACATTATACCCATATAAAAAGGTATTAGAATATTGATATAACTTTGATTAAACATAAAACACAATAATGTATGAATAAAACTATATTGTATTATTGTAAAATTTTTTTTATCAAGTTAATATCTAATTCACTAATACATTCTATCATAATTGAATTATACTTACTTTTGAGATTTCTAATTCCACCACGAGTATATGATTTATCCCTTCAGTTTTATTTTTATTTTAATAGATAGAGAGTTAGAGACTACTCCAACAACCAAACACCCGCCATTTCGACCACTCTGCCAAACGAAACTAAAGTTCCAAGATATTTTCCGAGCAAAAAGAGAGAAAAGACTAGAAAGAAAATGAAATGGCGTTAGTTCGCAAGGGTTTAGTATCCGTGGCTATAAGAGGTTTAAGCTCTCAAATTATGCTAATCCCTTTTAAATCTCAACGGTCGTTCTGCAACGAGCCATCGTCTGCCGATCCTCTTCTTAAGAAACTGCTTCAGGTGCCCAGCTCATTAATCAAGACGACGCTTGATTCAGATGATCGTTTTGCCCTACGAAATTCCGAATTTTCCTGGAATGCCCTTGTCGCCGGTCTCCCATCTTTGTCATCTGAGAAGGCTCAGCTGGTAAAAGCGGAAAATTGTCTTTTAAGTTCTCTCTAATATTACTGAAATTTGCAATGCCTTGTCTGGCTGCTAAGACTTTTGGGCATTAATGGAAAAACGTAAATTATTGAACATTTGCAGTTTTCATTTAAGTTTAGAATTTTGCTCTCGCAAACCATATATATCCGGGTTTGATTTTATTTATTTCCCTTGGAATTAAAATTTTAGAAACGTAAGGTTTTGAATGCAAGGAATGGATTTGATTGCCCTATTTTTCATCTGATGCCGCTGTTACCATTAGCTAGCAGTTTACATTTGACTGCAAATGTAATGCTAAAAACAGTAAATAGTATGGTAATAAATCTTAAATGCTATGCATGTTGCCTCTTGCTTTTTCCATTGAACTGATTTTTTACGGGAAAAAAAACAATATAATGTACCTTTGTTTTTATTTTAATTATTTTCTTTATTTCGTGAGCATTTTTTTTTGGACATTTTTCCTGTTATAGCGATTTTACAATAGCAATGCCAAACATTTAAAATGCCGAACCATAGTTTTTTGTATGGCAGTTTTTGACTTCAATTCAAACCATACTTTTTCATTTGCAATGATTTAACTTAGCTTACTATTTGATTGGTCAGGTTTTGGAATGGAAATTAGAGAAAATGTTGAAGGACAGTGAGAGAGATTATGATCAATACTTGAATTTGATGTCTCTCTGTGCAAAGACTCAAAATGTTCCACTTGCAATGCATGTGTTCACTTCAATGGAGGCTCATGGGATTAAACCAACGGCTTCTGTTTTCAATTCCCTTCTACATGCTTGCTTGTGTTCAAATGATGTGATAACAGCATTCAGCTTATTTGAGATAATGGAGAGTTCAGAGGGCTATAAACCAGATGCTGAGACTTATGAGACTTTCATAATTGGCTTTTCAAGTTTGGGAAATGCTGTTGCCATGAAAAGTTGGTATTCGGCAAAAAAAGCTGCAGGTTATTGTGCTACTCTACAAACATATGAATCTCTCATATCTGGTTGTGTCAAATCTGGTGACTTTGATAGTGCCGACAAATTCTATGAAGAAATAACGTCGATAGGAATAATGCCTAATGAGCGCATATTGGAGAATTTGCTGGAAGGGTTTTGTAGACAGAGAAGGTTTAGTCAAGCTAAAGAGTTATTGAAATCTTTTCTGGATGTTGGGCGGGGAATTAGTGTGAAGATGGCTGAGAAGATTGTGCGTTTGTATTCTGAATACGGGAAGGTAGAAGAAATGGAGGATCTACTTTCAACTATAGTGGAGTCAGGTCAAGTTGTTGAAGTTATGTTGCAGGTGCACTCTGGGATTATAAGGATGTATGCCGCGTTAAATAGATTGGATGATGTAGAATACTCAGTAGGCAGGATGCTGAAACAAGGGTTATCATTTAGATGTACTAATGATGTTGAGAAGGTCATCTGCTGTTACTTCAGGAAAGAAGCTTATGATAGGCTAGATATATTTTTGGAACATATTAAGGGTTCTCATAAGCTTTCAAAATCAACTTATGATTTGCTGATTGCTGGATATCGAAGAGCTGGGCTTTCTCAGAGATTAGATTTGGTGATAAAGGACATGGAATTGTCTGGGGTTTTATAGCATCTTAGTTGGAAAGACAGGTTCTTTTGCAAACAGAATGAAACCAACAGTCTGTCTTTGGCTTTGACTGTGGCACTTTTGCTCATTTAAGTAGTGATTTAGGATATGCTTCCTGCACAATAATGCCGCAAGTCGCTAGCAGGTTTTCTGGAACCCATCGAATAAAACTGAGCTGACGTCTTCTGGATTGGGACTATTATATGATGGCTGCTCAATTAATTGCTTGCACTATACATGCAATAGAGCATTGTTCGAAGTTAAATTAAGTCAAAACAGTAGTGGGCTTGATAGAGATTAGTGAGTGTGTGAATTGCCAAAGGCAGAGGAAAATATGTTAGAAAATTGGAGACATTTTCTCTTTGGTTGACATCAAACTTTAGGTGCTCATACTGAAATTCTTTGGGGAGATGATCATCCTTTGCTTGAACCAAGTCTATGCTTTAGAATAATATATCATCATTGCATTGGACAGGTTTCTGTGCATGAGGTTTGATGCATCTGTTTGTAAAGGATGGCCTATACTGACCCTGGAGATGAATTTGGGCAGTATAAGATAATTACTAGGAGTTAATTGACGAAAGAATTTCAAGATGCCAGAGTAAGCTGTGCTGGTCTGGATCCCTCTGCCTCTGCCTCAGCCAAAGTTTTTGAGCCATGAGATTACAAGAAATGTGCCTATTGTGCGGCTTTTCTAAGAAAACCAGTCTTGATGGATAATAATAGAATGATGCTTGATGCTGTGTCGTTATAATTGTTCAGAAAGTAAGTGGTTTTCCTGCTTTTACGATTAAGAAAAGCATGGATCTGTCATTTTCTTCGTTCCTAAAATCCCATCATGTGTCATGATTATCATGGGAAGGTTATTCATTGCTACTGCTAGTGCCGGAATGGCGTTTGCATAATCTCCTCTTTTTTACGTAAATTTGTCGTTATGAGTTTTTAAAAATTTATGCAGAGCGCGCTTAAATGAGTTGTTCATTGTGATAGGAATAGCATGATTTAATTAATTTTGAATCTTGTTAACTTGATGTTAATACGTTATGAATTTATAGTGTACACTGTCAAAGAATTCAATATTATCAAGTTAGAATTTTCTAAAATAAATATCTATTACGTTTAAACTATTTTATATAATTAAATGGTAACATATATAAAAGGTGTAAATTACTTCTACCTTTCTAAGTTTTATCTATAATTTTACATCGGTCAACATAGATCCATTAATATTAGAAATAGATAGTCGATTTAAAAAATTTACTATTAGTGCACAGTTACTATTTTTGTTTATTTAATAGCGTGGTATTAAAATTATCCCCATTTTACCTTTCTTGTTATGTATTTTTAAATCTTTTTTTTTTCTTCTTTCTCTCCATCTCACTGGTCAGATATTCTTTTTCTCTTTCTTTCTTGTATGTTTTGAGTGGCCTTCATCATGGATGGGTGGCCGCAAGTAGGTTTGTGCAAAGACTAACAGCACGTTTGGTTCGCGGAATAGGCATGAATAGAATAGAATTGTTATTCTGTGAGAATAGAATAAAGTGAGAATAGAATAGAATAGTTATTACTTTGTTTGGTATTGTGAATGGAATAGAGCAGTAATTGCTATTATAACTTATTATAGTGTTTGGTTGGTGAAAATAAAATTGGAATAAGAAAGAAATAGGTGATAAAAAGACAAAAATACCTTTGACCATATTAACAATTATTTTCATAAAAAAATAAAATTATCTTTATTATCATTTAAATACACATTTATCTCAAAAGATAATTATCTATCATAATTATATTTTTTCCCAATTACTAAAAATAATTATAATTTAATCACATATTTTTATAAATAGATAATTATTTAAAAATATAATATAATTATATTATATTTTATCTATCATAATCAATTAAATTTGTGTATAGATTTTTTTTAAGCCAATTCTTCATATATTATGAATCATTTTCATATATTATGAATCATTTTTTTCTAAAAAAAATGTAAATTATGTCTTTTGATAGATTAAATGCAAATTCATAAACCCTTTTAAAAAAAGAAGAAATCATTTTTTTGAACCTAACATTTGGTGCTGAGGAAACATAAATGGCAAATAGAGAAATACCGTGTCTTTCAATTTATTATTTGCATTTCATATCTGGCAAGAAAATGACAATTTACCATTTTAACTAAAACATATTGGCATGAAGATGCTATAAATATTAAAAGAGCCTTGTAATACTAAATGCCTTTTAGATGAAAATATTAGTACATATAATCTACAAATCATGTCTAGTTCAGAAAAATACACTGACCTTGAAATTAATGGATGAATATTCATCCTATTACACTAACTTACAACATGCATAAAACAAATAAAGTCGTTACAATAATTCACCTTTATACAACTACTAACATAACTGTCAATTCAAAAGGGTTTTGACTTGTTAATAAACCTCATAATTAATATCAACATCAAGCACAAATGCCCAAAAGTTACAATCTCTGGAACTTACCTTTACAAAAAGTTTTAGATTCATCCAAGCTCAACGGTCAACAAGAAATGTCCTCAGCCATTCAAGTCTTCGATCAAGATCAATACTAAAAAACACAAACATAAGAGTTGGAGATTCTGAAAGTTTAATTGAAGCTAAAACCCTTTCCATCGCTGTCAATCCCTCTACTTGACTTAAAATCCGATCCAACTCTTGAGCTTTTTGTTGGATGTTCACCTCTGCTCCAACATTTCTGCTAAACTCAATTCCAGCCTATTTTATGTTTTCACCCAATATCGTTGCAGTAGTAATAATTGAATGTGTAAAGGTGTAATTATAAGTTTCTTAAATGTGTAAAGGTCTATTCAACATTCAAATACAGAAGAACTGCTTCAAAGATTTTAACAACTCAAGACTGAACCCAACTAATCAAAATTTTATAAAGGTGCAATGCAGACGAAATTTGTTAAAAATTTCCAATACCAATCTCAAATTTGACTGTCACAGCTTCCCAATTGAACCCCAAAAATAATGACAAAACAACAAACATGAAGCTGCCATTGTCCAAGTCAGGGAGAAACAGGTATTGTTCACAACCAACACAAGAGGAAATACCAAACAAACTTAAGGCAAAGAGAAAGAATTTCACAAACCAAAATAAAAAATACTCATACGATCAGCATGCAGATACAGAAAACTTTTAACACAAAAGAAAAAAAAAATGAAAAACACCCAGATGATCAACAAGTAGAAGCATTTTTACTAAACTATTACAGGTCATTAACAGATAAAAATAATAACTATTACAGGTCATTTAAAAAAAATGTATACAATTTGTCTTATATTCTTATTATTATTGTTCAAGTTGTTATTTGCTGCTTTCAAGTGATTTAAAGT